>NC_134819.1:15211145-15216145 GCF_046742065.1 Oratosquilla oratoria
ATGATAATAATAATAATAATAATAATAATAATAATAATAATAATAATAATAATAATAATAATAATAATAATAATAATAATAATAATAATAATAATAATAATAATAATAATAATAATAATAATAATAATAATAATAATAATAATAATAATAATAATAATAATAATAATAATAATAATAATAATAATAATAATAATAATGTGTAAACATTATGACGAATGTGGATAGGTGGTAAAGGGAACACGGGCTGAGGGAAATACTTTTATTCCTGACTAGTTTCGCCTGAGGGGCTTCATGAGAGGAATAGTGGCACTCAGGCGAAACTAGTTAGGAATAAAAGTATTTCCCTCAGCCTGTGTTCCCTTTACCACCTATCCACAATAATTAATAATAATAACAATAATAATGATAATAATAATAATAATAATAATAATAATAATAATAATAATAATAATAATAATGATAATGATAATAATAGTAATAGTAATAATGATAATAATAACTAATAATAATAATCATTATTATTATAAAAATAATAATGATAACTTCATTATTGATTAAGTTCATGTTTTTTAATTACCAAAGTTTTACTTTAAGGTGGTGAGGAGGTGTACAGAGAAGACTTCCAAACTGTCATTAAAAAAAGAGCTTCAGCAAGGACAGAGACACGAGAGCAGTAGTTAATGACAAAATTTCAGGATGGAAACAAGTAGCTAACGGATTTTCACAAGTGTCAGTACGAGGATCAATAATATTCAGTAAAATATTTAAAGAATATCAAGAAGCATAGCTGGTCGAAATTTATCACGGAGTCTTGTGATCACGTGATCATAGGGAGGGCATATAGTCTGATGTAATGATGCATTCTTTTTGTTTCTTTTATTGATTTTATTATTTATATGTTTATTCGTTTGTCTATTTACTTATTTATTAATTTGTTTTTATTTTATTTCTATTTTCATTTTATTTTTTATTTATTTATTTATTTTGTTTATTAATTTGTTATTGTTTATCTATTCATTTACTCTTTTAATATTGAAACAAAAGAAATCGGAAAGAATACGAATTACTGTTTCTTTTCGATTTTCTTTGTGGTTCTGAGCTAACTTTTTGGATCACATGTTTTTTTAGTGATCAATCCGTATATACATATCCTTTTTTTCTTGTTTGTTCATAGAATATCACGTATGGCAATTATACTTTAGTTCTTGTTATACCGTAAATACCATATGCAATCTTAAAACATATTCTGCCGCGGCTGCTTGCAATAGGATATGACCACATTCCACAGCTATTTTTGCATGCCACCGCCAGCCTCGTCGGACAAGTTAACGAGAGGCATAAGTTGTACCGCAGGATTCCTTGTGTCCGTGCACGAAAAATGCTTGGGCGGGAAAGAGCACCTGCCAAACTTCCTAAGTCTGGTTTTATTTTTGTATTTTCTTTTCTGAGTGATTACAACAACTGTGACAAAAAATATATATATTGTGTTCAAATATAACTCTATGCTGCCCAAAGGTCAGTTTCACATGCATAGAGCTATTAAAGCAAAATATAAGAAAAACTCCCGGTTGAAGTTTTGGGCTTCGCTGGGTCGCGTCGACTTGCCTTTCCGCCACTCCACCACGCCGCACTTTGTGCGTGTTCGTCTGAATGCCCTGGGGGATTTAATCATTATCAGGGACTTTTTTCTTCTTCTTCTTTTTAACGCTCCAATTTTTTCGGAAAATTATTTCGGATATGATTAAAAATGTGGAGGTTAGGGGAAAGATGAGGTCTCACAATCTGTGTTATGCAAACAGGAAAGTATGCTGTTTAAGATGAAGATGTCATAAATTGCAGATATTACTATGTGGAAATGTTTACTTCGCGTGGACTACGTGTGTGGTATTGGTTTTGTCTTTGTTAGCACCATTGCGACAAAACAACACGAACTTTCCGGTAAAGCTTAGCAATGCAATGATACGCCGAGCGGGAGTGGGGGTATAGTATCTGATTCTTTGTATACAAGAAGTCCATGAACAAAGGTGGTATTATACACTACCTGTTGAGACACAACCCACGGACCCAATCCGGGGAAGTAATCGGGTTTTACCTTTGAGCCATCTTAATATGTAATGAGGAGATTTTAGAGGATGAGATAGCAAAAACAACCAGCGCCTTTCCGCAGGCTATTGGGTGCCGGTTTAGTATGTGGCCTACCTATGGGATGTGGCCTACGAAATTTTTTCTCTGATATAGTATGTGACCTACCTATTCAACGGACCGAGGAATGCACCCAGCTCTGCAGGTTAGGTTAGGTTAGGTTAGGTTAGGTTGTTAGGTTAGGTTAGGTTAGGGTTAGGTTAGGTTAGGTTTAAATGAAAATATTTTTAAAGTATTGTTGTTTGTTTTAATTTTTTCCTAAGGTAGGACACATTCAAATAGGGTGGGTCACATACTAAATCAGTTTCATAAAGGTAGGCCACATACTAAACCGGCACTGGCTATTGTATCCCTCAATCTTGCTTAACAAACGAAAAAATAAAATAGAAGAAATGTACAAGCAAGCTACACTTGAAGAGAAAATGAAAATCACGAATGTCTTTTTATGTTGAATGTTGACGTGCGCTTAATATGGCGGAAGATACGTATAGGAAGGAACAAAAGAACATAAGAATGAAGGAGAGTGCAAGAGACCATAAAGCGGCTCATACACGATCAATTATATTGCGCAACTTCATTGTCAATACTCTGAATTGACAATGAAATTGCGCAATATAATTGATCGTGTATGGCCCGCTAAAGGCCTACACTAGGCAATTCCATGTCCATTACCACCTGTCATCCCCATTCATAAAGTTGTCTATTGTCTAACCGAATAAAGACAGTAGCGTGAACAGTATCCTATAAGATAGACGATCTGCTATGCCCTACACCAAGACTACGCGAAGGTGAAGGAAAGGACACAAGAACCTGCAACATTCCAGAATTTCCAAGTTCCTGATGGTGTATGCAGATACACAGACACTTACCGAACTGGGCAAATGCAGGATCTCTCCTCACAGAACATAGAGAAGAATGGGGAGATTGGTGGGGGCGGCGTTAATTGCCTCGGTAGAGGTCACGCAAAACAGGAAGGAGTTTGCCACTCTGTCAGTGGATGTTGCCAGGCGAACGGACCAATCAGCGCGCTCCGTTTCGAGACGTCCAGCAGGATGATCTGAAGAAAACTTGTAGTCGAAACGTTAGAATACATAGGTGTTCCTGGATGAACTCTTTCTGCACCTCTTTTACCACATAATGGATCAATTATCTCTCGACTGCTCTCCCGCCAATCAACCTGACCCATGCATATTGTTCTTTTTAAACACTATATTTGCTTTCATCTATTATCTTTGAGTACACATATCCGACATTTTCTCTCCGCATCTGTTCTTTCTTTACACACTATGTTTCCCCATTACTACCTCCACTGGCTCATTTCCTACCTCAGCTTTAAGATCTCCCAACACCACTACATTCAGTTTCCTTCCAAAAAACCCTACGTATCTAACTCGTTCCAAAAAATCCTCTCTCTCTTATCCTCAAATCTCTCATTACCAGAGCTAAACATACAACCAAACCTTCCAACCTATTCTTATTTTTATATACGTCATCCTTGATGACATTTCATCCCATTCAGCGACACACTTATCTCATTACTAACCGAGGGACACGTCCTTCATGCTCCCTCTTTTCACTCCCGACACCGTACCTTCCTCAAACTCAAACTCACTTTTCTCTTTCAGCCAAGTTTCACTCACTGTTAACACATCCTTATTTATTCTCACAAATATATTGTATACTTGATCACACATGCATGCACACTCAAAGACCACTTTATTGTTTTGGTTTGAGCGTTCCTCCCAGAGCCTCTTTTGTTTCGGCTTTTCAGAAGAGAAACTTACAAAGAGGAGATATTTCCAGTCTCCTCAATCCGTCCCACTTAGTTTCTTAGTTTAAATGTGTTTGAGATTAGATATTTGAGAAATATGGTAGGGGAGAGGAGGAGAGGGAGATGGCAAATAGGACTGATGAAAAAGTATTGAGATGGTTTGGACACGTACAAAGGATGAGTCAAGCAAATTAGTAAAATAGGTGTGGAAGGCAGACGTGAATGTAGTGAACTCGAGGGGATGACCGAGGATAAGATGGATGGATGGGGTAGAAGGGGCTTTGAGTAAAAGGAGAATGTCTGTTGAGCAAGGAAGGGAGAAGGCAGGGGATAGGGATGAGTGGATAATGACTGTGTATAGATGATATTTTGATACAAGGAACGGAGGGAGATGGGGAGGAGGAGTAAGGAAGGGTTGTGTGTGGATGATATTTTGACGCAGCCCGAAGGAATTTCACCCCCACCCCTTCTCTATTTTCCGCATGAGAGGACGGGGAGGAGGGGTCGTTGATTAAATGAAATGACCTTGCTGTGGATGTGCTGTGTTTTGCTGTATTGCTTCTAACCCAGGTCAGTGGACAGGAGATAAGTATGACCCTTCATCCACGAATAGCTAAGGTGAGTGAGAGGGAGGCATGGGTGGTGGATAGGAGTGGAATGGGGGGGAGTGGAATGGGTGGGAGTGGGTGCATGCATTTTGATTTGGCTACCTCCCTTATAAGAGGGGGAAAGGCCTTTGGTGTATATATAGATAGAGTGATATATATAGATAGATAGACTATTATCATTCTTAATTGTCAAAAGTACTTTAGACAACTATGTTACTTTGTTCCGTTAAAGGTTTGTCTGTTAGTCTGTCTGTCAGTCTGTTTTTTTTCTCTGTAGCGTTGTCATGTCTGCTTTGGCTTCTGGCTTTGACCATAACTATACTTCAGTACCTTATATCAGTTATCTTAGATCTAGGTCAAAAGTCAGGATCAAGGTTATCAAAAATGCCAAAAAATATTTTTTACTATAACTTCAGTTTTAAATGCGCTATTGACGTGAAACTAGATAAATTTTATGCCTTAATGAATATCCTTTCGGA
>NC_134819.1:15221145-15238645 GCF_046742065.1 Oratosquilla oratoria
AATCAGTTCGGAGGAAAATGACCAAAATGATACATGGGCTTGGAAATACACCTTACGGAGACTGACTTAGACATCTTAACTTACACTCTCACTCTCTGGAAAGACGAAGAATACAGAGTGATCTATTATAGCAGCGTTTCCCAAACTTTTCCGACCATAGCACCCCCTTTTGTCATGTCTAAGCAGTCCAACACCCCTATCTTGTTATTAGAAGGATAAAAGAAAGTGAAGTGTACTGCTAGATGATTTATTTTCTTGATTCCTTAGAATTGAAACAAATTGACAATATTGTTTGTAGAAAAAATAAGAACACACTAGAAAAATAAAATATCATGGAAAAGGTCAAATATGCGCAACTAGGTAATCAATGATACATATATCAATGTGATTTTTGTGTGCACTTCCCAGCACCCCCTATAATTTATTTCAGCACCCCAGGTTGGGAGAAGCTGTACTAGAGGTATTCAAATGAGTCAAGTGTTTTAACAAGTGTGATACAGACAAGGTCATCATATTAAGACGGCAGGACAGGACTTATGGTAATGGATTTAAATTGGACAAATTTACATTTAAGAAGAAAATAGACAAGAACTGAAATAGACTTGGCAACCTTGTAATGAGTGCCGAAAGAATTTGTTGTTTTTAAGAGAACATTAGATAATTTTATGGGTAGGTATGACAGGTGGTAAGGGACCTGGAACTGCCTAGCTAGGCCTTATGGTCTCTTGTAGTCTCTTCCATTCTTACAATCCTATGTTATCAGAACTCGGCCAGAGGTCAAAGGTCAAGAGAAACATACACAGCAGATGGGTGCAGTGTATTGCGTTGGATGTAAAGACTGTGATGCGAAGTATGTAGAGGAGACACACAGGTCCCTCACATGAGTGTGTGTGTGCGGGGGGGGGGGGTTGAATATGCCCTGGGGCGGCACATTTAGGGGGGCGGCAGTTATAGTCTGGACATGTGGCCCACAAGGCTGACAAAATAATTACAATAAAAAAGGTCAGAGGAGCCCTGAATATTTTACCGTGATATACGAAGTCTGCGTTAGAATCAACAGAATATGGAATAGTTTCCCCTTATCCTTTCTGCAATAGGGACATTAAATACAATTCTTAAAATCTGTTTAATTATTTCGCAAGCCAATAGGTAAAACAGGCTGTAAGGGATAGTGGAGTGGGAAGTGGTGATGGGAGAAGGAGGGGGGGGGACGTCACTTTTTTTTTCTTCTTCTTCTTTTTCTTTTGCCCCGGGGCGGCACTTAGGCACGTAAGGGCTCTGGAGACACAAAAGAATCTTGTAACCAAAGTGGAAGAACGGACAGCGAGATGCAAAGACCCAGCGTCAACCTTGTACAAGCATACCACGGAGCGCCATAGAGACAAATGTAAGAAGAGGAAAGCGCTCTCGGAAACTTGGGAAACCCTCGTGAGGAAATCGCTTAAGTAATTTTTCGTCAATTTCTGGATTTTTTTTTTTTTTTTTATAAATCAGTTTTTCACTGCTCCTTGTGGTACAATTCCCAATGTCTTGTTTAGTGTCTGAGTAGGTTAAAACTACGTTCGGAGGAACATTACGTAGATTATAAAATAGAAAAACTATTTTTTTTTTCGATCTCTTTAAAAGTTGGACAAATGACCTAGGCACTCTCTTTATGAGACTGGCAATGTATAGACATCAACCCTATTTGCCTTAGTGGTAGGAACACGACTCGGGGAAATTGACACATTGGAGTTAAGTCTTGTACATTCTATTTAATCGTTAATATCATAAGTCAAGCATTTATCATGTGGGCGAACGCGGCCCCCACTACGGCGGTCCGGGTTCGAATCCCGCCCAGGGCTGAAATAATTTCAGTATCGCTGCACTGCGAGTCGTTACACCAACTCTCGTGGGCAGGAAGTTCGGTGGGTGGGTGTACGTGTAAGGTCACAGCATTACCCATAGATCGGTCATATATGAGCTCTGAGCTCTCTTTTGGGAGGGAAATAACTGTCGATCACGAGTCCAACACGTGATCGAAGACCATGGTGAACCACACACACACACACACACACACACACACACACACACACACACACACACACACGCACACACACACATACACACACACACACACACACACACACACACACACACACACACACACACACACACACACACGCACACACACACATACACACACACACACACACACACACATATATATATTATATATGATATAAACCTATATAATATATATACATATGATATATACATATTATATAATATATATATATATATACATATATATATACAGGGACGACGGGTGAAACTCGAGGTGGACGAAGATTCATATAGCCGTTGAGAACATCTCCCCCGCAATTCTCTCTCAACGTTTTCCTGTTCTTCGATCCTCTGTTATTCTGCGATCTATCTCAGTTTAGTATTTCTTTCTTGTGGTGTTTTCCTCCATACCCTTTGTTTTATTATAAATGCTTTCATGTTCTTCTCATTTGGCTTGGTCCTAGTATCATTATTCTCTAGTTTATAGTTTGAATTGATTTTATTGTTTGTCAGGTTTTTGTTTTATTTTGTTGGCATGTCTTATGTACGTTATTGTGTGAACTTTATTTAACACGATATATATATATATATATATATATATACATATATATATATATATACATACATATACATACATACATATATATATATATATATATATATATATATATATATATGTATATATATATACATACATATACATACATACATATATATATACATATATATATATATATATGTATGTATATATATTTACATACATATACATACATACATACATACATATATATATATATATATATATACATATATATATATATATATATATGTACATATATATATGTATATATATTTCTATCAACCTTTCCTTTTACACAATTTGCACCCTCGCAATCTGCAATGAGCTCTTCTCACAGCAAGGCTGACTCTTCACAATATACTGTAGAGTTCACGCACACATAAGGACACAAACACACCCATATACAAACATATGGCTTCATGACGCAGTGGTAGTGATCTCACCTGCTTATACGACGGTATGGGTTCGTATCCTGCCCAGGGCTGAAATAATTTCAATATCGCTGCGATGCGAGTCGTTACTCCAAGTCTCGTGGGCGGGGAGCTGGGTGTGTGTGTGCGTGTAAGGTCGCAGTATTACCTGTAGAGCGGTCATACGATCTCTGAGCTCTCGTCCGGGAGGTTAATGGCTGTCGATCGCGAGTCTGACACGTGATCCAAGACCATGGTGAATCACACAAACGCACATACACACGCACACACTGAAATAGATTACTTGTCCTCCTATCCCACTTTCTAACTAAAGCTTCACAAGCTCGTATCCTATAGCTCGAGCATCCGTGTAACCATTCAGACGACATTCATTCAACTTCCATAGTTCGACGACAACTTTTTGTTCTCCCTAACTGCTAACAGATGGCGTTTTGTTCACTGCATACTCACCGTGTAGTGATTAGGACTGATAATTATGAATATCATACTTTAAAAAAAATTAAAACCATTGTTTGCGATGCAATTTATTTTCGGTCAGCGATGGGACAATTCTGTCTGTGGATTATAGATCTTAGCTGGACAATGTGATTCTGACTAGACAAAAACACCACTCCTCTATCCCTAAATGATCTTAGTAAATATCACTTTCAGACCGTACATAACTACTCCCCGTCGGACCCGAAGGTAAATATCTTCCACATACAAAAACATGCCCTCTCTTTCATGTACTACATTTTCCAAGGTCGTTTAGTCGATGGGCACAAAAACGCCACCGGACAATTCTTACGTCACCCAATTTGAATCCCCATTTTAATCACCCAATTTTAATCCCCATTTCAATCCTTATTGCAATAAGGCTGACCGAATTTTTCATAAAAAGATGTTTGTAATTGCCTCTTTGTGGGAGAAAGGAGACGTATATTTTCAAGCTATCTCATTTTCAGTCGTTCTTAACGATACGCTAGAGCAGTGGTTCCCAAACTGTGGGTAAAGTACCCCCTGGGGGGGAGGTAAAAAAAATTCGGGGGTAATGGGGGGGTGACAAAAAAGTTAAAAATAAAATAAAATAAAATAAAATAAAGAAAACATTGCGGTACCTGGCATTAGGATTAAGGTTAAATTAGTACGTATAGTTGTAAAACTGGAAAAAAAAAGTTTGGGAACCACTGGGCTAGAGGAACGTAGTCATGGCATTCTTGTCCTCCACTACTGGGCAGTTTTGGAAAATGAGGAGGTGGATTGTGGGAATGGTTAAGGAAGGATTTGAAGATTTTTAAGTTAAAAGTGATTCAGCATTCCTTCTTTTAGTTCATAAGTCTAAAAAGCGTCTTCCTATTGCATCGATTTTTTGTAGACAATTTTATCGGCAAAGATACGAATATCATCATATTCCCTTTATTGAAATCTTCTGCTGTGAAAATAAAATCTCCCTCACAATATGACTAGCATATTATGCTATATCATGCTGCACATCAGCATATCACTAAAACATACTTTAACCTTTCGTGTAGGAGAATGTATTGGGATTTCCTCAAATGGATCACAGAGAAGAAAGTATATAAAAGAAATATCTGTAATGGAAATGTGAACAGAATGAATTAAATCACCTGGCGGCAGACGTAACAAAAGGGAAAGGACCATCAGGCAGGAAAGGGATGGAGCATATTGTGTACTTAATTAAGGATGGCGCCAGCTGATTTTATTCCTCAGGAGATGAAGTCTCCCTAGAGAAGATGGTAATCCCCGTGTAGTAGTTGGAACTACTAAACCCTGTCTTAGTGTATCTTCATCTTGTGGTCATTTGGAATTGACCTGTGATACTGATTACGAAAAATATCCAGATATTAAATCAGTTATTGAGGATTTGATATATATATATATATATATATATATATATATATATATATATATATATATATATACTATATATATATATATGTATATATATATGTATATATATATATGTATATATATATATGCATATATATACATGCATATGAACATATATACATGTATAGATATATACATATATATATGTATATATATGTATATATATATATATATATATATATATATATATATATATATATATATATATACTGTATATTAGTTCCCTTGTATTAAGTACGATTCGGTTATCACTATCACAGTTACTATTCACACAAACTATCAGCCCTGCGGTACTATGGATTCGTACGTTCAACTCCATCGTATTTCCAGAATAATCTTTTATCCTATTCCCCCATCCTCACCCCCACCCCCGGGGGAAGGGGACGGGGGAGGTGGAGGTGGAGGGGGAGGAGGAGGGCTAATCTTGGGGGGAGGAGGGGGAGAGGGTGGTTTGGCTAGTTGGCGCCGTGGTGCCGAGCTAGAACCTCCTCCTCCCACTCCCCATCAAACTCCACCTCCCTCTCCCCCTCCCCCTTCCCTCACTACCTCTGTCGCCACACCCTCGTATCTCCATCGCCTCAAACTCCACCACCTCAACCATCTCCATCACCACCACTACCATCTCCTCCACTACCGTCACTAACATTATTATCACCACCACTACGACCTCTCGTCACCACCAACACCTCCACCACAACCACCGTACCCTCCACCACCTCCACCACTACTCCCTCTCCTCTCATCCTCATCACCACCACCACTACCACCACTTCCTCCACCACCACTACCACCATCACCATTTCATCCACCAGAACTACCACCACCATCATCTCTACCACAACTACCACCACAACTCCGCCACCCACTTCCACCACCACTCCACTGTTGAGCGCATGCGCGATTGAGCCTGGACTTTAGTGTGCGACTGTACGCCGCGCCGTGGCACGACACCAGGCACCTGCTGAGTGCCAAATAGGATAGTATATCCCAGGACAGTGGGAGCACCACGGGGGAAGGGAAGCGGAAGTCCCCCTGTGGGCGGGCAGGACCCGTGGGTACGTCGCCGATTATTTTCTCTTTTCTTTCGTTTTCTCTCTTTCTCTTCTTGTTTTTCCTTCTTATTACCCTTTTCCTTCTTTTCTTCTTATTTTCCCCCTATTTTCTATTTTCTTTCCCTTTACCTGGATATATTTTTGTTACGTTCTTTTGAATATTCGTATATTCGTCGCGATTTTTACGTGATAGAAATGTCAAAGTTCAAAGACTAAGTCCTAGAGGAAGAACTAGGACACAGTGAACGAAAGGTGAAAGAGCTTATTGTGAACTAATTTATTGTGAACTGACTAGTGAGTCGATTTATGAGATGATTTGTAAACTATCAAGCAGAGTATTTCATGCAATGCAATTCTATACAAATATCTTGTCATTGTAGCTAAAATGAGATCTCGAAAAGAGTTGAAATGACAATCAAACTGACGATTGCCCCACCTTGTGCTACACTATATCTGGATGTCATTTTTGTGCATTCGTACAGAATTTTTTCTATCGGTGCTGCAGTATCTGATCTCAAAAGTGACAATGAAAACAATCATGCCACCCATACCTCGCAATCTCGCATTAACGCTCAACCAGCAAGTTCAATCATTGTGTTCTCATAGACAGTGTTTATTTCGTGTTTTGTGTATCACTAAATCTCGGATGTCTACAGACTCCGTTTTCTTTATAACCATAAAATCTTTCAACGCTTGGAGCAAATCCATAGCCACGCGTTATGACGTCATATCGATTGATCAGCAGGCAACAATGACACAACTATTGGGATTTGTATCGGTCTCTCTCAAACAAACACACACACACATACACGGACACACACACACACTGGTTAGAGCTCCCGGCTGTCACTACGGCGGCCCGGGTTCGAATCCCGCCCAGTGCTGAAACAATTTCAGTCTCGCTGCGCTGCGGGTCTTTACTCCAACTCTTGTTGGCGGGGAGTTGGGTGTGTGTGCGAGTGTAAAGGTCACAGCATTACCCATAGATCGATCTTATATGAGCTCTGAGCTCTCCTCCGGGAGGGAAATAGCTGTCGATCACGAGTCCAACACGTGATCGAGGACCATTGTAAATCACACATACACATACACCGGCTCGGTGGTTTAGTGGTAGCGTTCTCAGCCGCTAACATAGCGATCCGAGTTCGAGTACCGCCCAGGGCTGTGATATATCCAGCTACTCCGCGAGCTAACACTCCAAATCTGGTGGCCAAGGAAATGTGTGTGTGTGTGTGTGTGTGTGTGTGTGTGTGTGTGTGTGTGTGTGTGTGTGTGTGTGTGTGTGTGTGTGTGTGTGTGTGTGTGTGTGTGTATGTAAAATCACAGTATTACCCATAGATCGCTCACGGCTTGTTGACATAGTGGAACCATATTGGACTTCTATCGCTCCGGTCTCGAGATCGGTCCCCGCCCAGGGCAAGAAATATGTAAGGTCACAGCATGAGTCATAAGTCTGGGAAGGTAATAACTGTCGACCACGGGTCGAGTAAGTGATCCATGAAAATAATGAATACACGCTATATTCAAAGTGCGAAGTCATTGCACAGATTGGAGGTCTAAAGCCAGAATTGGTAAACAAATTTGATTCTTACATCAGTGGTCTTGAGTGTTGGAATTGAGCTGGAGCGTTTCAGTTCGACAGCCGTTTTGATCATCTCGGAGTTTGTTTCCAACGGTGCCAAATGTCGCCATAAAAGAGACAATTCCTAGACATTCCCCTTGATTGTGCACGTGATTTTTACATAATTAATTAAAGATAAAATGTTTTTAAATGGTAAGTTGTAAGTTTTCTTTGTGATTCTCTGCCAAATTGGTATTTTTTAACATCCCAAAGTAAAATATTGTTGAGAATCGATAAAAAAAAAAACAATTTCAGTGACTCGAGTGTATGCGTTTATGAATGAACAGATGCTGGAAGTCGCGTAGTGAATATTATCTCAGATAATTCATATAATCTAAATTAACAGAATTACACTTTAACAGTGCAACTGGTTTCTGAATGAATATTTGGGGATAAAATCCACGCATAACACCATAGTTTACAGGATGCCTATGTTTGTCTTTTGAATTTGAATGGACCCCATAAATTTTCAACGTATAACATATTTTGTACAGGTAACAAATTTTCAACTTTATCTTGGTCCAAGAAACTGAAATAGACCTTGCATGGCACACCAGTATGTTTTAATAAGCAATACTGGACGGAGAGTTTGTAATTAATTTCATTACTAGTTGCCAGAGTTGTTTTTACAGTACCATCAGTTGATGACTAATATATAATTGTAATTACGTTCAAGGTTGGACACAGTCCATGTGCATACCAGTATGTGTGTGCGTGTGCGTGTTCTTACGTGTGTGCGTGTGCGTGTTCTTACGTGTGTGCGATGATGTGTGTGGTGTACTGTATATTTACATGTGTGTTTGTATGTATATGTGTATCCGCACATGCACATATACACACACATGATATATTTACATATATATATATATATATATATATATATATATATATATATATATATATATATATATATGTGTGTGTGTGTGTGTGTGTGTGTGTGTGTGTGTGTGTGTGTGTGTGTGTGTGTGTATGTGTGTGAGTGAGAGAGAAATTCGTAGTGACAGCGACATTAACCTGATCATTTTTATGACAGTCGCGTGTAGGGTTCGAGCCCACTGCTTTCGGTCAGTGTAAAGGCTCTGTGAAGGTAATCTTACGGTGACCGAAAGCAGTGGGTTCGAATCCTACATGCGACTGTCATAAAAATTATCACATATATATATATATATATATATATATATATAGATATATATACAAACATACACACGTATAACTAAACACACACACACACACACACACACACACACACACACACATATATATATATATATATATATATATATATATATATATACACATTGGTTTGAGGTAACTGGTTAAATGTGGGACTGCGTCAGGGATGTGTCATGTCGCCTTGGCTGTTCAATGTGTACATGGAAAGGGTGGTGCGGGAGGTAAAGCCGAGTGTAATGGGCAGGGGACTGGAGGTGGTTAAAGAACATGAAGAAAAGTGGGAGGTGAGCCAGTTATTGTTTGGGACGACAATGCGCTTGTGGCAGGGTTAGAGGAGGGATTAAGGGAATTAGTGATGGAGTCTGGGAAGGTATGTGATAGGAGAAAGTTGAAGATAAATGTGGGTAAAAGCAAGGTGATGAGATGTACGAAGGTAGAGGATGGCAGTGAGTTGGAAGTGTAAAAGGAGAGAGGCTGTAGAAGGTGGATAGTTTTAGGTATTTGGGGTCACATGTGGCAGGAAAGGGAGAAGTGGAGGTAGAGGTAAATTGTAGATTGAGAGAAGCAAGTAAATGCCTTGGGGGGTTAAAAAGAGTCATGAGAAATAGGAATCTAGTAATGGACGCAAAGAGGAGATTGTATGGAAGGGTGATTATGCCGACGGCTTTGTATGGGGCAGAGACTTGGCATTTAAGAGAGGAAGACAGGAAAAGTTTAAATGTATTTAAGATGAAATGTCTGAGAAGTATAATAGGAGTTACTAGGTTTGATAGATTGAGGAACAAGGAGGTGAGGGGGAGAGCGGAAATGGAAAGGGAGATGGCAGATAGGGCTGATGAAAGAGTATTGGGATGGTTTGGAGACATGGAAAGAATGAGTGATGAAGGATTAGTAAAAGAAGTGTGGAAGGGAGAGGTGGAGGGAGTGAACTTGAGGGGACGACCAAGGGTGAGAAGGATGGATGGGGTGAAAGGGGCGTTGAGCAAGAGGGGGATATCTGTTGATCAAGAAAACGGGGAGGCAGGAGATAGGGGTGCGTGGAGAGTGACTTTGTATAGATGATACTGCTATGCAAGAAAGGGAGGGGTGGGGAGAGGTGGGCGTAGTGAGTGTTTATGCGTGAATTATATTTTGACGTAGCCCGAAGGGCTCTCTCCCCGTCTCCTCTTTGTCTGCATGAGATGACGGAGAGGAGAGGTCGCCGATTAAGTTAAGCGGCCTTACTGTGGATGTACTGTCTCTTGCTACATTGCTCCTGACTCAGGGCAGTGGGCAGGATGCAGGGATGACCCGTCATCCACAAGGAGCGAAGATGGGATGGGGGGGTGGAAAGGGTGGTGAATGGGAGTGGAATGGGTGGGAGTAGGTACGTGCCTTTGACTTGGCTACCTCCCTTATAAAGGGGAAAAGCTCTTGGTATATATATATATATATATATATATATATATATATACACACACACATATATATATACATATATATAATATATATATATATATATATATATATATATATATATATATATAGATATTTGGATGATGGAGAACATAAGCACAGGGGAAGGCTCGGAACCCCTGTGCTTATGTTCTCCATCATCCAAATAATTTGTCTAAAATACTTATCAATATATATATATATATATATATATATATATATATATATATATATGTATATATATATATATATGCACACAGAGTGTGAAAAGATACATTTTGTGAGGATGGAACCTTTATTGGTACGACATTTCGCTTATTTCAACTTTTTAAGTACAAAGTCGTGATCCACATGACTGAGCTTAAATAAGAGAATCCGGAGGAATGCGGGGAGGGGGGGGAGAGGTCATTGAAGCCTAGGAAAGGTTGAGAAGATGGATCAATCGTCTTGGTGTGGGAAAGGAGGCGATATGACATCTAGATTTGCACATGAAAATAAAAACGGCATTTAGATAAAAATTACTTAGCTGAATTTCATATTAATTCAATCAGACATGACTTACAAATCATATTTACTATATTATTTGATTTTACAGTTCCTGCGTGTGTGTGTGTGTGTTTTTTTTTTTTTTTTAAAGTTCCCCCAATACTTAGTAAACAATAATAAGTTCCCAGCAATATTGGTTGGCACGTGGGACATTTTTAGCTGATTTTGGCGCGCGCGCTTAAAAATGTAGCCACGCTTGGCTTTGGAGATGATATTGCACAAGTTGGAACCCTGTATAAACATAAAACAAGGTATGGTGGTTGGGGAATAGGAGACAGAACGAGTGTAACTCCCTTTCTATGTACTGCAGTTTGATAAATACAATTAGGCACACACACACACACACACACACACACACACACACACACACACACACACACACACACACACACACACATATGAGCATGCACGACTCGTGGCGCAGTGATAGCGTTCGCGGTTGTCACTACGGTGGTCCAAGTTCAAATCCCGCCCAGGGCTGAAATAATTTCAGTATCGATGCGCTGCGAGCCGGTACTCTAACTCTCGTGGGTGGAGAGGTGTGTGTGTGTGTGTGTGTGTGTGTGTGTGTGTGTGTGTGTGTGTGTGTGTGTGTGTGTGTGTGTGTGTGTGTGTAAGGTCACAGCATTACCCATACACCGGTCATATATGAGCTCTGAGTTCTCTTCTGAGAGGGAAATAGCTATCGATCACGAATCCAACACGTAATCCAAGACCATGGTGAATCACACACACAGTAGGAAATAGCGGTTTGTAGTATCGGTGAATATTTTTCTCACATCAGGAATGAGGCGCAAACTCGGTACCTCACGCACGGGAGATCATGACGCTAACCGCTGCGGTAAGTATTGATCAATGGCCAATATTCTTTCAGAGCTCGCATATAGACCGACCTGTGTAGAATAATGTGATCTTAAACACACACCCCATTCATTTTGCACAAGGAGGACAGTAATGGCTTTCAGTGGTATCGAAGCTTTTCAACCCTGAGCGAGATTTGACCTCCCCCTCCCACACCCGTGCAACAATTCTAAAGACACTAACCATCTGTAACACTTGGGTTCTATTCCAGTATCACTCATATTTTTCACTTCTTTAATTTTTGCATTGGAAAGATTTTTTTGTTTCCTATGGAACTGTAAAATTAGGTTAAGTTAGTTAAGGTTAGGTTAGGTTAAGAGCTATTAGACAACGTGTAAGTTTCATGTTAAATATCTGTGTTTTCGTGATTCTGGATTTTTACCCAAACGTGCGCACGCGCGATTGTGTATTAACCATAAAAAGTCAAACGTATGTATTTACCTAGTTGTATTTTACGGGAAGGGGAGCTATGCTCGTGATGTCCCGTCTTCATATCTCATTTTATCTAGACTGTTTTTAAATTCATATATTGTTTTTGCACACACCACTTTCTCATCTAACTTGTTCCAAATGTCTATTACTCTATGGGGAAAGCTGTTCTTTTTCAGATCTCTTCTATAACTGTCTTTCTTTATCATTATTATCTTTTTTTCGTGTCCTCTTGTATTTCTACTACCCCATTTTATTAGATCCTCTCTATCAATAGTTTATGCCTTTCATGATTCTATAATGTTTGCATGTGCGTGTCCATGGATGTGTGCGTGTGTGTATATTTACCATCAACAGTTAAACGTGCGCGTGTGTGTGTGTGTTTTATGTGCAGTTCGTGTGTGTGTGCACATTTGTGGTATTCCCAGCGATAGTCTACAGATATTTCCCAAACATCCGTTCCCGCGAATTCCCCTATTTAGCAGTTTATACACTAACCTAACCTTCTTTGATATACTATAATAAATCATCATCATATGTTGAAGATAGTACAGACAGACACAATGTAATATAAATATATACATAGGTAAACAAATAAATACTGTATATGGATGGGTAAAGAGAGGTGAAGAAAACTCATTGAAACCCCGAATATCTTGGTTGACAATTCGAAGCATCCAAGATATTCGGCTCCGTCTTAGGCGAGGTTTAGTGTAACTAATAAACAAGACCGATAAATCACGTCACCCGAAGTGCTATGGGAAGGGAGGAACCCGCTAAGAAAGATTTCCATTTTGTATTTTTTCTATGCGTCTGCCTAGTGTGTGTGTACGTGTGCAGTGAGGGTAACCTTTCAATAATAGGCTGAGTTTCATTGCCTGAACGAAATCGTCTGACGAAAGGCACATCTACAGAAGTCCCGGATGTCAGCGTCTAAGGGTGGTTTCTTCATTCTACCTAAAGCCCCCATCCCCCATACATGGTCAGATTTGGCCTTGAGACCACCGGATCCGACCAGACTAGATCGTGTATGGGTTGATTATGGTCTGTCCGTCTGACTGACAGTTGGTTGGCGACCAAGCAGTGTTTGCGTTTTCAAACCGCCCAACTCGGCCGGTTCATACCGGATAGCGCGTTGTTGATCGTGACGCCAACTGTCAGTTTCACATCTGACAGCATCGAAGGATTACTATGCAGTCAAATCATTCCTCTGCAGACTAGCAATTTTTAACTGAATCCATTCAGTCATACAAATAAAATGAGTGGTTATGGAAAATTTAAAGGAAAGGGTTTAAAGACAAACCAAAAAAAAGGAAAAAAAAATGCAGATTATTGGTAGAAAGTAAAGGAACGAAAAAGTGGGGCTAATATCTTGACATTTAAAGAAATATTAAATAATTACATAAGAAATGTATTTAAAAAAGAAATCAAGAAAACTGTTTCTGTGCTATCATTATGAGGCAATTGAGGACAATGTTCGTATTCTTCAGTTGTGATGCCCGCCCGAAAAAGAGTTAATTAATCTAATCAGGAAAGGTATGTGAGAAGAATTGAGTCATTTTAAGAGCCAATAATTTTCTCTTTTTGCTTTCTCTTGTGATTAAATCGAGGCCATTGGGAAATTTCTGTCAGGGGAGGAACTCCAAACTGTGAAAGAAGGTATATTTTGCACAATGTGTATGTCAAATGAAATATCAAGGCGCACAACCATGAAGGCTTTCATAATACACTGCTGCTTCAGTCTGTACATCATTTGGGACTATTCCGCTATTGTAGTTTGAATGGAGTATCCACATTGATATAATACTCGGGTGGCCTCTGCCAACTTTGGATATAATAATTTTCAAATAAATGGCATAACGGTCAGAGCGTGAGGGCATTAAATCAAATTAGAGTTGTGTTGCAAGGATTTTGTTATTTCAATTGGTAATGAAATTTATTTTCATAGGTCATCTTCACGATTACCACTGTAATTGTATAATGATGAAAAACGATAGGTTTATATATATATATATATATATATATATATATATATATATATATATATATATATATATATATGAGTGGAAAGGGTGATGAGGTAAACGCCAAAAAACCGTTGGAGTTTATTACTAACGTTTCGTCCTTAAAGGACTTCCTCAGAGTATACACTAAGAAAATATTTACAGCTTATATACTTCAATATTTTCTTAGTGTATACTCTGAGGAAGTCCTTTAAGGACGAAACGTTAGTAATAAACTCCAACGGTTTTTTGGCGTCTACCTCATCACCCTTTCCATTCATTCCGTCATACATACATATATATATATATATATATATATATATATATATATATATATATATATATATATATATATGCAAGGTAACCACTTAAGAAAATAAACAAACGGATCAGAGCGCTTTCGTATATTACATCTTCAGTGTAAATTACAAAGAAAGAGGGTACAGCAAACATAATATAGTAGGACAATAGTATAATGAATTCACTAGGGAAGGTTGTGGAACTCACTAGGAGAGGTTGTGGAAGTCACTGGGAAAGGTTGTGGACGAATTGTCCGGGCGTGGGTCACACGTCCAGCATTCTTACATTTTGTAATTATTGGCTATTTCTTTGCAAATATAATTATCAATTTTTTACAATCCTAAGTTAAGGTTAAAGTTGTTATCATTTGTGATTTTAATCAGGCAACTTTCAATTAAATTCCTTAAGTGGTTACCTTGCATTTATAAAACACACGTTCCTAGTGTATTTATTGCATATATATAATATGTATATAAATGATATATATATATATATATATATATATATATATATATATATATATATACAGAAAGACAGTAGATAAACACCAAGAACCTCTTCCCCCTATAAAGGAGCTAATCAACCATCCACTACCATCAATTATCCATTTGTTTTCCTCTCATCTTAGATTCTCGTGTATCATTGGTCATCCCTGTCTCCTGCCCACTGCCCGAGTCAGAAGCAAGGCAGCAAGATACAGCACATCCATGGCAGGGCCAACCACTTTATAAACACGGCAACCCCTCCTACTCGTCCCCTCTTGCAAAAATAAATAGATAAATGAATAAATAAATAGATAAATAAATTAAATTAAAATAAATAAATAGATAAATGGTGGTAGTAGTGATTATAATAATGATGATAATAATAATAATAATAATAATAATAATAATAATAATGATAATGATAATGATAATGATAATAATAATGATAATGATAATGATAATGATAATAATAATAATAATAATAATAATAATAAATAAAAAAATAAATAAAAAGTTGAGGATAAATCCTTTCTGGCTGCGTCAAACTATAATACATTCTCCATTCACACCTATCACCTGCCTTCTCCCTTCTCTACCCAACAGACATTCCCCTCTTGCTCAAATCCTCTTTCACCACATCCTTCCATCTCAATTTCGGTCTTCCCCTCACGTTCACTCCACCCACCTCCGCTCTTCACACTTTTCTCACTCTCACATCTTTCTTCGTTCATTCTTTCCAAGTGCCCAAACCATCCCAATAATTTTTCATCGGCCCTATCTGCCTGGCAAGTAGCATTCCAAAATCGGGAACGGATAGAAAAACCTTGGGTCAATCTTAAGATCCTCCTTGACCGATTCCTGTAAACAACTGAACTGGTCTTGGGGTGTGACTGGATCGTGTGTGGGTAGTAGGATTGCCATTTGATCAAGTCTTAAGGCCTTTCGTATCGTGTATGAGGATAGTGAGACTTCCCCACCCCCACATCTACACTCACACCAACGCCATCGCAATAGTGACTCCCCATTCAGCTGAATGAAATTATCTCGTGCTAAACAGAACAAAATAAATCACATCAAAGAAGCTCAAACGCATCTTAACAATTATCTGACACAGCCTCAGGTATCTTATTCTGACTAGACACTAAACAATTTTATCTAGCTGAAGTGGAGAGTCGTTATAATTAAGAAATTAAGAATATTTCAATCCATCCCCATTCTGGTGTTCTTTACAGACTCTATGCAGGCCAAAACCGCCAGTCGACTTTATTCAGCTAAGTGGGAGTTGAGGGTGATGACATAGTAACGACCCAATGTTCTTTACTCTCAATGTACTGATTATCTGTGCAGTTTTCTATTGTGTTTCGTGTGATATGATAAGCAGGAAGTACACTTGTCAGCAGCCGGTCGAATCAGACTATTGTTCCAACTTGTTACGTGATCAAGGTGGTCCCACGCGAGGTGTTTACCACCTTTGCCCAAGGTACTCGATCTTGGTGTTGCGTTGTACGGCACGGAAAATAATTATAAATAAATAGATAAATAAGTGTACAGATAAATGCATCAATAGATATAAATAAACGATTAAAATAGATACGAGCAATTTGGGTAAAATTAAAACCAAGATGTTGGTGATTTCACGTTCAGGTTGAGTTAGGTTATGTATCACTATTAGAATTAGTGTTCACCAACCAGTGTTGGTCGGGATTTCCGAAGATAACAACGAATGGGAACCCCATTTGACCAGAACAAAATATACGGAGTGCGCCATCGGGGTGCTGAAGAAGTATGTAGAGATCAGGGTTTCCCATCTAGGTGATAGTCATGTTTGACCGCCACCCGTTAAGCAATACCCACTATGCTATCTTCATCTGAAGGTGGAGCTCCCGAGAGGTTGAAATCCGGTCCTTTCTCTTTCTCATTTTCTTTTTCTTTCTCTCTCTCTCCTTCTAAAACAGGTCGACACAATCTAGCTTCGTAATTCCAAGTCAACGGTTACCAGTGATTGTCACATACCCAATTTTAATATCGTCCTTACTAACACATGAATAAGTGGTTCTTAGTAAACATTAAACTGCAACGGTAAAATAACCCAAACTCGATCAATGTTATTAACTTTTACTTTATATTGACAGATTAACCCTACATGACTCCATCAATATCATCCGTGTACTGACAATAAAACTGTGCAATGTTGATCATGTAGGTGTCGTTTAAGCTAAATAGAATCGCCTGGCAATAGCTAAAATACAATCAAATCGCTTGGAAGTCAGCCAGAGAGAACGCAGCGGAATCGACTTGAGCTTTGGAGTTGTTCATTTATGAAGTCTTGTGCAGGTCACTGCCTCCTGGGATTGTTGACGCGCAGTGATAAGCCGAGAGTTTAATATATTTTTCCTCCTGCGTCCTCTTAATGAACCCTCTTGTTTCCTGCTTTCATATAAACACACGCACACACACACACACACACACACACACACACACACACACACACACACACACACACACACACACACACACACACACACACACACACACACACACACACATATATATATATATATATATATATATATATATATATACTGTATATATATACTGTATATATATATATGTGTATATATATATACTGTATATATTATATATATATAT
>NC_134819.1:15256145-15278645 GCF_046742065.1 Oratosquilla oratoria
CCATGAGGTAGTTTTAAGAAATTAAGACTAAAGATGTAATCATCTATCTGCCCTTTTCTACATTATCATTCCCCTCGCATCCATCTGAATGTGCAGCTACAAGGGTCTGTTAGTAATGGGGTGGATGGGTATGATTGAGGGCTCATGCATAGACCTGTATATAACTTTCATCCTCTGTTCTGTGGAGAGGATTTTTATTTGAGTGTAGGTATTCTTTTAGGGTCAAGTGGTCATTCTATTCTTGATGCTTTGTTTTGTATAACTTAAAGGGAATTGTGCTGAGGAGGCATAGTTGAGTGTAGTTCTTTTACTGTTTGTAGACTGTAATTAGTTTCTGCTGACCCAAACCTGTGATTGCTCCTGATCTTTGTATGTTAATTTTTTATCTATTTATTTATTCATTTGAACATTTTTAGAAGCTCCGCCATGGGATACGAACCCTGACCCGTGCGTCGATAATCACGAGGTCAGGGTTCGTATCCCATGGCGGAGCTTCTAAAAATGTTCAATCTGTCTTAAAACATACACAACATTTATTCATTTATTTATTTTTTACTGTTACATCCTTGACATATGGGCTTAGTCGTGAGTATCAAGTATGAGGCCCAAGATTTTATGGCTTTTGTCCAATGAAAGGAGCTAGCTATTAAATTTCATTGTTGAATGTGTTTGATTTATGATGTCTGGAGTGAAGAATGTCACTGATAATGAAGGGAGACTATTGTATTAGTTTGTCTAAGTAAGTTTGGATGATCTTTCAGCTGTCTTGAAGTTGTTAGGTTATTATTGTTAGGTCATCTACATAAGTGAGTGCTTTGATGTAATGCTCTGGATTTGGTGTGGGAGAATCATTGTGATGAGATTGACCAGTGCAAGTGAACATTGCTTGTTTGGGAACTCCAGTGTGTAATCTTTTGGCTCCAGCTGCTTGGTAATTTTGAGTTAGCCTTCATTCTTTTCTAGATAGCTAAGAAGATTGTTAGCCATTTCTTTGCTCTTTGAATCAATGTTTGTCAGAGGAAATGGATATGTATTTTGTTCTTTCTGAAATCACTTTCCATCAGTTCAGGGATTGTGGATAGCAAAGGTGGTCTATAGGATTCTGGGATTTCTAATAGTATGTTCAAGATTGGTATTGTGCTTGTTTGTAGATTGTTGGTATTTTGTAATTGCAGGAGTGGTTAAAGATATGTCAAAGTTTTTATTTCTTATGGGTCAAGGTATTTTAGACAAATGTTAGAAATCTTGTCTGGGCCTTCTGCATATTTTTTCAATTTGTTGTATTTTCTTTTTATCTTTGAAGGAAAAGGAATTGGTGGTATCAGTGTCTTGACTTTATCTTGTATATATTTTTGTTTATTTTCCTAGTTTGTGGATTTTTAGTAAAGTTTGTCAGTGATGTTGCACTGTTTTTTTTTAGTTAAGGGAATTTTCCTTGTTTTAACTGTCATGGGTAAAGAGTGGATTAATTTTTGAGTCTAATATTCAATTGTTGCATTCTGCATTTGTTTTCCTTCTTTTTTGTGATATCTTTTATTGTTGAAGTAGTTTGAATTTTATTTTTTGAAAGTTGCTCTCGTATGTATAGTTGGTTGTATTTTTTCCATGGCCTTTTGGAACATAATTTTTTTTTTTTTATTTATGTATGGTATTTGTGATCTTTTTTTATCTTTGTTCAAGAGCTTTGAAGAGCTGATAAAGCTATTTTTAACACATTAATGAATGGCAGCAAGATCTAAAGTGAACTGAATGAAAAGATTAGTAGAAATGAGAGCAAAGATAGCTGACCAGTGAACATGTCATAAGTTATAAGAAAATTATATTTAGCCAAGTAAGGATGGTAAACCACTATTCACGAGACTGATTGTTGGTGAGTTTGGATGGCAAAAACAGACTTTGAATGAAAACTGTAAGAACGAGATGAAAATGTGTTATTAACAAGGTTGATGTGATTATTAAGTGTCCTAATCAAAAACGAATAGTTGGGGAACTTGTGGTTTTAAATGTTTGAAAACTGTAAAAGCTGAGGAGGATGAACAACATCTCATCATAAAATGCACTCCCAATACTAGGAAAACCAAATATAATAGTTAATGTGATGAACAACAGTGTTTCGAGTATTTCGGCCACAGTGGCAGAATTATGCAGATAGATATGACAAATGGTTGGAAGTGTGTAGTATATCAAGGAATAGCAAAAATTATGAACAAAATGGACTGTAATTTATAAACAGCTTCAGTGCAAGTCAAATTCTTGTGCGCAGAAACGGCTGCCATATGTACGATGCACCACACTACTTGCATTATAAAATATAAAGTCACTGTTGTATGACTCATTCTCTTTTACTCGATAATAATAAACACAGAAAATGTGATCAAACCAGTTCACAGAAACTGAGAGTAACTTGTGTACAACTACAAAAAAAATGTATGTAATCGCAGACACCAGCATCCTTGTGTACCCACTCATGCCTTGTAATGCCTATATGTAGGTGTCATTGTACCGAAGTGGTTAAATAGTGTAGTTCAATAGATATTCGTATAGTTGGAATTGACTCTCCCTAGAGTCAAGATAAATTGAGGAGTATTAAAAATTTCTGCTGGAAAGGTGCTGTTGTTGATAAACTTGTAAGGTATACAAACTGGGATTAGGTCAGTGAAAACAAGTGAGATAATTCAAGGGCTTCCGGATGAGGATATTGTACTGTACATAGATCATTGTGAAAGGGCAGAAAAAAAAAATGAACAAGTGGTCACCTTTATGTAAAGCTTAATAGATTATTTCTAATTCTTGAATAGTTGGAGAGGGGGAGCTCTTAAATACAACTGTAGGTTGTAGAAAAAATGTGAAAGTGATATCTTGTTTAAGGGGGTGATTTTGGTCATTGTATTTCATTGTAACAGTTGTGCCCATTTTCGTGTGGATTCAGATTATGCTTTGCATGGTGCAAATAGTGTTTGGATCCAATAGCCACTGGCGACTTCTACTTGTCATGAAGTCTTAGCAAATAGATCAAAGGTGACAACCATGATCGTGGTTGTTTCTCCTGGAACAAACTCCTGTTTTTACAACACAAGAGTAGTAATGAAAATCCAACATAAGTTCATTAGTTTAAATGAGGCTTAGGTTACTTAAACATGTCTTATCAGTCACTAAGTAGGTACTTGAGTTTATCAGCCAATCAAGACTAAAGTTGTAGTGACGTTGAGAGGTCAGGTCTTTCTAAGGCTTAATGTTATTTATTTGTAATGTTAATCTTTTAAGACCATTTCATTTGGAGAGGTGACAAGTTTTGTACAGATATGGTTTTCTTTGACAACATGTAGCTTTGGTGATTCTTCAATCCTGTTAGAAATGTTGTATCCTTCTTATAGGGTCTGATTGATGTATGTATACTGTGGGTATAGAAGGGCCTTACTGAATTGAAATACTTTTTTCATGATTTTTTTTTTTTTTTTTTTTTTTACTCACCTGGTTGGCTACCCCGTTCTAGACCAGCATATTGCTCGAGAGAGATAAGCTTTGGGTATACAGGGATAGTCCACATCTTGCTGGCATGCCAGCCCTTGTTCAATATACATCAGAACAGAAAAGTACAGGGTAAAAGGCTGAGTTGTGTGCCATGTGCACAGAAAGTAGACAGCTAGGAACAAATATCTGGGTAATGATTAATCAACATATTCAAAGAGTGTTTGGCCCAACTGTATGTGAAGGTGTTTTTTGAAAGATGTATAATTGAGTCACAGCTAACAGCATCATCAGACAGGGGGTTCCAGAGGTCAATACATCTGACACTAAAAAATCTGCGTCTGCACTCTAGAGATGTATGGGGTCTGGTTATCTTAAATCTGTGACCCCTGGTGTGTGTTATTAGAGATAAGGAAAAAAGATCTTGGGTTGAAATAGAAGACTGCTTGTGAAATTTTTTCCAACATTTTATGAGATCAGCCCTGTGGGAGCAATAAGAAAAGGCATCTGCGGGTGGGGGTTCTCTAGTCACCTCATGGTGCTCTATTTGTTCATCTTGCATCATGGAGGAGAACATGGTCATAATATTGTTGTTCCTCATCACAGGGTGAGTATGGACACTAGACATATTTTTTTTCCTACCATCTTGGGGGATGGTATTACACCATCATGAATTAAGACTATAGACAAACTTCTTCATATCTATGTTCAGGTCCTCCCCCTGCTCTAGAATAGAGCTGGGTGCGTTCCTCAGTGCATTCCTAGGTGTGTCCTTTGGCATCCTTACTGCATCAGTCAGGACACCAAGGGACACCCCGAGGAATATGCCCAGCTGTGCTAAAATAGTACCATTGCAGAATTGGTTAAGCAATATACAATGACCAACTTCAATCACTGGAGAATGAGTACATTATACTTCACTCATTCCAAATGGCTCCATGAAAAATCCTTACTGGATGGCTTGTGGGCTGAACTGGTTGCCAGTTTCCTTGGGACTGCAATTGTTTGGCCAGAGAGAACCAGGGCAATGGATTGACAGCTTCAGCATGGTTATGTAGTTTACAGATTTATTTTTGCCTTGTGCTAGACAATTTTACTTGTCTAGGGTTGGGGGGTTGTTGTCATTGGAAAGGATGTTTGTTCAAATTCGGAAACCATGCTGGGTTGTATGTAAGCTACATTTGATAACCTGTTCATAATTTAGGCATGTTAGTATAGATTGTATAGAGCATTATGTCAGTGTTGTTTTGTTTTGGTAAGCTTTTTTCATCAGTGGGAATAATATCAAATTAAATTTCAAGTACAAAGTACCTGTAACATAATTTTGCGTGAAAAATCTTCAAGAAGATGTATGGACATGTAGATATACCAAATTCTGTCAGTGAACGAGATAAGAATGAATGATAGCGTTTTACTTGTCAATATATGCTCTGTATGGACCAATAGTAGGTACCCGACAGTGATGATCCTTCAGGGTGGATGTCAGAGAACAGTCTTGCTGTTACCAATTTTCAAAATCTATCGACACTAGGAAGGGGTAGAACTTCATCTCTGGACTAAATCAAACCTCTTAATTTGACGGTTATCCCCACTTTAGTGCAAAGAGAGCTGACAAACTGTCCTGTCAGTGACATAGACAGATCCACACAAATATAAGACAATAATTCAATATTTCTATCTGGAGTGATGTAGTTGTCCCCTTTACTGTAGGGTGATACTGCAGAATATCATAGTGAGTGAGGATGTTAAGACTCCTAACACCTGGCTATAGCACTGTAGTGAACTTGACTGACATTTTGATAGCTGGTTTTATTTTGCATAGAGGAATGTTGCCAGAGCAAAGTAGGAAAGGCTTTTACTAATTAGTGAATGTAGTATTTCTAGTGAGGGAGAAGGCAGCTGAATGGAGAGGGTTAAGAATGAGTTGTAAGAATGAAGGAGACTGTAAAAGACCATAAGGTCTACACTAGGCAGTTTAATGTCCATTACCACCTGTCATCATATGACGACCTTGTTTGCATCACTCGTGTTCAAGCCTTTGATCCACTTGAACACCTATTAGATGCTCCACACTCTGCATCTTTCCATGGAGTGTAAGTTAAGGTGCCTAAGCCTGTCCTCATAAGGTAGATTTCTGAGCCCATGTCATTTTGGTCATTCTCCTCTGTACTAATTCTAGTGAATTGATGTCCATTCTTTAGGACATACCAAAACTGTACTGCATAGTCAAGGATGGGTCTAACTAATGCTAGTTTGATAATTACCTTTGCACTTCTATTTGTAACCATCCTAGTAGTGAAACCTAATGCTCTGTTAGCTTTATTCCTAGCGCTAATGCACGGTTTCCTGGATTTAAGGTCGGGACTCGCTAGAACTCCCAAGTCTCTCTCTCACTTGGTTTTCTCTAGAAACGTGTTATCTAAGCTATATCTACTTTCAGGGTTGTGTAGCCCTACATTTAACATGCTACACTTTGAGACAGAAATCAATTTGCCATTTCACCGACCATCCGAACAATTTAAGATCATTCTGTAGAATCTTGACAGAAGCTACTGCATTTAGGACTTCATTAATCAGGGAAGATTATGTTTGATTCAAGTCCCATGGTATAGGAGGGAAAGTGTTTAAATGGATTAGTGACCGAAAATGGAGGGTCATCATTAATGGTATAAAATCCAATTGTGGTAGTGTTACTAGTGAAGTTCCCCAGGGGTCTGTTTTGGGTCATTTGGTGTTCATTATGTATATAAACTACTTGGACAATGGGATTAATAGTGATGTAAGTTTGTGGATAATGTTAGAATAGGACACCATATTACATCAGGCGAAGATGCTGGGATACTGCAGCAGGATATTGATAAATTATTCAAATGGTCCATGAAGTGGCAAATTGACTTCAATATCTCCAAGTACAGCATGTTAAATGTAGGATTACACAACCTATTTAATAGGTATAGCTTAGATAATGCCATGTTAAAGAAAACATTGAAAGACTTGTTAGTGTTAACAAGTCTGGACCTTATATCCAGGAAACTGTACATTAGTGGCAGGAATAGGGCTAACAGTATGGTTACAAAGAAGGGTGCAGAGCTATTTGGAATAGTTAGACCCATCTTTGAGTCTGCAGTACAGTTTTGGTTCTGTATCTGTTGAATATTAATTCACTAGAATCATTCGAGGAGAGTGACCAAAATACAGTAATACAAGGGCTTGGAAATTTACCAGACGATTACAGGCTTAGGCACCTTAATTACAGTCTGGAAGGGTGAATAGTGCAAGGTGATCTAATAGATATTCAAATGGGTCAAAGGGTAATAAGGATACAGGCAAGGTCATCATGTTAAGACATCAGGGCAGGAATTGTAGTAATGGATTTAAATTAGACAAGTTTGGGTACGAGGGAAATAGGCAAGAACTGTTTTTTCATAAGTGATCAATGGAGTAGACTTGGTGAGTGCAGAAGCAATTTGTTGTTTTAAAATATTAGATGATTTTATAGATAGAGATGAAAGGTTGTAAGAGCCAGATCTGTGTTTGTATTGTTTTAGTGCTGAGTGTATTTGTTTTTTTATGGAAGTACTTGGATTGATACTGAATTCTTACTTGGGAGGGCTGTTTTGTGGATTGTAACTTTCTGGAAGGTGATAGAATTTGTATATGGTTAATGTTCCACCTATTTCACCTTTTTAGGATTATTCAAAGTGGAAGTTTCTTGTTGCATTCTGTGGGTTAAGGTGATTGGTGTGCTGGTTTGAGTTCTCTTGCATAAAACTTTCAATTGATTTCAGGTGGTATTCTTTGGGTAGCATTCTGGTTTGCAAGTGAAGGTCTGTTGGGATTTTGTTGCAGCCTGTTATTCTTAAAGGTTTGCCATTTTTAGATTTTTGTAATTGGTAGAAAGGTGCAAGATTGTCCAAGAATAGAAGTGCTGTTAAACTACAGTCCTATTTTCAGAAAACAAGCTGTAGATCCATAGTTTGGTGTAATTCTTGTCAGTTGTTTGTATACTCTGATTGAGAGTTTCTTCCTTGTGTGAATCCTGTACTTGCCATTGCTTTGATAATGTCCAGCTTTGTATCGGCTTTTCCCATAAGAATTCAAATAAGGGTGAAGATCGCATATGTATAAATTGTAAAGCCCAGTATTGTATTTTATTTATTTATTTGTTTTTATTATTGAATTTATGTATTCTGTAGCTTCATCTAAGTATGACTGCTGGATTATGTGGGAATGAGTACCTCCCATTATTACAAGCAGGCACTAGAAACTGTCCCACACTAATACAATGCAGAGAGTAGTTTTCTGCCTAGGGAGAGCTATTAGGGGAGGTGGGGACTACCAGTTGTATTTGATGATACTTGAAGCCGTGTTTGTTATACTGTGTTATTTCGAAGATTGACAAAGTCGGAGACCAATGACAGGTACCTGACTATGGTGGTCCTGCAAGATGGACAGTGGGCCCTGAGGGCCCAAACTGGGCTCTAGATAACTGTGGCCTCCAACTGTATTCCTTACACTTTTTCACATGTAGAGAACTAACAAGTGGCAACTGCTCCCCTTCATTTTCAGACATTGACATAAAGTCCCACATCAATGTAATGGACAAGAGCTCAAAGTTTCTTCCCAGTCGGGTCTGTGGAAGGGCATCGAGACTGGTGTCAGTTGCTTTGGAGCCGCAAGTTTCCCACTTGTTGACATTTGAGGCAACAATTATTTATCATTACCTTTGGCATTTTGTGCCTGTTTGTGTTGAGTTTTGCTTTGTAGTTGAATGATGATTTTTTTATTTGTATGGCAATTCATATGGGAAGTAGTTGAAAGGGATGTTGTAGACTTTAAAGTTGTGTGTCTAGAGTGAAGGTGTCCACAAGATGTTTGTGAATGTTACCTGTTTGGCTGTGCAGCCATAAATAGTGGTGAGCATAAATTTTGATTTTAATAGTTTATTTTGTTCATTTTCTCGTTTGTTTATTTACTTTTTTTTGTAATTGGGATGTTGATCTAAGCGATGGAATGTGGATTTTATTCTATTTTTTCTTTCATGTGTGTATAATGATTGAGTCCTGTTTGTTAACAACTGTTTAGGTTGTGTTAAGTTGGAAAATTGTCTATTGGTGTTGTCTTTGTTGTAAAACTTTTTCTGACTGGTATGATTAATGAATGTTGGTAGAGGTTTGGTGTTAGCTTTATTTCCTATATTGCTACAAGATAGTCTGTAGAAATTTGTAGTTCAATGTACAGTACTTGTTCAATCCCTTGGCAGGGATAAAGGCTGGGTAGATGTTCATGGATGTCTGTATTTTGTGATACTTGCTCATTGCAGGCACTTTTCTTCGAGTCCTAACTACCAGCAGTATCTGGTAACAATTTCCAAGCCTTTAAAAAAAATCTGTGACTCTTAAAATAGATCATAGGATCTAATCTTGATTAGGCAGGGATTTTCCCCTGGCGGAGCAAGGCCACCTTGCAGTAGTGAGAAAAAGACGGACAGGTTAAAATTGGGAGATTCACGGTTATTAGTTTGTGTGTGACAAAACCAGGTTTGTGTGTGACGCATTGGAACAGTGTTGATGGTTTTGGTCTGTAGGATGCTGTTATATTATTTAGATTTTGATGGACATTGGGTTTTGTATTGCTCTGTATAGTGTCCCCTGGGAACTTGTTCAACCACTTTTTGTGCACATTCGATCCTGTGACCTTCCTTGTGTATTTTAGGACTGCATTGAATACCTTGTTTTGATCAACATTTCTGGTTGTTCCTGGGCAATTTTATTCAGCTGAAAGAAACTATCCATATGGACAAAATAAAACGGTTGTTTTAGATAATGGTTTATTTACAATTCTTCAATCTTTGTTTCCTCTATGAAATGGAAACTTCAGCCAGCAATATTGACAAGATTTAATTATTCTTTGATTATGATTTATGGTTATAACTTGTTAATTTATTATCATTATTGTTATTGTTAATAATTATCATTATTAATGTTCGTTATAGATTTTGATTGTAGTTTTGCACAGGAAGATCAAAGCACCTACATCCCTCCTTCCTTCCCTCCCTCCTGTCTTCCGTCCGTCCCTCCCCTCCTCTACCTCCTGTCTTCCGTCTGTTTGTCCCTCCCTCTCTCCCTCCTTGTCTTCCGTCCGTCCCTCCTTGTCTTCCGTCCGTTTGTCCCTCCCTCTCTCCCTCCTGTCTTCCGTCCGTTTATCCCTCCCTCTCTCCCTCCTGTCTTCCGTTAGTCTGTCCCTCTCTCTCCTTCCTGTCATCTGTCCGTCCGTCCCTCCCTCTTGTCTTCTGTCCGTCCGTCCCTCCCTCCTGTCTTCCGTCCCACCCTCTTTGCACCGCCAATTCACCGTACCACCATTACTCACAATTGTGCATTTAATTTTGCACCCATTTGGCTATTCGTGTTTCGCTTTCTCTTCCCCTTCCCCTTCGCCTTTCCCTTATTTCTCTCCTCCCCTTCCCCGTCCCCTCTCTCTATCTCCTCTCGTCTCCATCTTCTTTCCTCTCGTCCCCTTCCTCTTCCCTTCTCCTTTCTCCTCTCCTCCCTTTCCCTTCCCTCCATCTCTTCTCCTCCCCTACGTACTATGTTTCGTGCAATTCCATTACTGCCCGTCGCCCCACCCAGCCTCGCACGCGATTCTGGTCTTTCTTTTGTCATCCCAATTTTCACTCCTCGAGATTCCTTCTCCGTTCTCTTCGCCTCTGTTCTTTTCACTTCTGTTCTAATCTCACTTCCCGTTCTTTGCATTGAGCTTCCATCTATTAGGTCACGACGTGATTAGAGTATGGTAGTATAGGCTAGTTAAGAGTCTGATTCCATAGACTCGAGGAAGCGGGTGTTCTTGTACCCGGAACTTTGATTTTGCGCATTTGCAAGTTCGGCACTTGAGAGGCATCTGTCCACGCCCTCAGACAACTCGTCGACAACTCTCCCGTGCTTGACCCCGTTTTGTTCTGGCTGTCGCCGGGCGATTTTATTCATCCGAGGATTAGCTTATGGAGGAGCCTAAGGGGCAAGTCCTAGGATTTTTCTCTTTCGGCAAATGTATATTTCTTTTCCAATATCTTGCACGAGTATTTTGTAACGTGTTAGTGTGTGTGTGTGTGTGTGTGTGTGTGTGTGTGTGTGTGTGCGCGCGCGCGTGATGGGTTAGTGTGTGTGTGTGTGTGCGCGCGCGCGTGATGGGTTAGTGTGTGTGTGTGCGTGATGGGTTAGTGTGTGTGTGCGTGCGTGCGTGTATGGGTTTACGTGTGTGCGTGTATGGGTTTACGTGTGTGTGCGTGTATGGGTTAGTATGTGTGTGCACGAGTTAGTGAGTGTGGGGGGAGGGGCTGTGTATGTCGATAGACATGTCCTGGCTTTAGTACAAGAGAAGCTTGGCAAGAAAGTCTTCTTTCGAGGCAAAATGAGTTGGGCATTTACTCGTGCACTAAGACTCGAATGCACAACATTTTTAAGATTTTAGTCATTGTAATCACTTTGCTGCCTGCTCCCTTCGCTACTTACGCGCCTAATTGGACGTTTTGTGTTCACGGACGCCAAGTTAATATTATTCATCTTTGGTCAGGACTGTGTGATGAAGTGATGAAATCGGTTATTCCCCTTCGATGATTTGGTTTCTGCAGGTTTTGTATTTGTTCAACGCTGGATCGGGTGCAAACCGGTTTGAACTGGTTTCAGTCGATTTTTTTTTCATGAGAATATATTGCGTTAAGGGAAATGAGGTGGCTGTCAAGCCTTTTCCCCATTAAACACCTTATAAGATAATACATCATCTACCCGTACCCCATAAATCATACACCGAATATAAAATGGCAATATAAATAGACAATATACATTTGTGGGATCGTCATCGGAAGCGTGGTGGTCACGAATTCGCTTAGGTTTGAGTTCGAATCCCGCACTTCTGATTCCCAGTAGTACAAGACCATAATAGAGCAAAGTTGACTGTTTCGGCCGTAGTTACTCAGCCCCTCCTAGCGTAGGCTGCTCATCTTCAATATACATTTGCATTACAGAGAATATTACGAAATGTTTCAGATTATGATGTACCTAAGGGACCCCCATCCACTGTGCGACTTGGTCTTGAGGCCGACGGACGGATGTGGTCGGATCATGTATGTACTGACATCCAATCCGGTCGAATCCGACCAGATCGTATCGTAGATGGGGTCCATAAGTAGAGGCATCAACACCGCAAGCAATTTGCATTGCACAAGTGGGAATGGAGCTGTTACTTCTCCGCCAACCATTTCTGAACCTTGGCCATCAAAACGTATCTCTTGTGGCTTCAAGAACCCCGAGGGAGTTTCAGGTCCTTTGACGTAGGCCACAGCGATCCTGTTCCTATTGTTTACGGTCTAGTCCCACCCGTAATTGGACCCTATCATCATCTGTCAGTAACATTGTTCAGCATAGGCGGTGATGAAGGTGAGGAACCTAATACGCCAGGAGGAGCTGATTATCTGCGGCCGAAGTACTCTCCTTTCCCCTATTATGCGCTTCTTGGACTGTTTGGGTAGTCTGCTGGAAATCGGAGAAGAATGCGGATTCGAACCCACGATTAAGTCGGTGCGAGGTCAGCACGCTCCCGTTGACACCTCCAGTATACTTGCGATGGAGACAATTTTGAAAAATTGTTGGACTGAATAGAATGGTCTGGTGGGCAACATTATGACCGCTCAAGTCTTTTTTATTTTTATTTATTCATTTTATTTTATATATATTTTTTTCTCCGTGATCCATAATGCATCAGGTATACAAATGCATCTTTTTGTTTCATTATTTGCTTTATTATTTGGTTTCAAATAAGTTTGAGTTACGTTAGAGCCACTTTATTCAACACGAGGTGTAGATATTTGCTTAGTCATATACACTCTTTGTTACAGTCGCCTTCACAAGTACTACATTGGCTTGCAAGGTCTAAATATACAGGTCAGACCGTTTGAATTCTTCTGCGCAGCTTCTGACGTCATTAGGCTGGGTCCATTTTCTCTTTGTGAAACACTGAAGAAAACTGTGAAACGCCAAGGAAGACAGGAACTATAATATTTTATATATTATATATATTCATATATATAGACAGGAACTATAATATTTTATATAATATTTGTCAGAATATAATTGCGTGGAGCGGTGCGAGCGAAGGCAACAACCTATTCGAACGACGGACCAGCTTCAACTGACAGCTATAGGACCCGTGAACCCGACTTTGAACAGCCAGGTGACGTTCACGGGCCCGCTGCGCCAACTCCCTCGAAATTTGGTCGGAAGTGGTTAGACCTTATATTCTTAGATCTTGATTGGCTTGTGTCCTTGATTGTTATTGGAGTCGTATACAATTTGGTCGTAGATTTACGACCTGCGTTGTTGTTTACAACCCGATAGACTTGTGATCTCATCGTAAATATACGATGTATATATACTGAGATAAGGTTGCAGAAATATAGTGCAGTCAAGTTGGGATTCTTTATTGTTTATCTAATGGATTTGTTTTTTGTTTAGTTGGTAATTTATTTATTAACGTTTGTATTCAGGCTCATGTTGATGCACGCCTTCTCTGCGAGAGAAAAAATATTTGACGGGTGGTTAAATGGGTATGCGTTAATATTGGTTTGATGCCTATGTTGGGGTGCTTGTGTGGGATGATTCTCTCTCTCTCTCTCTCTCTCTCTCTCTCTCTCTCTCTCTCTCTCTCTCTCTCTCTCTCTCTCTCTCTCTCTCTCTCTCTCTCTCTCTCTCTCTCTCCCTCCCCCCGCATAACGATCTAAACATTGAATGGGCAAGTTCCAGCGATAGATCTGACACTAAAATATTTGCTGATAAAGGCTTCGTCTGTACATTGCCACATTTGTCAAAGTGACCATTCTCAAACGCGAATCCCACGAACACAGCACACCTGTGGAACCCACACAGCATGGTAAACCCTTCGTCGTTGTTTTGTTGATTTATTTGTTTATCTTATTTTTATTTCTTGTTTATATCTTTATTTTTTAATATCCCAACTCGGTAAGGACCTTGAGGCCTCCGGGAGCCAAGTGTCATTGAAAATCGATGTATTAATTAACAGAAGTACGAAAGTCGTATAGCTTGATTCTAGTCTACATAGCCAAGGCCTCACTCGGTTACCTAACAGCCGATACGTATGTATATGCGTAGTATGGACCTGCGCATTACGTGCCTAGATCTGGAATATATGCGCACGCGTAAACACGTATGCGTACGTACGCACGCACGCACGCACGCACACATCTTCCACCACTTCGTTCACCTTCACGCCTCTGTATGTCACAATTTCTTCCCGTCCCTGTTATTTATTTGTTTATTTCCTTCTGTTTATTATTCGTTTATGTACTTGTTTAATTTATTTGCTTATTTATTGGTTTTTTATTCTTGTTCCTGTGAATTCGCTACTGAAGTTTTTTCGTGCTGTTTTCTCTATTGTACTGAATGCAACTTGTTTTACTGAATGCCCATGTTTTACGTTAGACGCTAGTCTGTTGTTCACACTTTGCATTTCGAAGCAATACGGCCCCATTCCAAAAACAAAGATAAGTGTTCTAGGCTATCGTTTGACGATCATCATTGAACCATGAACGATCATCGTTGAGCGACAATTATCGCACCGAGAAAAATGCACCTTTACGTGGTCACCAGTTACGAATTCAAAACTAATGTCGCAGATGTCCAATCGTGACGACCGTTACAAGTCTGTTCGTTCGAAATAATTGAATTTTTTTTCTCGATCTGGAACTTGTATATAAAAGAAAAAATCGGCATGCTAAGAATTATAGTAGTACAATAGTGAAAACAAATATAAGGTTAAAGAAATTTCTGAAAGTAGATACAGGGGGAGGTGCGTAACTGTCCGAGCTTATGGGCTGTTGGGGAAGGATGCACGAACCCAGTGGTTGTCAAGTATTTATTTTATGCTAGAATCTATATACAAAATATAACTTGATTACGTACAATATACTCGTACTTGAATGTACCAGGCATTTTTCAAGTACTTTGGGTCTAAGTACAAGTGTCGTTGAATTTTTAAACTTGAAGTACATGAAAATCTGTACTAGTCAAAGTACAAGTACATGCACTTGGAACTAGTCGTGGTATGTATATATGTATGTACTCGTATATAACCATTTGAATGTAATCTCGTGGCGGCGATAGAGTAAGATTTTTATTTAATGAAGGAAATTTCAGTGGTATTCTTAAATTCTTTTATAAATCCATGGAAGGGAAAGATTTATACAAGGATTTCAATAATCGCAAGATTTTTACGGTGGTATTCTTAAAAATATGTTCATAATTTTTTCTTTCAAGGATTTATACAAGATATATACAAGGAAAGAATTTTTTAAGAATATCACAATTTGTATACTGCACCTCCCAGTTCCTCTCCTCTCCATTCCGGGGCTAATTAAGTACCTGCACTTATACGTAGACTTAGACCCAAAGTACTTGAAGAACACGAATTACATTTAGATACAAACAAGAACATTGTATTTAATAAAATTATATACTGTATATATATATATTTTAGCTAACTTTGATGATACCATTGGGTACATTAAATGTTTGGTTAAAGCTTTACGATTCTGGACATTTTTTATCACAAAGTACTTGTGGCTCAGTACTATGACTTGGACTTGGAATCAAGTACATAGCACAACGATTGTACTTGTAGCCTACTTGGACTCATCCCTACTCCATTCTTTGTATTCTCCACTTGCTCCCTCCTCTTCCTTTTCCTCCACATCGTCTTGTTCTTACTCCACTTCATCTTCCCTCTCTTCCACTTCTTCCTCCTCCACTTCCTCTTCTTGCACATAGTCTTGCCCTTTCTCCAATTCATCTTCCTTCTCTTTCACTTCTTCCTCCACTTCCTCTTCTAATTCCTCCTTAACTTCCTCTTTCACTTTTTCCTTCACCACTTCTTCGTCCTCCTCCACCACTTCTTCTTCGTCCTCCACCACTTCTTCTTCGTCCTCCACCACTTCTTCGTCCTCCACCACTTCTTCGTCCTCCTCCACCACTTCTTCGTCCTCCTCCACCACTTCTTCGTCCTCCTCCACCACTTCTTCGTCCTCCTCCACCACTTCTTCGTCCTCCTCCACCACTTCTTCGTCCTCCTCCACCACTTCTTCGTCCTCCTCCACCACTTCTTCGTCCTCCTCCACCACTTCTTCGTCCTCCTCCACCACTTCGTCGTCCTCCTCCACCACTTCTTCGTCCTCCTCCACTTCTTCGTCCTCCTCCACTTCTTCGTCCTCCTCCACTTCTTCGTCCTCCTCCACTTCTTCGTCCTCCTCCACCACTTTGTCCTCCTCCACCACTTTGTCCTCCTCCACCACTTTGTCCTCCTCCACCACTTTGTCCTCCTCCACCACTTCGTCCTCCTCCTCCACCACTTCGTCCTCCTCCTCCTCCACCACTTCGTCCTCCTCCTCCTCCTCCACCACTTCGTCCTCCTCCTCCTCCTCCACCACTTCGTCCTTCTCCTCCTCCTCCACCACTTCGTCCTTCTCCTCCTCCTCCACCACTTCGTCCTTCTCCTCCACCACTTCGTCCTCCTCCACTTCATCTTCCACTTCTCCTCCTCCACTTCATCTTCCACTTCTCCTCCTCCACTTCATCTTCCACTTCGTCCTCCTCCACTTCATCTTCCACTTCATCGTCTTCCTCCACTTCCTCCTCCATGCCCTCCTCCCACATCTGATGCAGCTCCTCTTTCTGCTGATGTATTGTGTAATCTCTTGTCCAACGCCCGTGTTGTACTGTGTACCCCTTTCCTCCCCGCTCCCCCTTCCTTTCCTCCCCGCTCCCCCTTCCTTTCGTCCCCGCTTCCCCATTCCTTTCGTCCCCGCTCCCCCCTTCCTTTCGTCCCCGCTCCCCCCTTCCTTTCGTCCCCGCTCCCCCCTTCCTTTCGTCCCCGCTCCCCCCTTCCTTTCGTCCCCGCCCCCCCTTCCTTCCCTCTCCGCTCCCCCCTTCCTTTCCTCCCCGCTCTCCCCTTCCTTTCCTCCCCGCTCCCCCCTTCCTTCCCTCCCCGCTCCCCCCTTCCTTCCCTCCCCGCTCCCCCTTCCTTCCCTCCCCGCTCCCCCCTTCCTTTCCTCCCCGCTCCCCCTTCCTTCCTCCCAGTCCCCTTCCTTCCCTCCCAGCCCCTTCCTTCCCTCCCCGCTCCCCCCTTCCTTCCCTCCCCGCTCCCCCCTTCCTTCCTCCCCGCTCCCCCCTTCCTTCCCTCCCCGCTCCCCCCTTCCTTACCTCCCCGCTCCCCCATTCCTTTCCTCCCGGCTCCCCCTTCCTTTCCTCCCCGCTCCCCCCTTCCTTTCCTCCCCGCTCCCCCCTTCCTTTCCTCCCCGCTCCCCCCTTCCTTTCCTCCCCGCCCCCCCCTTCCTTTCCTCCCCGCTCCCCCCTTCCTTTCCTCCCCGCTCCCCCTTGCTTTCCCCTTCCATTCCCTTCTCCTTCCCCTGTCCTCCTTCCCTCCTTCCCTTCCCCTTCAACTCCTTCCCTTCCCTCCTTCCCTTCCCCTTCCCTCCTTCCCTTCCCCTTCCCTCCTTCCCTTCCCCTTCCCTCCTTCCCTTCCCCTTCCCTCCTTCCCTTCCCCTTCCCTCCTTCCCTTCCACTTCCCCGTCCCTCCTTCCACTTCCCCGTCCCCTTCTCTTCCCCGTCCCTCCTTCCCTTCCCCGTCCCTCCTTCCCTTCCCCGTCCCTCCTTCCCTTCCCCGTCCCTCCTTCCCTTCCCCGTCCCTCCTTCCCTTCCCCGTCCCTCCTTCCCTTCCCCTTCCCTCCCCCTTCCCCTCCCTCCTTCCTCTCTTCTCGACCCTCAATGAAACCTATTGACCTGGAGCAGTCTCTCCTTCACTTGACACTTTTCCTCCTCCTTCACATCCTCCTCCTTGTTCCTTTTCGTTCCCCTCGACCACATTGCTTTTCTTTCTTTCCTTCTTTGTTAATTGTCCCTCCTAGCCCTCCTTTTCGTCCTCTTCCTCCAATCCTCCATATGTGGTGTTGGCTGCCATGGTTTATGATAGGCAATTTAGTGACACCACTGCCACGATCACAAACATCGCTGTCACCACCACCATCACGGTCACCACCAATGCCCTATAAATAGATACTGTTGCGAGTCTCCCTTAAAAAAAAAAAAAAAATCTAAAATTTCCAATATTCCGAACGAAAAGCTCCGAAATCGAGAAAATCTCGGACGTCGGAAGCACGTTCAGATATGCTGTGTGTGTGTGTGTGTGTGTGTGTTTCACCATGGTCTTAGATCACGTGTTGGACTCGTGATCGACAGCTATTTCCCTCCCGGAAGAGAGCTCACAGCTCATATGACTGATCTATTTGGTAATACTGTAGTGACCTTACACGCGCACACACTCCCAACTTCCCGCCCACGAGAGCCAAAGTAACAACTCGCAACGCAGCGATACTGAAATGATTTCAGCTCTAGGCGGAATTCGAACCCGGACCGCCGTAGTGGCAGACGGTAATTCTAACTACTGCGCTACGAGGTGTGTGGGTGCGCGCGCGCGTGCGTGCCTTCAGGTGATTCTATTCATCTCCGTGACACACTTCTCGGTGGCTGAGGGGGTGTGGGGGAGAGGTCGTCCGGTTCCCGGACAAGCTAAGCTCGACTTCTGTTGAAACTTGACATTCGTACAAGTTAGGTTATTATTGGTCATTAGATATAAATTGTTTCAAGTGGAAAGGACCCCTTTTTATTCTTGTGTTTTTGTTTCTTTTGGTTTTCTTTCGTGCAAGTCACTTGCAACTTGTTGGCAAATAGACTTCCGCGTTTTTTTGTTCTGTTTCAGTCTCTTTGTTTCTCTATTTCTATTTGTTTCTGTCTGTCTCTGACTATGGCGCTCTGGCTCTGTGACTTTGTGTGCGACTTTCTCTTTCTCTCTCTCTCTCTCTCTCTCTCCCCTCCCTCCCTCTGTCTCTGCATGTTTTTAATATAATTAATTATTAGTGTAACGTAAGCAAACTTGTTGGGCACATCATTGTATTCCGGTCTCCAGGCTGTTCCACTCGGTTGTCTTTCCCCCAACGCCATTAAACGAGAATAAGAGGGAGAGAAGGGGTGGGGGGCGGGTTTCTTGTGTAATAAAATCGTCTGCCGCTACTTGGAATAGACATTAGTGTACTACAGTGAGACCACTTGGCCCGTGATGAGGGTTGATGCACTGAACACAGACGTGCGTCAACAAGCAGATTAGGTAACCCAGTGGCTGATATTTCAGCAGATTGTGTAGGCGGTACACTGGGAATCCTGAAACCTAGATCTGTTGCACATACAGTGCCCTTGCTGAAAGTTTTTCTTCAACTTGTCGATGGTTAGAGGGATCATAGCCACGTGGGGCTAGTATTTCTCGTCCTGTTCGTGCTTTGTGTGACAAAATTTTTAGTTCCGATGTTGTCGAAATTTGGGAATATATGTCTGGTAAAATAAACCCAGAAATGCAAGACGCGTTTTGAAAAGCGTGATGGGCCAGGTTCCTTCCTTTACCTTGGCTACATGTTCTTCCCAACTGGAAGAGAACTTGAAGGAGCGTCGGTGTTGGGTTGAATGCAGAGTGGACTGACTTGGACTACCACACTTGAAAATGCGCGCGAGCACACACCACACACGCCTGCACACGCACACGCCTACACATGCGTATACACACGCATACATACACGCACACATGCAAACGCATCCACACCCACAAGTTGTTTTTGTATAGTAGATGGTGGTAATGATAATACAATGTCAATGGCCAGTTTTGCTTTGTGTGTCATGCAGGGGCGGGCACCTTGCCTTGTTCAAAGTCTTTGGTGAATATTTAGCCATCCATCTGCTTTTGCATGGACAAGCACTCGCGTGTGCCTGCATATATTGTAGCCAGTCCATCAAGATTTGTCTAGTTAGTCAAATTGTGTGCGTGCGTGCGTCGTCCATGTATGTTGTAACAGCAGTTTAGTGCATTGGAACGAACCAATTCTTACAATCTCTTAATTTAGTTAGAGCGTGTGTGTGTGTGTTTCACCACGGTCTTGTATCACGTGTTGGACTCGTGATCGACAGCTATTTCCCTCCCGAGTGAGATCGTATATGGCCGATCTATGGGCAATGCTTTGACCTTACACACACACCACACACACACACACACACACACACACACACACACACACACACACACACACACACACACACACACACACACACACACACACACACACACACACACAAAACTCTCCGCCCAAGAGAGTTGGGATAACGAATCAGCTCAGCGATACTGAAATTATTTCAGCCCTGGGCGGGATTCGAACCCGGTCCACCGTAGCGGCGGACAGAATTCCACCAACTGAGCCATCGAGTCGTGTGTGTGTGTGTGTGTGTGTGTGTGTGTGTGTGTGTGTGTGTGTGTGTGCGTGTGCGCGTGTGTGTGTGCGCGTGTGTGTGGCACGCGCGCTCGTGGTCATCCCGTAAGCAGAATAAGAATTTGTCATTGATCCGAATAAAACGTGTGTAGTGCCTCATGGGCGTTGATCGAGAACGTCTAAACTCGGTGTCCTCATAGTTGCGTCATCGTTTCCCGCCTTGACCTTTAGATGACCGATTCTCGCGAGGAGCCTGTTGCCCTACATTTGCTGAACAATGTCGGGGCGACTTTTTGTTGAATTCAAAGACCTCCAATCAAGGTCTATTTCATCTACAGTGGGGCTGTGCAGCTGTGATGGTACTGCCCATTATACTTCATAAAGTGTGTGTGCGTGTGCGCGCGCGCATTGTGTGTGTGTGTGTGTATGCGTGCGTGCGCGCGCAGTGTGCGCGTGTACGTGCGTGTGCATATGCATATATGCATGTGCGTGTACGTGCGTGTGCATATGCATATGTGCATGTGTGCGCGCGCATGTGATTCACGATGGTCTTGGATCACGTGTTGGACTTGTGAACGACAGCTATTTCCCTCCCGGAAGAGAGCTCAAGAGTTCATGACCGATCTATGGGTAATGTATGTGTGTGTGTGTGTGTGTGTTTGTGTTTGTGTTTAGCACACTAATGGTACAGTCACCACAGAAGCTCATCTACGTCCAGTGTCATCAAACGTTGGTCATTTCGTCATCACACTCATGTTAAATTCACCCGCGATGTTGTCGTTTTCCATCGCCATTTATATCACTCTATTCCACAAGAGATTTCGAATAGGTGTGAAGCTATGACCTGCATTACCGCCGCCTAACATCAACCACTACCGCCGGCGCCTACCACATACCACAAAGAGTTTTGTAAGAACCAGGAGAGGCGATGGAGTGGGGTGGGGGGATGTACCCGTTACCCCTTTTACGCTGTCCTTCAATTGGTAGTGATGCACCCACTTTTATACAACTTTTCTGCTGCTACTACTATTGTTACTACTACTACTACTACTACTACTACTACTACTACTAAGGATTATAAAGAAAAAACATGCCGACAGGAGACCTTTTGGTCCATAACTAGGTCAGATTGGAAAAATGAAACAATAGTAAATGATAAACTGAAATTATAATTCATAATGAATTAATTCTTAATAATAAAACATGAATGATAATAAATAATAATAAATGATAAATAGAATAAAAGACAGGCATGACAGCATATTAATGTTTAAATGAATCTTAAAACTTCAAACTGTGCTACAAAGCACTGTCTCTGCGGGGAGTTTATTCCATTCATTTACTACACCGTTGGCGAGGTGGTTTCTACCTACTTCCAAGTTAAGTTTGCCTCCTGACAGTTTGAGACCATTATCTTGTCTGATTCGCATTCATTGAAAATTTCGTCACTCTTGATGTCTGGTCCCTTTGCAATCTTAGACCTGAATCAAATCACCCCCGAGTCGACGATTTTTAGGGAAAATATTCATAATTAGTCGATTCTCGTATGATTTATTTCTGAGATTTGGAATAAATTGTGGCTGTTGTATTTTTTCCAGTCTGTTAATGTCATGTCTTTAATGAGATTCAGTGACCATTCCAAATATAGGCGAACTATATACATATATATATATATAATATATATATATATATATATATATATATATATATATATATATGCACATGATTTCAAGAAGTCTACAGCGATAATGGCGTTGAGTTTATATTGAAGCTTTAGTTTCTCTCGTGCAACAATTTTCTGTGCTGGTTCCCAATAGCTGAGAAGGTGTCCAAAAGACATTTCGTTCGGTTTTCTTTTTTAATTTCTCTAATACGTATTTCGACCTTACTCGGTCATCCTCAGGTAGGGAGTTACAATGGTGAACATATTGGTTTATATACAGGCCGTACATTGGGAGAGGCCAATGTACGGCCTGTATAAACTCGATATAAACTCAACAACGCCATTGTCGCTGTAGACTTCTTGAAATAATGTATATATATATATATATATATAATATATATATATATAATATATATATATAGAGCTTGTTTATGACAGATGGAATTTTAAAATCACTCCATTTTAGTTTATCCAAATCTTCTTGAATATCTGATTGGTATAATTTGCCATTCCGGAAATTTTTTATCTTCAGAAAATTTGGAGACAATAGATTTAAGTCCGTGGTCTAAATCATATATATATATATATATATATATATATATACACACATCTATATATACATATATAGTGTGTGTGTGTTTGTGTGGAATGACAATAAATGTCTACAACTAAAAGGTGAAGAATAGAATCTCGTTTATTTATCTTCAGTATATATATGGTTATAGGGGTTTATTTGCAAAAACATATGGTTTGTGAATACATTTTTTTCTTTTTAAGGCTATCGACCCATAAGGGGGTCATTAAGCGTAATGTGCAGTTGTTCAGTCTCTAAGTTTCTTCGCGATGTGAATTTTTCCACCCGCACTAAAATTAAATGAAAATAACCAATATTTCTACATTTGGTAAAATTATACAATAATTTTATATTCACATGCTTTCTTCTTACAAAAACTATCATGGTTTGTGGTAACATTAATTTCACATATAAATGATATTTATG
>NC_134819.1:15283645-15288645 GCF_046742065.1 Oratosquilla oratoria
CCCTCGCATCCCTCTCTCTCTCCCCCCTCGCATCCCTCTCTCTCTCCACCCCTCGCATCCCTCTCTCTCTCCCCCCTCGCATCCCTCTCTCTCTCCCCCCTCGCATCCCCCTCTCTCTCTCTCTCCCTCTCTCTCCCCCCCTCGCATCCCTCTCTCTCCTCCCCCCTCGCATCCCTCTCCTCTCTCCCCCCTCGCATCCCTCTCTCTCTCCCCCCTCGCATCCCTATCTCTCTCCCCCCTCGCATCCCTCTCTCTCTCCCCCCTCGCATCCCTCTCTCTCTCCCCCCTCGCATCCCCTCTCTCTCTCCCCCCTCGCATCCCTCTCTCTCTCCCCCCTCGCATCCCTCTCTCTCTATCCCCCCCCCTCGCATCCCCTCTCTCTCTGCCCCCTCGCTTCGCCCTCTCTCTCCCCCCTCGCATCCCTCTCTCTCGCATCCCTCTCTCTCTCCCCCCGCGCATCCCTCTCTCTCTCCCCCCTCGCATCCCTCTCTCTCTCTCTCCCCCCTCGCATCCCTCTCTCTCTCCCCCCTCGCATCCCTCTCTCTCTCCCCCCTCTCATCCCTCTCTCTCTCTCACCCCACGCATCCCTCTCTCCCCCCTCGCATCCCTCTCTCTCTCCCCCCTCGCATCCCTCTCTCTCTCCCCCCTCGCATCCCTCTCTCTCTCCCCCCTCGCATCCCTCCCTCTCTCCCCCCCTCGCATCCCTCTCTGTCTCTCCCCCCTCGCATCTCTGTCTCTCCCCCCTCGCATCCCTCTCTCTCTCCCCCCTCGCATCCCTCTCTCTCTCCCCCCTCGCATCCCTCTCTCTCTCTCCCCCCTCGCATCCCTCTCTCTCTCCCCCCTCGCATCCCTCTCTCTCTCCCCCCTCGCATCCCTCTCTCTCCCCCCTCGTATCCCTCTCTCTCTCTCCCCCCTCGCATCCCTCTCTCCCCCCTCGCATCCCTCTCTCTCCCCTCGCATCCCTCTCTCTCTCCCCCCTCGCATCCCTCTCTCTCTCTCCCCCCTCGCATCCCTCTCTCTCTCTCCCCCCTCGCATCCCTCTCTCTCTCCCTCCTCGCATCCCTCTCTCTCTCGCCCCTCGCATCCCTCTCTCTCTCCCCCCTCGCATCCCTCTCTCTCTCCCCCCTCGCATCCCTCTCTCTCTCCCCCCTCGCATCCCTCTCTCTCTCCCCCCTCGCATCCCTCTCTCTCTCCCCCCTCGCATCCCTCTCTCTCTCCCCCCTCGCATCCCTCTCTCTCTCCCCCCGCGCATCCCTCCCTCTCCCCCCTCGCATCCCTCTCTCTCCCCCCCCTCGCATCCCTCTCTCTCTCCCCCCTCGCATCCCTCTCTCTCTCTCCCCCTCGCATCCCTCTCTCTCTCCCCCCTTTCATCCCTCTCCCTCTCCCCCCTCGCATCCCTCTCTCTCCCCCCTCGCATCCCTCTCTCTCCCCCCTCGCATCCCTCTCTCTCCCCCCTCGCATCCCTCTCTCTCCCCCCTCGCATCCCTCTCTCTCCCCCCTCGCATCCCTCTCTCTCCCCCCTCGCATCCCTCTCTCTCGCCCCCCTCGCATCCCTCTCTATCTCCCCCCTCGCATCCCTCACTCTCTCCCCCCTCGCATCCCACTCTCTCTCCTTCCTCGCATCCCACTCTCTCTCCTTCCTCGCATCCCACTCTCTCTCCCCCCTCGCATCCCTCTCTCTCTCCCCCCTCGCATCCCTCTCTCTCCCCCCCCTCGCATCCCTCTCTCTCCCCCCCCTCGCATCCCTCCCTCTCCCCCCTCGCATCCCTCCCTCTCTCCCCCTCGCATCCCTCCCTCTCTCCTTCCTCGCATCCCACTCTCTCTCCTTCCTCGCATCCCACTCTCTCTCCTTCCTCGCATCCCACTCTCTCTCTCCCCTCGCATCCCACTCTCTCTCTCCCCTCGCATCCCTCTCTCTCTCCCCCTCGCATCCCTCTCTCTCTCCCCCCTCGCATCCCCCTCTCTCTCTCCACCCTCGCATCCCACTCTCTCTCCCTCCTCGTATCCCTCTCTCTCTCCCCCCTCGCATCCCTCTCTCTCTCTCTCCCCTCGCATCCCTCTCTGTCTCTCCCCCCTCGCATCTCTCTCTCTCTCTCCCCCCTCGCATCTCTCTCTGTCTCTCCCCCCTCGCATCTCTCTCTGTCTCTCCCCCCTCGCATCTCTGTCTCTGCCTCTCCCCCCTCGCATCTCTCTGTCTCTCCCCCCTCGCATCCCTCTCTGTCTCTCCCCCCTCGCATCTCTTTCTGTCTCTCCCCCCTCGCATCTCTCTCTGTCTCTCCCCCCTCGCGTCCCTCTCTCTCTCTCCCCTCGCGTCCCTCTCTCTCTGTCTCTTCCCCCTCTCTCTGTCTCTTCCCCCTCGCGTCCCTCTCTCTCTGTCTCTCCCCTCTCGCGTCCCTCTCTCTGCCTGTCCCCTCTCGCGTCCCTCTCTCTGCCTGTCCCCTCTCGCGTCCCTCTCTCTGCCTGTCCCCCCTCGCGTCCCTCTCTCTGCCTGTCCCCCCCTCGCGTCCCTCTCTCTGCCTGTCCCCCCTCGCGTCCCTCTCTCTGCCTGTCCCCCCTCGCGTCCCTCTCTCTGCCTGTCCCCCCTCGCGTCCCTCTCTCTGCCTCTCCCCCCTCGCGTCCCTCTCTCTGCCTGTCCCCCCTCGCGTCCCTCTCTCTGCCTGTCCCCCCTCGCGTCCCTCTCTCTGCCTGTCCCCCCTCGCGTCCCTCTCTCTGCCTGTCCCCCCTCGCGTCCCTCTCTCTGCCTGTCCCCCCTCGCGTCCCTCTCTCTGCCTGTCCCCCCTCGCGTCCCTCTCTCTGCCTGTCCCCCCTCCCGCGTCCCTCTCTCTGACTGTCCCCCCTCGCGTCCCTCTCTCTGCCTGTCCCCTATCGCGTCCATCTCTCTGTCTGTCCCCCCTCGCGTCCCTCTCTCTGCCTGTCCCCCCTCGCGTCCCTCTCTCTCTGTCTCTCCCCCCTCGCGTCCCTCTCTCTGCCTGTGCCGCGTCGCGTCCCTCTCTCTGCCTGTCCCCCCTCGCGTCCCTCTCTCTCTGTCTCTCCCCCCTCGCATCCCTCTTCTCCCCTCGCATCTCTCTCCCCCTCGCCTACTTCTTTCTTTCCTCCCTCTCTCTTCCCCTCGCCTTCTTCTTTCTTTCCTCCCTCTCTCTCTCCCCTCGCATCCCTCTCTCTCTCCCCCCCCTCGCATCCCTCTCTCTCTCCCCCCTCGCATCCCTCTCTCTCTCTCCCCTCGCATCCCTCTCTCTCTCCCCCTCGCATCCCCCTCTCTCTCTCCCCCTCGCATCCCCCTCTCTCTCCCCCCTCGCATCCCCCTCTCTCTCCCCCCACGCATCCCTCTCTCTCTCTCTCTCCCCTAGCCACCCTCTCTCTCTCTCTCCCCTCGCTTCCCTCTCTGTCTCTCCCCCCTCGCATCTCTCTCTCTCTCTCCCCCCTCTAATCTCTCTCTGTCTCTCACCCCTCGCATCTCTCTCTGTCTCTCCCCCCTCGCATCTCTGTCTCTCCCCCTCGCATCTCTCTCTGTCTCTCCCCCCTCGCATCTCTCTCTGTCTCTCCCCCCTCGCATCTCTCTCTGTCTCTCCCCCCTCGCATCTCTCTCTGTCTCTCCCCCCTCGCATCTCTCTCTCTCTCTCCCCCCTCGCGTCCCTCTCTCTCTCTCCCCTCGCGTCCCTCTCTCTCCTTCCTCGCGTCCCTCTCTCTCTGTCTCTCCCCCCTCGCGTCCCTCTCTCTCTGTCTCTTCCCCCTCGCGTCCCTCTCTCTCTGCCTGTCCCCTCTCGCGTCCCTCTCTCTGCCTGTCCCCTCTCGCGTCCCTCTCTCTGCCTGTCCCCCCTCGCGTCCTCTCTCTGCCTGTCCCCCCTCGCGTCCCTCTCTCTGCCTGTCCCCCCTCGCGTCCCTCTCTCTGCCTGTCCCCCCTCGCGTCCCTCTCTGTCTGTCCCCCCTCGCGTCCCTCTCTCTGCCTGTCCCCCCTCGCGTCCCTCTCTCTGCCTGTCCCCCCTCGCGTCCCTCTCTCTGCCTGTCCCCCCTCGCGTCCCTCTCTCTGCCTGTCCCCCCTCGCGTCCCTCTCTCTGCCTCTCCCCCCTCGCGTCCCTCTCTCTGCCTGTCCCCCCTCGCGTCCCTCTCTCTGCCTGTCCCCCTCGCGTCCCTCTCTCTGCCTCTCCCCCCTCGCGTCCCTCTCTCTGCCTGTCCCCCCTCGCGTCCCTCTCTCTGCCTGTCCCCCCCTCGCGTCCCTCTCTCTGTCTCTTCCCCCTCGCGTCCCTCTCTCTGTCTCTTCCCCCTCGCGTCCCTCTCTCTGTCTCTCCCCCCTCGCGTCCCTCTCTCTGCCTGTCCCCCCTCGCGTCCCTCTCTCTGCCTGTCCCCCCTCGCGTCCCTCTCTCTCTGTCTCTCCCCCCTCGCATCCCTCTTCTCCCCTCGCATCTCTCTCCCCCTCGCCTACTTCTTTCTTTCCTCCCTCTCTCTCCCCCTCGCCTACTTCTTTATTTCCTCCCTCTCTCTCTCCCCCTCGCCTACTTCTTTCTTTCCTCCCTCTCTCTCCCCCTCTCTCCCCCTCGCCTACTTCCCCTCTCTTCCTCCCTCTCTCTCCCCCTCGCCTACTTCTTCCTTTCCTCCCTCTCTCTCCCCCTCGCCTACTTCTTTCTTTCCTCTCTCTCCCCCTCGCCTACTTCCTCTCTCTCTTCCTCCCTCTCTTCCTCCCTCTCTTCCTCCCTCTCTTCCTCCCTCTCTTCCTCCCTCTCTCTCTCTCTCTCTCTCCCTCTCTCCCTCGCCTACTTCTTCTCTTCCTCCGTCTCTCTCCCCCTCGCCTACCTCTTTCTTTCTTCCCTCGCCTACTTCTTTCTTTCCTCCCTCTCTCTCCCCCTCGCCTACTTCTTTCTTTCCTCCCTCTCTCTCTCTCCCCCTCGCCTACTTCTTTCTTTCCTCCCTCTCTCTCTCTCTCCCCCTCGCCTACTTCTTTCTTTCCTCCCTCTCTCTCCCCCTCGCCTACTTCTTCCTTTCTTCCCTCTCTCTCCCCCTCGCCT
>NC_134819.1:15291145-15322295 GCF_046742065.1 Oratosquilla oratoria
GAGGGGTGAGGGTAGGGGTGACGGTTAAGTCCCTCAGCTTCATAAAAACTGTCCACACCTAGCGGCGAAGTTTTTTTTTTCCAGAGGTTTCCTCTACCTCTTGTGAATCCAGTTTTGTGGACCTGCAGTCCTCTTCTGTTGAAGAGGGAGGCAAGATCTCGTGCAGTTCGTAAGAAGGCTGAAGGAGAACCAGCTGCTGTCAGACCACCTCCACGTGGTTTCGGGAACAGCACATCATGGCAGCAGCCAGCACGACTGAGCAGCCCTATTTAGGATCAGCTCTGTACATCCCATATGGGGAAGGAGCTAGAAATTGTGCCCTAAACTTAGACATTCCAAACCTAACTTGTCTGGGGAGCCGCTTCCAGCAAGGTCACCCAAACAAGGCATGAACAACAGCAACGACAGCAATCAAAGGGTCTCCCAAAACCAAGGTTCCTCTATTTCACTCCCGCCTCGCAACACACTTTGTAGAATGTATGACAGTCGCCGTCGTCGGCGTTATCGACAATACCACATTCAATGACTACAACCCCGATTCCACTAAGCGGTATTACTCGTACATTCCCAAGCCCACACAATCCTACCGATCACCATCCCGTCTCGTAGAGCGGGAGTGTCCAAGACTTTTGGCCCTGGGATAGATAACGCTGGGTCTGAAATACGGGAACTCTCCGATACGTGACCCAAAAGAGTAACACCTTCTTACCCCCACCCCACACACACATGGAATTAAGAGCTCAGAAGGACAGTCCGTCTTAGCAAACTTGATTGACACCAAGCTCCGAACAGTGCCACATAAATCATGTAACAATAGTTTGTGTATAGTTCACATTCCACTACGGCACCACACAGAAGATGAAATAATTGGAAGAATGATAAGACGATTAGAAAATAAGCGTGTATAGGATTAAGAAAACAGGAAGCGGTACAAAGCTTGTTACCCAGACACTAATAGTGACTTCCAAGCAGCCAGTTTCCGACCTACGTACGATGTAGACGTGGTCCAAGCTGTTGCTTCAACTGCCAGCGCCTTGGACACCTTAGGCTGCGTTTACACCAAGCGAATCATCGAATAGATTCAATTCATGAAGAATCGATACGATTCATGAATCGTGTTGATTCACCACACTAGTTTCAATGTAACCGTTTATTACACCAGGCGGATCAGCATGATTTGAATGGACTCTATTCGCCTGGTGTGAACGGTTACATTGAAACTAGTGGCGAATCAACACTATTCGGGAATCGTTTTGATTCTTCATGAATTGAATCAGTTCGATTCGCTTGGCATAAACGCAGCCTTAAGCGAAGATATCGCCGGCTAGAAGACATATGTGTGCACAGCTCGGCCTCTGCATGTAGTACCACATGTTCAAACGCAGCATGTACAGACTGCAACAAAGGTTACCCTGCATCACCGTCGTTTTGTTTGAAAGGTTTGCACTCGTTTTGACGAACCATCTACCTCCCCCTCCGCCCCCCCAAAAAAAAAATGGAACATGTGAAAAAATTGGATTGATGAGTGTATAGATGATAGATAAACGGTTCCAAGGAAACTACCACATCAGGAGAGACCTCCCTTCACAAACCTCAACACTTGCCCCTCCTTCACCTGCGCTACTGAAAACCTTCAGCTCGACCCAATCACTCTCTTCATCTGAAGTACAATAACCTCCTGTGCAACCTCCATTTACAGAAAACGGAAATGTTAGCCAACTGTAAATACCCTTGATTAACGAGACCAACACGTGAAATGAAAAACGAGGTACCGCAGCGGCGCGATTGTCCACAAGGATAGCAGCGCCCATAAGATAGGGGTTCAGCAGCAACTGGCGAAGATTGTACTCTTATATGCTCAGTGCATGGCCACCGTGCTGTCCCTTTGGGGAATGATAGTCTCCCAGGGGACCAGACGTTCCCCTGTGTTAGGTTTAGAAATTGCGAGCGGCAGCTTATAATAATAGTGACAGTGATGATAATAGTAATGATAATAATTGTAATAACTGATAATTGATAACGATGATAATGGAAGTATCGTAAAAAGTGGTGCTACAAATCTGTCGCTGTCGATCAAGAAGGGCTCCAAGTCATAATGGATGAAAACAAAAGTATATCAACCGCTGCTTGCTTTTCGAATAAAACGCTGGTCGTCAACCCGCCTTCCCAGACGGCGGGAAAATCTCCCCTGATCTGAATAGAATCTCTCGGCAGCAATCAATAAGATGTAGGAAGAGAACCAGTTAACATACAAGTGTTGACCCTTTGAATTGGTCTCGTTTTGTAGATTATATTTTGGGTGGGGAGGGCACGAATTCATCTGAAAGGAGTTTTGATCGATTAAGATAACTTTCTAGCCAAGTTCAGCTCCTTTTTGAGCTATATAAAACCGCCTGTCCTTAGTCAGAATAAAATCTATAAGGATTATCAGTCTTGAAGGGGTCGAAACGCAGATTAGTGGAATGTTTGCTGGAACGTCAAGGTCAGTTGTTAGTTTGTTTTTCTCTGGTCTATAAGACCCTGAGGCCCTGTTAGCCATCTACCTTTATTCTGTGTACACACGCACATGCGCACGCGCGCGCGCACACATACACATACACAGGCACACACACGCACAGGCACACGCACAGGCACACACACACACGCACAGGCACACACACATACGCACAGGCACACACACATACGCACAGGCACACACACATACGCACAGGCACACACACATACGCACAGGCACACACACATACGCACAGGCACACGCATACACACACACAGGCACACGCATACACACACACAGGCACACGCATACACACACACACACGCATACACACACACACACACACACACACACACACACACACACACACACACACAGGGACACACACACATACACACACAGGGACACACACACATACACAGGGACACACACAAACACACAGGGACACACACACACGCACACACACACACGCACACAGAGACACACGCACACAGAGACACACGCACACAGGGACACACGCACACAGGGACACACGCACACAGGGACACACGCACACAGGGACACACGCACACAGGGACACACGCACACACACACACACACACACACACACACACACACACACAGGGACACACACACACACACAGGGACACACACACACACACAGGGACACACACACACACACAGGGACACACACACACACACAGGGACACACACACACACACACACACACACACACACACACACACACACACACACACACAGGGACACACGCACGCACACACACACACAGGGACACACGCACGCACACACACACACACACACACACACACACACACACGCCCGGTCGGGCGGAGATAAGTTGGGTTTGTCTCCTTTCACGTGTAGCCCCTGTTCACCTAGCAGCGAGTAGGTACGGGACGTTAGTCAAGGAGTTGTGACATTGCTGTCCCGGTGTGTGGTGTGTAAGTGGTCTCAGACCTATCCAGAGATCGGCTAATAAGGAGCTCTGAGCTCACTGCCGTAGGGTGGTGTCTGGCTGTCTCGACAGAGACTGCAGCAGATCCGAGGTGAATACACACACACACACACACACACACACAGGGACACACACACACACACACACAAGGACACACACTCACAGGGACACACACAGGGACACACACACACACAGGGACACGCACACACGCGCACACACACACACAAGGACACACACACACAGGGACACACACAGGGACACACACACACAGGGACACACACAGGGACACACACACACACAGGGACACACACACACACACACACACACACACGCGCGCGCACACACACGGGCGCGCGCGCACACACACACACACGGGCGCGCGCGCACACACACACACACACACACACACACACACACACACACACACGGGGGCGCACGCGCGCGCACACACACACGGGGGCGCGCGCGCGCGCACACACACACACGGGCATACACACACACACACGGACATACACACACACACACACACACACACGGACATACACACACACACACACACACACACACACACACACACACACACACACACACACACACACACACACACGGACATACACACGGGCACGCACATTACACACCACACACATGCACGCACATTACACACCACACACATGCACGCACATTACACACCACTCATGCACGCACATTACACACCACACACGTGCACGCACATGCAAGCACATGCACGCATATGCACACACGTCACATACATGTATACACTGGAAATTTAGTACTGTACAGGTAACAAAGCAATTGTAGCCCCATTCCCCCTGGAAGAAACTTTGGGTGTATTTGTCACTGCCTAACAGGAGGTAGGGGGCAGTTGTCCAGTACCAATCCGCCTTGTGCGAAGAGCGTTTGTGCGTGCGTGCGTGCGTGCATGTGTGGGGGGGGGAGGGGGTCGAAGTTCCCAGAGAGAGCATGCTTGGCCTCGATTCATTGATCATGTGCCAGTCCTTGGGGCTTCACCAAAGGTGTCAACTCGAACAGACTGTTAAGCATGTCAAATGCACAAAGAAATGCCCCGAGTAAAATTGAATGGCCAACGCTTGATTGGACAAGAAACTTGGAATACTGGGTCTCGCTTTTGACACGCACATACCATTCAGCCTACACATCAAGGATCTAACAGTGCAAATAAACAAAGGAATGCACCAATGTAAGGCCAGATATTTTAATTGAATGTTATTTTCGTTTGATTGCATTTTTTTTTAAAGAAAAATTCTATAAGCGAGATCGCTAAGCATTATGGGTAACTATAAATTTCCGTGACGTCAGCAGAACGCATTCGGATGTAAACATAGACATCAGATGGAAATTCAAATATTTCACTAAAGTCTCGAGAATCGCAACTGACTCCACAGCTAAATTCACAACAATGAAGACTCCATTCTAACTATTCAAAACAAATAATTAAAAAAATAACATGCATCAAAACCACCCCAGTAGAGCATGTACTCGGTGAAACCAAAAATCCTCGCCATAGAACAGTACAGTTGTATGAAAGAGCTCTCAGTACCACACATCCATCTTGTTAAACGACACAAGTTCCACCAATGATACCTAACTTTCAGCCAGTTACATAGAAATAGTCCCATAGTGTTACAACTGAAATGTCTAAAGTTTCTCTCAAGAGATATTTAGGAGGGCCCATTGCCAAACAGGCTGTGAGGATGTGGGTTTTTCATTAAAAAAAACATGGGGCAACAAGTCTAATTATGTGTTCAATTGTTTATTTTATTTTGTTTATTTTATCTTTTAGTTCGTGCCCTCGTCCTCCTCTTCTTCCTCATCCTCCATCCCCTCTCCCGGGCCATATTTTTTAAATTTCTCAAGGTGATTATATAGATTTGATCATTGTTAGAGGATTCAGAATATTTCGGTTGCCTTTTTCTCTCCCCACTCTCCCCCCACTCCCACTCTATCCCCACTCCCACTCTATCCCCACTCCCACTCTATCCCCACTCCCACTCTATCCCCACTCCCACTCGCCCCCACTCACACACTATCCCCACTCACACACTATCCCCACTCACACACTATCCCCACTCACACACTATCCCCACTCACACACTATCCCCACTCTATCCCCACTCCCACACACTATCCCCACTCCCCCACTCTATCCCCACTCCCCCACTCTATCCCCACTCTATCCCCACTCCCACACACTATCCCCACTCCCCCACTCTATTCCCACTCCCCCACTCTATCCCCACTCCCCCACTCTATCCCCACTCCCCCACTCTATCCCCACTCCCCCAATCTATCCCCTACTCTCTCCCTCTCCCGTTCTACCTCTCCCTCTCCCGTTCTACCTCTCCCTCTCCCTCTCCCGTTCTACCTCTCCCGTTCTACCTCTCCCTCTCCCGTTCTACCTCTCCCGTTCTACCTCTCCCGTTCTACCTCTCCCGTTCTACCTCTCCCTCTCCCGTTCTACCTCTCCCTCTCCCGTTCTACCTCTCCCTCTCCCGTTCTACCTCTCCCTCTCCCGTTCTACCTCTCCCTCTCCCGTTCTACCTCTCCCTCTCCCGTTCTACCTCTCCCTCTCCCGTTCTACCTCTCCCTCTCCCGTTCTACCTCTCCCTCTCCTATTCTACCTCTTCCTCTCCCTCTCCACATCTCTCGCTCAAAAAAATATTATGCTGCTTTTCCCTAAATGGAATGTAATTATGAATAATCAGTGTTTTGAAATATTACATATATTTTTCAAAAGTGTTGTACCTGATTTTGTCTCCATCTAATCAGAAGTTGTAGGTTAGTGGAAACTTTTCTGAAGTCAGGTCATACAGATACACAAATGTTCTAAAATTGCTGTGTAGGCTGAACTGATTGTGTTTACTAGATGGAATGTTTTCTTCATCTTCTACATCGGTTATCATGTTTTTGTGATTATTGATCATTAGAGCAATCATCTTCCTTTACCTTGTGGGTTCTTGAACATGCTTCATGAAATACTTGTCTTCAGGAATTTTTAAGAGACTACTTGCAATGCCATGCTCAAATGTTGCCTAATTAATGTCAGTAAAATTGAAATGGTTTATAAACCAATCACAATTGCAAAAGCTGGATATTTCTTGAAACAAGTTATTGTCTTGCCTGTATATCACTCCTACATTTGTCTTGTCAGTTTGAGTTAATCATACCCATAAATTATCATAATCTTGTTGCTCCCCTAGTGCACAATTGTTGATATTGCTTTTGACAAATAACAGAACATTTTTCTTGTGGTTCTTAACCTGATGACAAATATTGAATCCCTGAAAACTAAACTATTTTAAACTCCATACCTGTAAAATTTATTGCCGTTTTTCCTGTCGAGATATTCATACCTGATGATTTGGTTTCTTTCTTGCAGATGGAGTGCATTAAGCAACATAACAAGTTATGGACAACAGAAGCTATGTTTCTGCGTGACTACTTAGAAGTGCCAGTTTCGAAAGATATCTATGAACATTTCGAACACACACAACAAACCAATGGCATCCACCAGAGTGAAAAGGAAGAAGCGGCTACTTTACAAGTTAGCTGCGAAAGTCAAAGGTAATATCAGATGAGGGTTATTGGAGATGTTTGTTATTTATATCCAACAATTTGCCTGTTGCAATTGATCCTTTAATCCATATTTCTTGCTGGAGACATGTGGCATTGCAACTGCACAGCATTCAGATCTTCCTAAATTGCATGGTACTACATACATACATACACTACAGGCAATTTCCCCCCTACACGGGGGGTAGCCAAAAAGGAAAAAGGCATAGAAACCACTCCCACCTATTCCATTCCCTACATATTCCACTCCCCTCCACCATCCTCCTTCCCTCATTCTTGGCACCTCCTGGATGACGGGTCATCCCTGCATCCTGTCCACTGCCCTGGGTCAGAAGCAGTGCCGCAAGATGCAGCACATCCACAAAAAAGGCAGCTTCATAAATTTGGCAAAAAAAAAAAAAACCCCTCTCCGTCTCCTCATGCAAAAAAGGAGAAGACGACAAGAAATCCCTTTGGGCTACGTCAATTTTTTTTCTCATACATACTTCCTCACCCCCCATCCCCCACCCACTTCCCCTCATGCATCACAGCATCATCCATACACAACCCCTCTCCACTCACCCCTATCTTCTGTCCTCTCCTGTTCTTCCTCAACAGACATTCCTCTCTTTCATAATGGCCCTTTTACCTCATCCATCCATTACATTTTAGGATGCCCCCTCATATTCACTCCTTCCACCTCTGCCTTCCACACCTCTTTTACTAATCTTTTTTCACTCATTCTTTCCATGTGTCCAAACCATCCTAATACTCTTTCATCAACCCTATCTCCCAGCTCCCTTTCCACCCCCATTCTCCTCACCTTCTCATTTCTCACTCTATCTAGCCTTGTAACCCCTATCATACTTCTCGGACATTTCATCTCAAACACATTCAAACTCCTGCTCTTTCTCTTATGTTCCATGTTTCTGCTCCGTACATTGCTGTTGGCACAATCGCTCCTTCATATAACCTCCTTAGCATCCATTCCCAGATGTCTTATTTCTAATTACACTTTTTAATCCACCAAGGCATTTACTCGCTTCTCTCAATCTACATTCTACCTCCACCCCCACTCCTCCCTTTCCTGCCACATTTGCACCAAAGTATCTAAAACTATCCACTTCCTCCAGTCTCTCACCCTTAATGCTCGCTTCCAGCCTGCTGTCACTCTCTCCCCTTGTACACCTCGTCACCTCACTTTTGCCCACATTTATCTTCAGCTTCCTTCTTTCACACACCTTCTCAAACTGTCACTAACTTCCTCAATCCCTCCTCTGATCCTGCCACAAGCAGTGTTGTCAGCAAACAACTGGCTTATTTCCCACTTTTCTCCATTTGATTAACCATCTCCAACCCCTGACCCACTACCCTTACATTCACCTCTCGCACCACCCCATCCATGTATAGATTGAACAGCCAGTGCAACATAACACATCCCTGATGAAGTCCCACCTTTACCTCAAACCATTCACTCTCCATTTCTAATCCTAACACAAGCTCTACTACTCTGGTAAAAACTCTTGACTGCTCTTAACACCTTTCCTCCTATCCCATATATCTGCAGTACCTCCCACAGTGCCTTCCTGTCTACCCAGTCGTAAGCCTTTTCCAGATCCATAAAAGCCCAAAAAACATCCTTACCTTTTCCTATAGCTTTCTCACATGTCTTACCACAAAAATCTGATCTACACAACCCCTACCTGTCCTAAAACCACACTGTTCCTCTCCTAATCCCATAAGCCTTCCCAGCTACACTCAACAAGCTGATCCCTCTGAAACTACTACACTCTCACTTGTCCCCCTTTCCCTTGTAAAGCTGAACTATACCAGCACTCCTCCAGTCCTCCAGCACTCCTCCAGTCCTCCAGCACTCCTCCAGTCCTCCAGCACTCCTCCAGTCCTCCTCCAGTCCTCCAGCACTCTACCCTCTCTTAAACAAACGTTAAATAACCTCACCAGCCAGTCCACCATAACTGTACCTCCTTTCTTCAGACATTCTGCATGGCATCCATCCAACCCAGGTGCCTTACCTGCTTTCATCATCTTAACAGCTGCTTTCACTTCATCTCCCTATTTCTCCTCCATTTTCCTCTCATCACTCTCATTTTCTTAGCGCTTCCCACTGCAACTACCTTTCCCTCCCTATCCTCCTTCACATTTAGCAACTCCTTAAAATACTCTGCTCACCTTCCTCTCACTACCTTCTCTTCCATTATCATCTCTCTATCTGCACCTTTTACCTTTTCTTCTCTACTTGATTCACCTCTTCCTCTTGTAATTTCTTTCCAAAACATCTGTCATACTCTTACCCCATTTCATATCTCTCCTCTTTGCTTCCTTTATTTTATGCTTAACTTCCCTTCTCCTTACTTTGTACCTCTCGTACGATTCCCTTGTCCTAATTTGTAGCCAATCTATGAATGCTTGTTTCATGTCTTCTACACTCTTCTTTGCTTCCTCATCCCACCACTCACTACCCTTACTTCTATTTCCTCCTGCCCTCCTTGTTCCACACACCATCTTTGCACACCTTATGACTCCCTCCTTGAACCATTCCCATTCCTCCTCCACTCCTAGTTCTACTCTATCCTTCACTCCCTCCCACTCCTCAGCTTCTTATACTCGTTCTCCTTTTCTTTCTCATTTAAGTAGTTCACTCTAAGTACCTCCCTACCTTCTGTCCTTTTCCTCTTTCTCCACCTATTCTCCACTCTCAATTTACCTTCCACCAGAAAATGATCTGATATTCCCCCACTCTCTCCCCTTAGCACATATACATCCTTAACTCTTCCTACCATACTCTTGGTCACCACTATTTAGTCCATTAATGCTCTATCTGCCACCCTTCCATCCACCACCCTCTCCCATGTGTACTTATGCTTAACTTTCTTCCTAAACACTGTATTTGCTATCATCAACTCTCAAGACGCATCTCCACCATCAATTCCCCACTAAGATTTTTACCTGGAACTCCATACTTCACAATCATGGTACTACTTAGAAATTAATGGGAAACACTTGATTAGAAGTGCTATACAGTTTAGCAGAAGTTTTGCTTAAAAGAGGGGTAGGAGAAGAAATTATTGCACTTTAGTGGAATGCTCTTTAATCAGGCTTGCAGTAATGCAACATTCTTTGGTCTTCATTTTCATGATAACAATTGTCAAAATAATTTCATGTGATACCTGGGGAAGTAGTGTTGGTACAAAGTTCTTTTCTTTTACAGTAGCTGTAGTCGGGAAGATGAGAAATCACAAACGAAGAAATCCCCGTCATCACCTTGTGCAATTTTTGACTGCTCAGAGAAAAATCCTTTGGATTTCTTGTCTCAGATTGACAATAACATAGCCCTGATGAAAACCAACATTGAAAAAATGGAAACCCATACCTAGTAAGTGGGGTCAGGTGTCCAATTGGTATCACAGTGGCACAAGTGTGTTAGGAAGTGGAATGAATTTGTTCCATATTTATCTTACCTTATTTTGTTTTCTTTTATTTTCCTTTATGTATTTATTTTTTATTTTCACTTTTTAGTACTGTCCTTGCATTTTCTTACAATATCCATTAAGTTGAATGGGTAGCTTTTGTTGTTGGTAGGATCTACCAGGTAAGGTGTGAAAGAGGTTTAGCAAATGGGCTTGGAATTAGTTTAAAGCAAGTACTAATGCATCATGTGCCTTGGTAATAATGGTTGAGATACATTAGGTGATGTAAAATGATGTATCTTTTGTGTAGCATGTCTTTCCAATTTTTTCATGTTGTAAATGTAGTTATGAATTTAATGAATGATAATTTGTTAAGTAATTACTTGTTATATTGTATGGATGAACAATTTGAGCAATATCTTCATTACTATAGCTATATTTTCTATATAGAGTAATAGACAATATATTTTCTTGAAGGGTGTAAAGAATTATTGGACATGGGATGGGCAGAAATATTGTATGAATAATTGGTAAATTTAAGGGTTGGAAAATGTCCTTCTGGATTCCAAACAGGATCTTTATAGCTCAAATGCCAAATTTGCAGTCTCCAGACAGATGGAGAAGTTGTGTGTGTTCATATCTCTATATTTGAATAACAAGGCCAGGTTTATGTAGCAAAAGATTCATAAAACTGGATGTGGAATATAATGAACACTCGAATATTGCTCTAGTCGGCACTTTGTTTACTTCCCATGTATGGCGTATCTGTCCTTAAATATCCCATATGATGCACCAGAGTTCCATGACTAGAATGCATAGTGTCAACTAAAAGATCAGGTTCATTTGATATCAACTTTCAATTGTTTTTATCGATGCATCCATCTGTAGTATAGTTTTCATATTCCAGTCGTTAGGTAAAAAGAAAGGTAATCTGTTAGTCATGCAAAATATGTACATGGTGAAATTAAATTGCATTGTTATTGAACAGCTATGACACAAGCCAAGGAGATGGGGCATGTATGTATTTGCCATTGATGAAAATATATTGTTTTATTCAAACATGGTGCTACCACATAATATTGCAAATATGATAAATCCCATTGAAATTGCTCACTGCACATGACAATATGTGCCATAAGTTTTAGAGTAAGCATTGTCAGTTTAGGTGCCTTTCAGTGTCAATCTTTTTAGACATATCTGTATAATACTCATAACATTCCAAAAAAAATTCTTTAACTTGTAGATGAGTTTCTGTTGCCCATGCAAAATTTTAATCTCGTTCACTCCAGTGTTGGCTTACACTCCACATGTTGTGAAAAGCCAATTTTTTCAGTTGCTAAGGTTCCACATCATCAGATTTGGTTTTTCTTAGAAGAGAATAAATCTTCCCCAAAAGAGAGGAGTCCAATTTTGGTTTTGAAGACTTTAATGTATCACATTACCACTTATCAGTTATCCCATACCCCACAATAAACTAAAGTCATCTACAGTTTGTTGTAGCCTATAGTCATATGCTTCAGAATAAAATTAAGACGAGTACACAAATGTTTGATTCAGAACCTTTGCCTCATAACAAAGTTGATGAAGCTCTAGCATTCTGTTGCTCATAAACTAAGCGCTTTCTTGCTTTCTCAAATACAGCTGGGCTTTATATTTGTGTACTTGCTAACTGGCATTGCTTTAATCTCTATTCCTCAGTAGATATAACTGCATGGGAAAAAGCTTTTTCATATTAAGGACTAATTTTAACATGGCAAACCAGTGTAGAAATAGTTTTATTATCCAAAATTTATTTGGAGTTTTGATTGCATTTGCCTATTTGTAATGTAAGGAAAAATAGCTATACTCATGAGGTCCCATCTCCTTGTCAGTTAGGCTTAATGTTAAATTAATTTATTGTTTTTAGATGTAATTATATTATTTTGTATGATATTGATTTATTTGTATTTGTATATTATTATTTTTTTATTTGTCTTTAATTTTTTCACGAGTTGATGCCTCTGTACAGAAAATGGCATTGATAGTCTTCAAGCATGCATTTTTTTCCCCATAACTTACTCTCTTATCCCAAACTAAGATCTACAGTTGGTTTTGTCATCTCATTTCAATGACCTAAACACCACAAACATATTGCCCTTTTTTTTTTAATAAATGCAGATCTAAAATACTTTCAATTCCTTGTATGGGTAGTTTGCCAGGTTAGGGATCAATTTGATAGTTGTTCTTTGTACACTTTATGTTGTTTCTAGCCTTCATTATTGCATATTTTGATTTAGGGCAGACTAGGCTCTGAATATTTTAATTATCTCCCCATCTGTGAGGCAAAAAGCCACTCTTGTTCTTCTGTAGGTGTTGCCCACAGTCTTGCAGTTTGTCGAGATTAACCAAATGTAACAACCACACAGAAAAAAAAAAGGATTGTGGTACTCCCCCAGGTAGGCGTAGCTCCTCCTTGGGGATCGGTGCCATCTGCGTAGAGCTGATGGCCAGGGGTAGATGCTGCTGTTTGGCCCCCAACTCTTGGGGTTGGGGGGTGGTCCCACGACGTAGACGTGCACGCAAACAACACAACATACACTCTATAAAGGATTTGTGGGAAAACCCAGTTTCGGCTGTGGCCTTCCTTGGGGAGACGGGACTGCTCGGACAGACAGTCTAGGGAACGACAACAACCACACAGAAAACGAACACTGTACTACATTGCATACACTTACCCTTTCTTGACAAAATCTTGTAACGGAGTTAGCGAGTCCTCTAATGCTCTCCAATTTCCATATTAGTTATTTGTGGTACACCTCTAATGCTTTGAGACCCAAGTAGACAGTCCACCCAGCTCTCTTGTAGCATGCCATCTGATCTTGAACAAAAGCTTAATGGATTGTTACATAATTGTCTAGTTCTTAGGCCAAGTTGTTTGCCAAAATATTAACTTTCATGGTACGTAACCCACCTGTCTTTCACAATCTCGGACAATTTAGCTTTCTTTATGGTTGGGCACTACTGTAATTCAGGGCTTCCTCCACACTTCCCTACTTTATGAATTGGAACAATGTTAGTACTTGTTCAATCCTAAAGCAATATCCCTTCTTTTAATGAATATGCAATTAAGTTCTACTGTAATCACTCCACATTTTCAAAATGAGCTGACAACTGGCATTTGCTTCCCTTCTGCTAATACAAACCAATAAAGTAGCAGTCCCACACTAACAACAGACAACATTTCTTCCCAAAGAGATTCGTGGTGGATAGCAAGGGTTGCTACTATCCATAATGGGGCTGTGGGTCTCTATTTAATGAGAGAGAAAAAGTGCAGTAATAGTTATTTCCTTTTCTAAGTGTTACACAGAAAAAGCTATCGAGAAATTAAAACTCGTGCTGATGATCAACAAGATGTCAAACTATCACATGATGTAAGTGGTCTTTGTTGCATTAAAAGACCTGACAAATATTTTAAATCATTCTTGGTTGTGCAGTGGTATCCCAGCTATCTGGGAGAGACCACGAATGATCCTCATCCCGGTTCCATAGGGGGCTTGGATCTCCTGCAAGAGGGTATTGGATTCCCTAAAGTGCACCAGCTGATTTTATATTCATTAGGTCTTTGTACTATTTTCTGTACCATGCCTCCATCTGACAAATCTTTTTCTAAATACCATTAATGTCCTCCAGTTTACTGTCTTTTAACTTTAATTATAACTATCCCCACCAATCCATTTTCATCACCCTGCTTTCATTAACTTCACACAGCTTATTCCCATACTTATCTGCAAATAATGTCATACTCTGCATCCATGCTTACCCTTTTTTACCTTGGGCTTGTTATACTGGAAATCCACAGCCGCACCAGAATTGGCAATGGATCATTCTCTCCTATTGATTATTTATATAAGCAATGCTACATAGCTGTTTGTTGTTTGACTGTTTTTAGGTTACCAGGTGGGTGAGAAATTAATCTTTGCTTAGTATATATTTAAAAAAGTGATTGTAGATCCCATTTGGAGACTTGGTGTGCCAGCTACAACGCACTTTTGGGTGGAGATGGTGTTGACACCCTTTAAGAAACCAGTGATGGAGTGATGATCTCCATCAGTCTCATGACTACTGTATAAAGATGTCAGTCATGAATCCCTTCACTGGCGTTTGCTATTGGTTCTACACATCATATGCACTGTGGTTCACCCTCTTTTTTTTTTTCCTCCTCCCCCCCCAGAAGTCACCCCAGACTGCATCTTTCTTAATTTCAGTTATATATCTATTACTCAGTAGTGCATTACATTCAACAACCATGGCATCGAACAAATGATAGTGATGGATATATTGCATGGTGGTCCTATAGGACAGATGTTAAAAAGAATGATCTAATTATTGCACACTTTCTTCTTTGAAGAGTTCCACAATTGGGCTTCATGTTTTTTAGTGCAATGGGAAGCAAGATCAGAGGTCAGAAAAAAAACTTTACAGCCAGGTGTTGACCTAATATGCAAAGCCAAAAATGGTGAATGGAAATAAATGGTAAATGCAGTGGGATGCTCACCATTTAAAGATTATTTGCAACCCCTTCATACAATTTTCCTTGTAACAATTGCTAGTACAACTGTGGTAAATATTGAGTGTTTTATACCTCTGCTTATGTAACCCACTCATTTTCTCCCTCTGAATGTATTGTGGTATTGTTGCCATGTTTTATGGGTAATAGATTTTATGTATAACATGTGAGGGTGAAATTAAGTCACTGGAACTGGGAGTGGGGTTGATGAAAAATGAGCAAGAATGATGCCTGTGCTAGTGGAGATTGAGGGTTTGCTAGGGATGTGAACGAGTTTGGTAAGGTTTGCTGAGGGAGAAAACTCGGTTAACGTAACAAAGAAAAAGGTTAATGGTGGTATCCAGTAGTGGAGAGTATAAAGTTGATGTATTGTTGAATAGGAAGATAATGGAAGAGGAAGAAGGTAGAAAATTATTTGCAGGGAATTAAAAGTTTGGAGGAAGGTTTGTCATAGTAAGGGAAGGGGAGGAAGTAGATGTACTGAAATTAGTGTGGAGATGCCAGTGGAAGCAATAAAAATATTTTGCTAGTTGTACATACATATACCAAAGGCTTTTTTCCCCTACACGGTGGGTAGCCGAAAAGAAAATGGCATAGAAACCACACCCACCTATTCCATGTATCAGTGAGGCCTGGGTGATGAAGAGTTAGAAGTAATGTGGAGATAGCAGAAACAAGGGACTTGAGAGTAATATGTGGAGTTTGCAAAATATAACAAAGAAATAATAGAGTATGTGAATTTGAGGGGGGGTTGAAAATATTAGGAGTAGAACAAGTAAACCTTGAGTTTTGTTCATTATGAGGATAGATAAAATTGTATTTTCTCAATGGATTCACAACTTAGTGGTGCTGGGAGTGTGAACAAGAGAGAGGTAGACAAAGGACAAGTTGGGTGAACATAGTGAATGTGGGGTTATGTCAGTGTATATATGGATGGGATGCTGAGGGAAGGAAATACAAGCTTATGGAATCGATGAGAGAGTTTAGGGATGTGAGCTGAGCTAGTTTTTATTTGTAAATGAAACTGTGAGCCTGAGGAGGTGCTGAAGCATTTGGCATTTCCAGTTTTAAAGGATGTGTGAAAAAGTTGATGGTAAATGTGGGTAACAGTGAAGTGATGATACACAAGCAATGAAAATGGTGCCAGAATAAAGGGGGAGATGCTATAGGAATCGGGGAGTTTCAGATATTCAAGGTTATGTGGCCGTGAATGGAGAAACGGATGTAATGTCATAAAGAAAATAAATGCCTATGTGGAATGAAGTGTTGTAAGGAATAGATATTTGAGGATAAATGCAAAGAGCAGGTTGTACGCAGAAATGTACCATGCCCCTGCATACAGAAGGAACTTGGAATATAAGGGAGACAAGAAGGAAGAGTGAATGTTTTTGAGATGAATTATTTAAAAGATATAAATGTTACAAGAATGGATGAAATGGAAATTGAGGTGAGGCAAAGAATAGGATGGAAAAAAATAAAAGCTGTCAGTGCCAAAGTGGTGTAGGCACATAGAAAAAGAGTGAGATAAGGCTGCCAAAAATAATGTGGAAAGTAGAAATGGATGGAGTGAGATTGAGAGAAGATGGTAGAGGGATAGGATGAAGAGGGACTAGGATTCATGAGGAATACCACAAACAAGGAAGAGAGAATGCAAAAGATAAGTGTTGAGGAAGATTGTGAAGGGATGAAACGATGGAGATGTTAAGGTTATTTTCATTTACTCCATAAATTGTGTGTGGATGAAGAGGGGGGTATGGAGACATTGCCTTGTTGTATTGCATTTGACCCAAACATCACGAGATAGGATGTCCAAACTATAAACGGATTAAACTTTAACAAATTAAAGCAATGAAATGTCAACTTGGAACTGGACTAGATCAAAGTTAAAATTGACAAGTACCTTAAACTGACATGCTTCCTTGCTCTTACAAATCGCCTAAAGATGATCAGTTATGTAATGATATAGAGGATTAGAAAAGATGGAAAAAAAAAATGGGGATGAAAACTACTGATAATCTAGTCACATTGGAGATGAAAAGGATATTGCGCAATATTTGGGCCATTTCACCAGTGGTTAACTTTAGCATGAAAAGAAGGGATGCAAGATTTTTAAACAGCTACTTTAATTCTGTATTTATAAATGAAACCCCTCAAATCAAAGTATTGTCCGAGTCATGTGTTAAGTTACAGAAATTTGCTCACTTCTGTAAATGTGCCTTGCTGCACTGCTTTTGCCTAAGTGCTGGCTTGGCAGGAGTAGTTGAACAAGTTTTATTGTTGCCTTGAGCTATGGTAAGTGGAAAACCTGCAGCATTGCAGGCTGGCAACGGTCCTTGGGCCCTCCCCCAGATCTCGCTGGGAAGAAACTTTGGACAGTTGTCATTGATGTATTATTGTAGGACTGTTTCTCTATCTCTGGCTGAAAGTGACAAGGGGAGGGGATCAGATCAGTCACCAGTTTTCAGCTCTTTGTTTGTGAATAGCTTCAAGAAATACAGTTGAAGATGATGGGGGAGAAATCTAGAATCTAGTCCAGAGACAGTGTGTTGGTCCATTAAGGCTGTACCTCCTGATGAAGTGGATGGGATTGAAGAGGTTTTGAAAATCTGGAGTTTTGCTCAGTGTTTCAGGACCATCATGTACAGATAACCAACATGGGTCCATGTGCTAAATGACCTACTGGCTCTGGCGCTTGGCTTTCAAGCCAAAAATTTCATAAAGCAATCGACCATCATGGGTCCCTTGAATGGGTTTTTGTTTTGAATTGGGTGCATAAAACAAAGGGACTACAGACTACATATATCTCGTGTAGACGACTTAAATGTTCTGGGATAATGTAGGTATGTAACCATGTATCAAAGTGGTCGTTGCCAACAAGTCTATGGAAATAAACACCAAGTAAGGATGTATCCTTTATTAGTACAGTGAGTCCTCCTTATACGGTAATTCTTTATCCGGTAAATTCAGTTTTGGTATTTGGTAATTACTACCCTCGATTCTATTTACGGTAAGAAAAATTCAGATACAGTATCCGCTTGTGTTTTGAAGAAGAAAGAGCAGGGAAAGGTACGTCTGCCATATCCTATTATTACATATTATGGGTTAGGTATATGGTAATTTCAATTTCCTGTAAGGTTTTCGGGAACACATATTTATTGTATAACGAGGACTTACGACATTTCGCTTGTTACTTGAAAAGGCTGTAACAAGCGAAACATCATACAAATAAAGGCTCTTTTTATGGTGTTTATTTTGGTATATAACCATCACCATAAAACGTGAATAACGATCTCGCTGGACTAGAGCATTAGTTAACACAAAGCAGGATGGCAGAACCCCAAGGAAAATTAAGTATAAACAATCTTGTGAGGCAGAGTTAAATTCTTAGTGGGTCATCACCCTCGTTGAACAGTGTCTAACTCCTAAGACGAAGAGGAAGGAAAAGAAGAGAGAAGCTCTCCAGCATAGGTCTCGTATACAAACATAATTTTCACACCTTGCACAGATGAATTTGTCAAAGCAGATTGGAAGCTCATTGTATTCAGGCCATTCTCAAACTTTGAGTGAGACAAAGAAAAATACTCCGAATATCTATCAATAGTTCATATGTACCATGCTTGAGTATGGTGAGTGAGACAGGTGAGGTTAGTGTGGTGAGACAGGTGAATGTGGTGGAGGGAGGCAAATGTGGTTAGCTAGTGAAGGGAGGTGAATGTGGTGATGTGTTGAGGCAAGGCGAGTGTGGTGAGGTGGTGGGGCAAGGCGAGGCGAGGAGTGTGTGGCGAGGTGGTGTGGCGAGGCAAGTGTGGTGAGGGAAGGTGATGTAAGGGTGAGATGAACGAGATGAGGTGATGTGAGGGTGAGGTGGTAGGGCGAGGCGAGTGCTAGGTGGGTGAGGTAAGGTGATGTGAGGGCGAGGTAAGGTTGAGAGATGTGAGGTCGAGCCGAGTGATGTGATGTGAGGGCGAGGCGAGTGATATGTGATTTAAGGGCGAGGCGAGTGAGGTGGAGTGATGTGATGTGAGGGCGAGGCGAGTGATATGTGATTTGAGGGCGATTCGAGTGATGTGATGAGGGCGAGGCGAGTGAGGTGATGTGATGTGAGGGCGAGGCGAGTGAGGTGATGTGATGTGAGGGCGAGGCGAGTGAGGTGATGTGATGTGAGGGCGAGGCGAGTGAGGTGATGTGATGTGAGGGCGAGGCGAGTGAGGTGATGTGATGTGAGGGCGAGGCGAGTGAGGTGATGTGATGTGAGGGCGAGGCGAGTGAGGTGATGTGATGTGAGGGCGAGTGAGGTGATGTGATGTGAGGGCGAGTGAGGTGATGTGATGTGAGGGCGAGGCGAGTGAGGTGATGTGATGTGAGGGCGAGGCGAGTGAGGTGATGTGATGCGAAAGCGAGCAGAGTGAGGTGGGGCGAGGTGAGGTAAGGTTAGGAGTAGGGCTAGGGGAGGCGAGGGTGGTGGGTCTGCGTGTGTGTATTTCGTCAACAGAGTTTCCATCCTTGGGCACAAAGTCGCGCCCTTAGAATTTCTCTCTCTCTCTCTCCTCTCTCTCTCTCTTCTTTCCTCTCTCTCTCTTCTCTTTTTTTCTCTCTTTTCTCTTTTTTTCTCTTTTCTCTCTCCTCTTTTCTCTCTTTTCTCTCTCTCCTTTCTCTCCTCTCTCCTTTCTTTCCTCTCTCTCCTTTCCCTCCTCTCTCTCCTTTCCTCTCTCTCTCTCTCTCTCTCTCTCTCTCTCTCTCTCTCTCTCTCTCCTCTCTCCTCTCTCTCCTCTCTCTCTCTCTCTCTCTCTGTCCTGTCCAATCATAACACTGCGCGACTCTGAAGTTTCTCAAATGTTGACTGCATAAAACTTGTACACAGTATCACACACGCATACATTCACACATATACACATACACGCGTACACATACACACATGCATACATACAGAGACAAACGAAGACATTTTTAGAGAGAGAGAGAGAGATTGAATGGGGAATAGAAGAGGAATAAAAGGAAGAAGTGAACCACAGGATGAAGACGAGGAGGAGGAGGAGTGGATTCAGCTCTTGTGTACTGTACACTGACGTTAATGTAATTTTCTTTCTTCTCTTGCTCTTGTGCTTTCACTTTCTCGCTCTCCCTCTTCCTCTCGCTCTCCCTCTTCCTCTCACTCTCCCTCTTCCTCTCACTTTCTATCTCTCCCCTCTCGCTCTCCCTCTTCCTCTCACGTTCTATCTCTCCCCTCTCCCTCTTTCACCCTCCCTCTCTAGCTCTCCCTCGCACTCTCGCTTCCTCTCCGCTCCCTCTCACTCGCTCTTCGGTCTCCCTTTCTTCCCGTTGCTTTCTCTCTCTCTCTTTTACCCCCTCCCTTCCCATCTTTCCCTCCCCAACTCTCTCCCTCCCCATATCTCCCTCACTCCCCATATCTCCCTCACTCTCCAACTCCCTCCTTCCCCTCCCCATCTTTCTCCCCCTTCATCCCTCCACATCTCTCCCTCCTTCCCCTTTCCACCTCCCTCCTTCCCCTTTCCACCTCCCTCCTTCCCCTCCCCATATCTCCCTCCTTCCCCTCCCCATATCTCCCTCCTTCCCCTCCCCATCTCCCTCCTTCCCCTCACCATCTCCTTCCTTCCCCTCCGTATCTCCTTCCTTCCCCTCCCCATATCTCCCTCCTTCCCCTCCCCATATCTCCCTCCTTCCCCTCCCCATATCTCCCTCCTTCCCCTCCCCATATCTCCCTCCTTCCCCTCCCCATATCTCCCTCCTTCCCCTCCCCATATCTCCCTCCTTCCCCTCCCCATATCTCCCTCCTTCCCCTCCCCATCTCCCTCCTTCCCCTCCCCATCTCCCCCTCCTTCCCCATCTCCCCCTCCTTCCCCTCCCCATGTCTCCCTCCTTCCCCTCCCCATGTCTCCCTCCTTCCCCTCCCCATGTCTCCCTCCTTCCCCTCCCCATGTCTCCCTCCTTCCCCTCCCCATGTCTCCCTCCTTCCCCTCCCCATGTCTGCCTCATTCCCCTCCCCCCTTATCCCTCCTTCCCCTCCCCATGTCTCCCTCCTTCCCCTCCCCATGTCTCCCTCCTTCCCCTCCCCATGTCTCCCTCCTTCCCCTCCCCATGTCTCCCTCCTTCCCCTCCCCATGTCTCCCTCCTTCCCCTCCCCATGTCTCCCTCCTTCCCCTCCCCATCTCCCTCCTTCCCCTCCCCATCTCCCTCCTTCCCCTCCCCATCTCCCTCCTTCCCCTCCCCATCTCCCTCCTTCCCCTCCCCATCTCCCTCCTTCCCCTCCCCGTGTCTCCCTCCTTCCCTTCCCCGTGTCTCCCTCCTTCCCTTCCCCGTGTCTCCCTCCTTCCCTTCCCCACGTCTCTCTCCTTCCCTTCCCCATGTCTCCTTCCTTCCCCTCCCCATGTCTCCTTCCTTCCCCTCCCCATCTTTCTTCCCCTCCCCATCTTTCTTCCCCTCCCCATCTTTCTTCCCCTCCCCATCTTTCTTCCCCTCCATCTCCCTCCTTGCCCTCCCTCCCCTCTCCATGTCCCTCCTTCCCCTCCACATGTCCCTCCTTCCCCTCCCCATGTTTCCCTCCTTCCCTTCCCCGTATCTCCCTCCTTCCCCTCCCCGTATCTCCCTCCTTCCCCTCCTCGTATCTCCCTCCTTCCCCTCCTCGTATCTCCCACCTTCCCACCCCGTATCTCCCTCCTTCCCCTCCCCGTATCTCCCTCCTTCCCCTCCCCGTATCTCCCTCCTTCCCCTCCCCGTATCTCCCTCCTTCCCCTCCCCGTATCTCCCTCCTTCCCCTCCCCGTGTCTCCCTCTTTCCCCTCCCCATATCTCCCTCCTTCCCCTCCCCGTGTCTCCCTCCTTCCCCTCCCCGTGTCTCCCTCCTTCCCCTCCCCGTGTCTCCCTCCTTCCCCTCCCCGTGTCTCCCTCCTTCCCCTCCCCGTGTCTCCCTCCTTCCCCTCCCCGTGTCTCCCTCCTTCCCCTCCCCATGTCTCCCTCCTTCCCCTCCCCGTGTCTCCCTCCTTCCCCTCCCCGTGTCTCCCTCCTTCCCCTCCCCGTGTCTCCCTCCTTCCCCTCCCCGTGTCTCCCTCCTTCCCCTCCCCGTGTCTCCCTCCTTCCCCTCCCCATGTCTCCCTCCTTCCCCTCCCCGTGTCTCCCTCCTTCCCCTCCCCGTGTCTCCCTCCTTCCCCTCCCCGTGTCTCCCTCCTTCCCCTCCCCGTGTCTCCCTCCTTCCCCTCCCCGTGTCTCCCTCCTTCCCCTCCCCGTGTCTCCCTCCTTCCCCTCCCCGTGTCTCCCTCCTTCCCCTCCCCGTGTCTCCCTCCTTCCCCTCCCCATCCTTCTTCCCCTCCATCTCCCTCCTTGCCCTCATTCCCCTCCCCATCTCCCTCCTTCCCCTCCCCATCTCCCTCCTTCCCCTCCCCATCTCCCTCCTTCCCCTCCCCATCTCCCTCCTTCCCCTCCCCATCTCCCTCCTTCCCCTCCCCATGTCTCCTTCCTTCCCCTCTCCATGTCTCCCTCCTTCCCCTCCCCATGTCTCCTTCCTTCCCCTCTCCATGTCTCCCTCCTTCCCCTCTTCATGTCTCCCTCCTTCCCCTCCCCATCTCCCTCCTTCCCCTCCCCATCTCCCTCCTTCCCCTCCCCATCTCCCTCCTTCCCCTCCCCATCTCCCTCCTTCCCCTCCCCATATTTCCCTCCTTCCCTTCTCCATACCTCCATCCTTCCCCTCTCCATATCTCCCTCCTTCCCCTCTCCATATCTCCCTCCTTCCCCTCTCCATATCTCCCTCCTTCCCCTCTCCATATTTCCCTCCTTCCCTTCTCCATACCTCCATCCTTCCCCTCTCCATATCTCCCTCCTTCCCCTCTCCATATCTCCCTCCTTCCCCTCTCCATATCTCCCTCCTTCCCCTCTCCATATCTCCCTCCTTCCCCTCTCCATATCTCCCTCCTTCCCCTCTCCATATCTCCCTCCTTCCCCTCTCCATATCTCCCTCCTTCCCCTCTCCATATCTCCCTCCTTCCCCTCCCCATGTCTCCCTCCTTCCCCTCCCCATGTCTCCCTCCTTCCCCTCCCCATGTCTCCCTCCTTCCCCTCCCCATGTCTCCCTCCTTCCCCTCCCCGTGTCTCCCTCCTTCCCCTCCCCGTGTCTCCCTCCTTCCCCTCCCCCTCTCTCCCTCCTTCCCCTCCCCGTGTCTCCCTCCTTCCCCTCCCCTTTTCTCCCTCCTTCCCCTCCCCGTTTCTCCCTCCTTCCCCTCCCCGTGTCTCCCTCCTTCCCCTCCCCATGTCTCCCTCCTTCCCCTCCCCGTGTCTCCCTCCTTCCCCTCCCCGTGTCTCCCTCCTTCCCCTCCCCATCCTTCTTCCCCTCCATCTCCCTCCTTGCCCTCATTCCCCTCCCCATCTCCCTCCTTCCCCTCCCCACCTCCCTCCTTCCCCTCCCCATGTCTCCTTCCCCTCCCCATGTCTCCTTCCTTCCCCTCTCCATGTCTCCCTCCTTCCCCTCCCCATGTCTCCTTCCTTCCCCTCTCCATGTCTCCCTCCTTCCCCTCCCCATCTCCCTCCTTCCCCTCCCCATATTTCTCTCCTTTCCCTCCCCATATTTCCATCCTTTCCCTCTCCATATCTCCCTCCTTCCCCTCTCCATATCTCCCTCCTTCCCCTCTCCATATCTCCCTCCTTCCCCTCTCCATATCTCCCTCCTTCCCCTCTCCATATCTCCCTCCTTCCCCTCTCCATATCTCCCTCCTTCCCCTCTCCATATCTCCCTCCTTCCCCTCCCCATATCTCCCTCCTTCCCCTCCCCATATCTCCCTCCTTCCCCTCCCCATATCTCTCTCCTTCCCCTCCCCATATCTCTCTCCTTCCCCTCCCCGTATCTCTCTCCTTCCCCTCCCCATATCTCTCCTTCCCCTCCCCGTATCTCCCTCCTTCCCCTCCCCATCTCCCTCCTTCCCCTCCCCATATCTCCCTCCTTCCCCTCCCCGTATCTCCCTCCTTCCCCTCCCCGTATCTCCCTCCTTCCCCTCCCCGTATGTCCCTCCTTCCCCTACCCGTATGTCCCTCCTTCCCCTCCCCATATCTCCCTCCTTCCCCTCCCCATCTCCTCCTTCACCCTCCCCATCTCCTCCTTCCCCCTCCCCATCTCCTCCTTCCCCCTCCCCATCTCCTCCTTCTCCCTCCCCATCTCCTCCTTCCCCCTCCCAATCTCCTCCTTCTCCCTCCCCATATCTCCCTCCTTCCCCTCCCCATATCTCCCTCCTTCCCCTCCCCATATCTCCCTCCTTCCCCTCCCCATATCTCCCTCCTTCCCCTCCCCATATCTCCCTCCTTCCCCTCCCCATATCTCCCTCCTTCCCCTCCCCATATCTCCCTCCTTCCCCTCCCCATATCTCCCTCCTTCCCCTCCCCATATCTCCCTCCTTCCCCTCCCCATATCTCCCTCCCCATATCTCCCTCCCCATATCTCCCTCCCCATATCTCCCTCCTTCCCCTCCCCATATCTCCCTCCTTCCCCTCCCCATATCTCCCTCCTTCCCCTCCCCATATCTCCCTCCTTCCCCTCCCCATATCTCCCTCCTTCCCCTCTCCATATATCCCTCCTTCCCTTCCCCATGTCTCCCTCCTAGTAAGATCATTTGACAATCTGTTTGAAGACGATCAAAAGAAAACTCCAAACGTGAGGACGGAACCCTTTATTAGTACAACGTCCCGCTTGTTACTTTAAGTCAATAGTCGTTGTGCGACAAATATCTGAGAATAATTAGGAAGACCCCCCGGGTGCCACGGGGGAAGTTGCCCGTGGCTCCGTTCTCACGAACACGTGACACTTTGAGACAACACCTGTGCGCTAAAGAACAAGGTAGTCTAGTTTCAACAATGACTGACCATCACATTACATCACACTTGGCCAGTGACGAGGTCCTTCGTGAATGCGCTGGTCATGCAGATGGACAGCGAAGCTACAAGTTTTGAAAACCCATCAACCCCATCAGGTGGTGCAGCCCCGAGGGGCTGACACACTGTCTCCGGGATGAGTCCAAGATCTGCTAACTTCAAAATCTCCGGCAGCCTCTCGCTCCATCCTCCTTGTCTCCCCGTCCACCTTGTTTCCCCTCTTCCCCCTGTCTCCCCCCTTCCCCCTGTCTCCCCCCTTCCCCGTCTCCCCCCTTCCCCGTCTCCCCCTTCCCCGTCTCCCCCTTCCCCGTCTCCCCCTTCCCCGTTTCCCCCCGTCTCCCCCTTCCCCCTGTCTCCCCCTTCCCCCTGTCTCCCCCTTCCCCCTGTCTCCCCCTTCCCCCTGTCTCCCCCTTCCCCCTGTCTCCCCCTTCCCCCTGTCTCCCCCTTCCCCCTGTCTCCCCCATTCCCCGTCTCCTCTCTTCCCCCTGTCTTCCCTCGTCCACCTTATGTCCCCCGTCTCCCCTCTTCCCCCGTCTCCCCTCTTCCCCCGTCTCCCCTCTTCCCCCGTCTCCCCTCTTCCCCCGTCTCCCCTCTTCCCCCCGTCTCCCCTCTTCCCCCGTCTCCCCTCTTCCCCCGTCTCCCCTCTTCCCCCGTCTCCCCTCTTCCCCCCGTCTCCCCCTCTTCCCCCCGTCTCCCTCGCCCCCTTCCCCCCGTCTCCCTCGCCCCCTTCCCCCCGTCTCCCTCGCCCCCTTCCCCCCGTCTCCCTCGCCCCCTTCCCCCCGTCTCCCTCGCCCCCTTCCCCCCGTCTCCCTCTCCCCCTTCCACCGTCTCACTCGCCCCCTTCCCCCGTCTCCCTCGCCCCCTTCCCCCGTCTCCCTCGCCCCCGTCCCCCGTCTCCCTCGTCCCCTTCCCCCGTCTCCCTCGTCCCCCTCCCCCGTCTCCCTCGTCCCCTTCCCCCGTCTCCCTCGTCCCCTTCCCCCGTCTCCCTCGTCCCCTTCTCCCGTCTCCCTCGTCCCCTTCTCCCGTCTCCCTCGTCCCCTTCCCCCGTCACCCCTCTTTCCCCCGTCTCCCCTCTTTCCCCCGTCTCCCCTCTTTCCCCCGTCTCCCCTCTTTCCCCCGTCTCCCCTCTTTCCCCCGTCTCCCCTCTTTCCCCCGTCTCCCCTCTTTCCCCCGTCTCCCCTCTTTCCCCCCGTCTCCCCTCTTTCCCCCCGTCTCCCCTCTTTCCCCCCGTCTCCCCTCTTTCTCCCCGTCTCCCCTCTTTCCCCCGTCTCCCCTCCTTCCCCCCCGTCTCCCCTACTTCCCCCGTCTCCCCTCCTTCCCCCCGTCTCCCCTTCCCTCGTCTCCCCTCCTTCCCCCCGTCTCCACTCTTTCCCCCGTCTCCCCTCCTTCCCCCCAGTCTCCCCTTCTTCCCCCGTCTACCCTCCTTCCCCCCGTCTCCCCTTCCCTCGTCTCCCCTCCTTCCCCCCGTCTCCCCTTCCCTCTGTCCCCTTCCCTCTGTCCCCTTCCCTCGTCTCCCCTCCTTCCCCCCGTCTCCCCTTCCCTCTGTCCCCTTCCCTCGTCTCCCCTCTGTCCCCTTCCCCCGTCTCCCCTCTGTCCCCTTCCCCCGTCTCCCCTCTGTCCCCTTCCCCCGTCTCCCTCGTCTTCCTCGTCCTCTTCCCTCGTCTTCCTCGTCCTCTTACCCCTTTTCCTTGCCTCCTGCTTTACCCTTTCCCCGCCTCCTGCTTTACCCTTTCCCCGCCTCCTGCTTTACCCTTTCCCCGCCTCCTGCTTTACCCTTTCCCCGCCTCCTGCTTTACCCTTTCCCCGCCTCCTGCTTTACCCTTTCCCCGCCTCCTGCTTTACCCTTTCCCCGCCCCCTTTACCCTTCCCCCGCTTCCCCGCCTCCTGCTTTACCCTTTCCCCGCCTCCTGCTTTACCCTTTCCCGCCTCCCACTTTACCCTTTCCCCGCCTCCCACTTTACCCTTTCCCTGCCTCCCACTTTACCCTTTCCCCGCCTCCCACTTTACCCTTTCCCCGCCCCCCTTTAACCTTTCCCCGCCTCCCCCTTAACCCTTTCCCCGCCTCCCCCTTAACCCTTTCCCCGCCTCCCCCTTTCCCCGACTCCCGCTTTACCCTTTCCCCGCCTCCCGCTTTACCCTTTTCCCGCCTCCCGCTTTACCCTTTTCCCGCCTCCCCTTTACCCTTTCCCCGCCTCCCGCTTTACCCTTTCCCCGCCTCCCGCTTTACCCTTTCCCCGCCTCCCGCTTTACCCTTTTCCCGCCTCCCCCTTTACCCTTTCCCCGCCTCCCGCTTTACCCTTTCCCCGCCTCCCCCTTTACCCTTTTCCCCGCCTTCCCTCTACCCTTTCCCCGCCTCCCCCTTTACCCTTTCCCCGCCTCCCGCTTTACCCTTTCCCCGCCTCCCGCTTTACCCTTTCCCCGCCTCCCCCTCTACCCTTTCCCCGCCTCCCCCTCTACCCTTTCCCCGCCTCCCGCTTTACCCTTTTCCCGCCTCCCCTTTACCCTTTCCCCGCCTCCCCTGTACCCTTTCCCCGCCTCCCGCTTTACCCTTTCCCCGCCTCCCGCTTTACCCTTTCCCCGCCTCCCCCTCTACCCTTTCCCCGCCTCCCGCTTTACCCTTTCCCCGCCTCCCGCTTTACCCTTTCCCCGCCTCCCGCTTTACCCTTTCCCCGCCTCCCGCTTTACCCTTTCCCCGCCTCCCGCTTTACCCTTTCCCCGCCTCCCGCTTTACCCTTTCCCCGCCTCCCCCTCTACCCTTTCCCCGCCTCCCCCTTTACCCTTTCCCCGCCTCCCCCTCTACCCTTTACCCTTTCCCCGCCTCCCCCTTTCCCCGCCTCCCCCTTTCCCCGCCTCCCCCTCTACCCTTTCCCCGCCTCCCCCTTTACCCTTTCCCCGCCTCCCCCTTTACCCTTTCCCCGCCTCCCCCTTTACCCTTTCCCCGCCTCCCCCTTTACCCTTTCCCCGCCTCCCCCTTTACCCTTTCCCCGCCTCCCCTTTACCCTTTCCCCGCCTACCCCTGTACCCTTTCCCCGCCCTCCCCTTTACCCGTTCCCCGGCCCCCCCTTTACCCTTTCCCCGCCTCCCGCTTTACCCTTTCCCCGCCTCCCGCTGTACCCTTTCCCCGCCTCCCGCTGTACCCTTTCCCCGCCTCCCGCTGTACCCTTTCCCCGCCTCCCGCTTTACCCTTTCCCCGCCTCCCCCTCTACCCTTTCCCCGCCTCCCCCTCTACCCTTTCCCCGCCTCCCCCTCTACCCTTTCCCCGCCGCCCCCTCTACCCTTTCCCCGCCTCCCCCTCTACCCTTTCCCCGCCTCCCCCTCTACCCTTTCCCCGCCTCCCGCTTTACCCTTTCCCCGCCTCCCGCTTTACCCTTTCCCCGCCTCCCGCTTTACCCTTTCCCCGCCTCCCCCTCTACCCTTTCCCCGCCTCCCCCTCTACCCTTTCCCCGCCTCCCCCTCTACCCTTTCCCCGCCTCCCCCTCTACCCTTTCCCCGCCTCCCCCTCTACCCTTTCCCCGCCTCCCGCTTTACCCTTTCCCCGCCTCCCCCTCTACCCTTTCCCCGCCTCCCCCTTTACCCTTTCCCCGCCTCCCCCTTTACCCTTTCCCCGCCTCCCCCTTTACCCTTTCCCCGCCTCCCCCTTTACCCTTTCCCCGCCTCCCCCTTTACCCTTTCCCTGCCTCCCCCTTTACCCTTTCCCCGCCTCCCCCTTTCCCCGCCTCCCCCTTTACCCTTTCCCCGCCTCCCCCTTTACCCTTTCCCCGCCTCCCCCTTTACCCTTTCCCCGCCTCCCCCTTTACCCTTTCCCCGCCTCCCCCTTTACCCTTTCCCCGCCTCCCCCTTTACCCTTTCCCCGCCTCCCCCTTTACCCTTTCCCCGCCTCCCCCTTTACCCTTTCCCCGCCTCCCCCTTTACCCTTTCCCCGCCTCCCCCTCTACCTTTTCCCCGCCTCCCGCTTTACCCTTTCCACGCCTCCCGCTTTACCTTATCCCCTCCTCCCCTCTACCTTTTCCCCGCCTCCCGCTTTACCCTTTCCACGCCTCCCGCTTTACCCTTTCCACGCCTCCCCCTATGCCCTTCCCACGCCTCCCCCTTTACCCTTCCGCGCCTCCCCCTTTACCTTTCCCCGCCTCCCCCTATGCCCTTCTCCGTCTCAATCTCGGTCTCTCCTTCCCCGTCTCCGGCTCCGTCTCCCCCTCCCCGTCTCTGTCTTCCCTTCCCCGTACCGTTCTCCCCGTCTTCGTCTCTATCTCTCCCCGTGTGTGTGTGTATTTACCTAGTTGTATTTTACGGGAAGGGGAGCTATGCTCGTGGTATCCCGTCTTCATATCTCATTTTATCTAAACTATTTTTAAATTCATATATTGTTTTTGCACGCACTACTTTCTCATCTAACTTGTTCCAACTGTCTATTACTCTGTGAGGAAAGCTGTTCTTTTTCAGATCTCTTCTGTACCTGTCTTTCTTGATTTTCTTTCCGTGTCCTCTTGTATTTCTATCGTCCCATTTTATTAGAGCCTCTCTATCAGTAATTTCTATGCCTTTCATGATCCTGTAAATAGCTATCAAATCTCCCCTCTCTCTTCTTTGCTCTAGTGTCTGTAGCTCAAGTTTTGCTAGTCTCTCTTCATATGATAGTTTTGAGAGTGTTGGTGCAAATTTTGTAATTGCTCTTTGTATTCTTTCAAAAAAAAATTATACATTTTTTTTGTATTTGGTGACCACTCGTTGCTTCATACAATCTTGGTCTTATCAGAGTGAATAGTATTTTCTTCACCATTTCTTCATCCAGGTATGTAAATGCCACTTTGATTGTTCTTATTAAATCATAAGTTTCACCAAAAATCTTATTTATTTGTTTCTCATGTGACATATTATTCATAACAATGACTCCTAGGTCCTTCTCATTTTCAACTTTTTATTATTATTTCTTCTCCCAATTTATATGATCCTGTTGTTCTGTTTTTGCTTTTTCCAAATTCCATTATACTACACTTTTTAGTATTGAACTCCATCTCCCACTTCCTACTCCATTCCCAGACTTTATTTAGATCACTCTGTAGTGATTCACAATCTTCTGTGTTCACTTTTTTTTTAATAGTTTTGCATCATCTGCAAAGAAGCTCATATAACTTTCAATTTCTTCATCCATATCATTGATATATATAGCCAACATTATTGGGGCCAAAACTGTTCCTTGTGGAACACCACTTATTACTTCATCCCAATTTGAGTGTCTCTTATCACTACTATCATTTTTCTTTCTTGCAAAATGTCTTCCATCCATTTAAGCAGTTTGCCCTGTATTCCTCCTTCGGTTTTGTGGTATAGTGTACTGGGCATAGGACTATGTGAACTAGTGCAAGGGTGGTATACTGCGTGCCGGACTCGCAGACGCCTCCCACTATAAGGACCCATTTCATACTTATACAAAGCCCTCTGTAAACACGTATACATACAGAGGGCTTTGTATAAGTATGAAAGGGGTCCTTATAGTGGGAGGCGTCTGCGAGTCGGGCACACAGTATACCACCCTTGCACTAGTTCACATAGTCCTATGCCCAGTACACTATACCATAGGTTTCTAATTTCTTAAGCAACTTCTTATGTGGTACTTTCTCAAAAGCTTTTTTAGGTCTAGAAATGCACAATCAGCCCATCCATCTTTCTTGTATTATATCTATTAGCCTTGAATAGAAACATATTAAATTGGTGACGCATGATCGTCCTTGTCTGAATCCAAATTGTCTTGGATTTAGCACATTGGTTTGTTTGTTGTTGTTTTTTTCTAAATATTTTACCCATCTACTTTTGACAATTCTTTCACAAATTTTTGCTATTGTACTTGTTAGAGAGACCGGTCTATAGTTGGTAGGGTCTTCTTTATTTCCCCCTTTATATATAGGTACTATATTTGCTTTTTTCCAATCTTCTGGAACTTTTCCTTCTTTCAAGGAACTGTTTATTAATATGCTATGTATTTTGTCGGCCAGTTCATTCCTGCATTCTTTCAGTATCCAGTTTGCTATTTCATCTGGTCCATGCGATTTTCTGACATCAAGATTACTCAAGTGTTTCATTATTTCATTCTTTGTTACTAATATTTCTTTCATAGGGGGGACTTTCTCTTTCCATTTGATCTCTTCAGGTTGTATGTTCTCCCTTGTAAACACTGATTTAAAATGCTTGTTCATAATTTCCGCCATTTCTATTTCCTCTGTGTATTCAACTCCTTGTCTTAATTTCTCCAAA
>NC_134819.1:15322795-15330295 GCF_046742065.1 Oratosquilla oratoria
AGAAAACAATCGAAAGTACAATCATTATTCTCAAAAGGACTGAGGTTTCCCACTGATATAGAGGGAGTGTATCGGGATACACCTAACTAGCTCACCTAACTACACTAACCTCTTCTCCGATTGCCAGCAGTGACTGTTAATCTCCTGCTATCCAACAGTGCCCAAAGCGCTTCATACTCGGGCAAAAGGGGATCTATTAAGTATCAACCAAACCATAAAAATCTTCAACTAAATCAACCAACATATGAAAGATATGACAAAGTGCGACAGCGGAGCGATATTGTCCACAAGGATAGAAACGGTGGTTAACTACACTTCATATCATCAAACCATCCGGATGTCTTATTCACGACCCTTAGCGCTTATCTCTCTGACCTCATTCTTCCAATGCAACTCTCCAGATTGGCATCCTGCTTCACAGGGAGTTTACACGGTCTAACGGTTACGGTTCGTCGAACGTGTGTGAACGTGTGAACGGGGTATTTGGTTGTCGAACACATTGGTTAAACTCTAAATACCCCGTTCACACATCACTTTAAACACGACTCTGTCGAACCGCGTTCGACGAACCGTTAGACCGTGTAATACCCCTCTTAGTTAACCTGGTTCTCACCACCACACCAAACGACCCCCCACACACACACTCGCTACATGACTTCTGACCCAGGCAGAGGGCGGGAGGTAGGGATGACCCCTCATCCATCACAAAGGAGTTAAGATAAAAAGGGAAAATAAATGGGTGTTGGATGGATGTGTGGGATAGATCCAGGGAGGTTGAATGCACGTCTTGGCTATTCACCTCCCTTATAGAAGGGGGGAAGGCCTTTCAGGTGTGTCATTCACTCACCATGGTCTTAGATCACACGTTGGACTTGTGATCAACAGCTATTTCCCTCCCGGAAGAGAGCTCAGAGCTCATATATGACCAATCTATGGTTAATGCTGTGATCTTACACGCACACACACACCCAACTCCCCGCCCACGAGAGTTGGAGTAACGACTCGCAGCGCAGCGATACTGAAATTATTTCAGCCCTGGGCGGGATTCGAACCCGGATCGCCGTAGTGGCAGCCGGGAACTCTACCAACTGCGCCACGAATATATATATATATATATATATATATATATATATATACATATATACATATATATATATATATATATATATATATCAAGATCTGTCAATAAACAGACACAATCACATTACTCGGGTGGAGGATCTATGGCTTGAACCTGAGGAGCCTGATTATCTCCGTAGTTTAGCCTCATAGTCCAATGACATTGCAGGCGGCTTAACCACTTCTGCACGAGTCAAATTCTCGCGCGCAGCATCAGCTGCCATATGAACGATGCATGACACTACTCGCATATATTACTCGTTCTCTTTTACTCTTATTAATAGTAAACACAAGAAACGTGATGAAACCAGTTCACAGAATCCGTGGGTAATTCATGTACAACTGCAATATATATATATATATATATATATATATCCCCTTCCTAACCTCTGCGCCGCGGCCAGGATTCGAACAGACGCCGAATTCACCATGCGGTTACCAGACGGGCGCTCGCTCTACCCCCGACAATGGCATCATACATCTATCACTGGCACCGAGTGCCACAGTGCCTAAGCTCCTCCTCCTCCTCTTCCCTCGCCATGCCCCGCTGAGCCCTGAGGACCCTCCACTTCCCGTCGAGCACTTCCAGGGTCCTAAGGACCTGTGAGACAAACACCCAAAGACCTGTTGGTTTGCACGCATCTTTCTCAACACTCGAACTCACTCTCTCTCCCTCCCTCTCTTAGTTTGTGTGTGTATTTACTTAGTTGTATCATACGGGAAGGGGAGCTATACTCGTGGTGTCCCCTCTCTGTATCTCGCCATGTCTAATTTGTCCTTAAATTCGTGTATCATTTTTGCACACACTTGTTTCGTCTAGTGTGTTCCCTACATCCACCATTGTGGGGAAAGCTGTTATTTTTCAGGTCTCTTATATAACTGTCCTTTTTGAGTTTATTTTCATGTCCTCTTGTGTTTCTCTAATCCCAATTTAGTAAGCCTTCTCTATCAAGGATTTCCACAACTCTCATAATTCTGTAGATGGTCAACAAGTCACCTCTTTCTCTTTTTTATGTTCCAGAATCGGTAGTTCTAGTTTTGACAATCTTTCTTTATATAAATTTTTTTATAGTGTTGGGGCCATCTTCGTAGTTGCTCTCTGGATTCTCTCAATCTTCCTTATATTCTTTTTAGTACTGGGTGACCAGTGTCGCTGCGTACTCCAATTTTGGCCTTATCAGTGTGACTAGTATTTTCTTTACCATTTCTTCATCGAAATAAGCAAAAGCCACTTTTATTGATCTTAGCAAGTTATAGATTTCACCGACAACTTTGTTTATATGTTTGTCAGGGGACATATATTTTGTGATGATTACTCCCAGGTCTTTTTCAGATCCCACTTTCTTTACTTCCTTTGCACCAATTTTATATTGTCCTGATATCCTTTTTTTTCAAATTCCATTATGCTACATTTCTTAATGTTGAAGTCCACTTCCCACTTCTGACTCCATTCCCAAACCCTGTTCAGATCTCTCTGCAGTGAGTCACAGTCCGTTTCAGTACTCACTTTTTTTAAGTTTTACATCATCTGCAAAGAAGCTCCTGTAACATTCCACACCTTCATCCATGTCATTTACATAAATAGCAAACATTATTGGCGCCAACACTGATCCTTGTGGAACTACTAATCACCTCTTCCCAAGTAGATCTTTTCTCTGAGCACTACTCTCATTTTTCTTCGTGCAAAAAGTCCTCCATCCATTTCAGTAGTTTACCTTGTATCCCTTCTATGGTTTTCAGTTTTCTTAATATTTTTTTGTGAGGATCTTTGTCAAAGGCTTTTTGTAGATCTAGGAAGGCACAATTAGCCCATCCGTCCCTTTCTTGTATTATATCCAGTAATCTTGAGTAAAAACAGATCAAATTTGTGGTATATGATCTAAAACAGATTTGTCTCAGATTTAGTGTATTGTTCTTCTCCAGATGTTTTATCCATCTACTTTTTATTTATAAGGGAAACCAGTCTGTAATTTATTGGATCTTCCTTATTTCCTTTATAAATTGGTACAATATCAGCATTTTTCCACCCTTCTGGTATTTTTCCTTCCTTGAGTGAGTAACTTGTTATGTTATATATTTTGTCTATTAGTTCTTTACATTCTTTTAGCATCCAGTTTGCTCCAGTTTCAGACATCAAGGTTCATTATTTCGTCCATTATTTTTTTCCGTGATACTGTTATTTCTATCATGGGGGGTACTTCTCTTTCTTCATCCCGAGGTTGTACATCTCTAGTGAAAACTGACTTGAAGTGTTTACTCATAACTTCGGCCATTTCTGTATCTTCCGTGTATTCCATATTTCCTTGGTTTCACTATTTCCCGTTTGTTTTTTAGTTTACCATTTACATATCTATACAATAGATTTGGTTGATCCTTACATTTTTCTATTATGCCTTTTTCCTAGTTTCTTTTTTCTTCCCTGCGTATTTTTACATATTCATTCCTTTAATATATATTTTCCACTTTCTAGGTTTTTTCTTTTCTCCATCTTTTCCAAGCTTTAACTCTTCTATCTCTCGCTTCGCTGCACTTTCTAGTAAACCAGCATTTAATATATATATTTTCCTGTTTTTGCTTTGGGACATATTTATCCACTCTTTCTTTGTAGATTTTACTAAGAATCATCCATCTTTCTTCCACTTGTGTTTCTTCATTGTAGAGTTTTTCCCAACTCGGTTTGAGAAAAAATTCCTATGTTTCTCAGAGTCCGATTTCTTATACATCAGTCTCATTTCTCTCAATATGTATTTCCTTTAGTTCTAACTCAGGTAGTATATGGTCACTCTTCGCAATTGGTGTCTTGTATTCAATTTTGTCCACAATTTCAGGTTCTGACTTTAATAGTAAATCGGTTATTTCTAACTCTTGTGTTTTCTTTTACCCACTGTGTCATTGCATGTTCTAGTCATGTTGAGTAAAACTTTTCCCCCACTGATCTTCACCTTTCACTTTCATCTCTTCCCAACTTCCTTTGCAGTTAAAATCTCCCATAAATACCGCGTTACTTCCATCCTTCAGCATCTCGTTTAATGAAAGTCTCGTATCATCTAACATTTTGGAATAATCTCTCTCTTTCCAAGATTCCGTTTTTGGGGGCACATAAATCACTGCAAACTTCCTACTTTTCATGTCACTATCTACGACTCCTGTTGTGATTCATCTTCACCTTGTATTCTCCATATGTAACTTTCGTCACATTTAAGTTTTTCTTAACCAGGAACATGGTTCCTCTACCCTGATTTTCCTCTATATTTCTAAGCCAGTGTTTATGTAATCCGTGTCCAACTCTGTTAATAGAGGACCTCTTAATTTTGTCTCCACAATTCCCATTATGTCTGGATTTTCTTCTGACAGGTAATCATTTAGTTCGTTTTGTCCTGAGATTAAGTCGTCTATATTGGTATAATCTTGTTTTAATTTTCTACTCACTCCTTCTCGTTCTCTGAACCTTTCCTTTTTTCTTGAATATATATATTTTTTTCAGTCTCATGTCTAACACTCTCCAATAGAACTGCTTTTTCTCGGTCTCCGTTCTTTTCCCGTTTTTTGTTTTGTTTTTAAGTTTCACTTCTTAACGTCTTATGTCTTTCTCTTTCCTCATCACTCGTGTCTCTTTTTATCCATATACTTTTGTAGCATTCGCCTTTTGCTAATTTTCCTGTTTTTGCTCATATTTCTTCTGCCATTTGTGACTTTAATTTGATCTTTAGAGGTCGACTTTTTCTTTCTGTATATTTACAGATTCTGTGCACTTCCTCTATGTATTTTACCTAGTTGTATCTTACGGGAGTGAGCTAAGCTCGTGGTGTCCCGTCTTTGTATCTCTCCATATCCAGTTTGCTCTTAAATTCTTGTATTGTTTTTGCACACACTGTTTTTTCATCCAATGTGTTCCATACATCTACCACTCTGTGGGGAAAGCTGTTCTTTTTCAGGTCTCTTCTATAATTGTCCTTTTTAAGCTTCTTTCCATGTCCTCTTGTGTTTCTCCTATCCCAATTTAGCAAGTCTTCTCTGTCAAGAACTTCCATGCCCTTCATAATTCTATAGATGGTCAACAAGTCACCTCTTTCTCTCCTCTGTTCCAGAGTCGGCAACTCCAGTTCTATCAGTCTTTCTTCATATGAATATTTTGAGAGTTCTGGGGCCATCCTCGTAGTTGGTCTTTGGATTCTCTCAATCTTCTTTATATTCTTTTTTTGTATTGGGTGACCGCAGTATCGCTGCATACTCCAATTTAGGCTTTATCATTGTGACTAGTATTTTCCTTACCATTTTTTCATCCAAGTAGGTAAAAGCCACTTTTATTGCTCTCAGTAAGTTGTAGGTTTCGGCGACAAAATTGTTTATATGTCTCTTTTGTGTGTGTGTGTGTGTGTGTGTGTGTGTGTGTGTGTGTGTGTGTGTGTGTGTGTGTGTGTGTGTGTGTGTGTGTGTGTGTGTGTGTGTGTGTGTTTTGCCTCCTTCCCCATCTCTTGAGTTCTTATAAACATCCCTGTTTGCAAGGAAAATAGGTACAAAGAACAATGCACAATGAATGCATTCACAACGTTACCACACACATACAGGAGAGATAAAGATAGAGAGATAGATAGAGTCTGACACTTCCTCTCTCTCATGCTTGCAACCTGCCTCTGGGCGAAGGCGAGCCATGCCCTTGTGGTTGCAGAGACCACACCCTTGAAAACTAAGGTTTCCCTTCAGGTTTCCTCAACGAGGAGGAAGAGGAGGATCAAGAGGAAGAAAAGGAAGAGGACGAGAAGGAAGAGGAGGAAGAGGAGGAAGAGGAGAAGAAAGAGGAGGAAGAAGAAATGGAAGATAAGGAAGAGGAGGAAGAGAAAGAGGACAGCAACATTTGTTTTAGATTCCAACCACAACCAATCATAACTACACTCAACACAGACATGCATAATAGTACCAAAAGATGGCTGGCCAATCATCTGACAGGTAAATACCTACGTTTCATATAATGGCCAATCATCATACACCAGAAACCTTTGGAACGGAGTATCACTGGACTTAATTCAACCCCCCCCCCAAACTCTTTAATCTATACATGCACGATATACTCACACCCGACACTTCAGAAATACAAATCTCTTGTTACGCAGACGACATAACAATTACATGTACACACCGTAACGCAGGCAAAGTCGCAGAAATACTACATCCATACCTCGACACGCTCAACACCTGGTTCAGTACAAATAGAATCAAAATAGCAACAAATCTACAGCCATACTTTTCACAAATTGAACAGCTGAACACAAATACACACTTCGCCTCTTTACCAACAACCCTCTCATACCACGCACACATATACACCAGATTCTTGGCGTAACATACGATACATCCATGTCAAACAACACATCACATAAATAAGGACAAAACACACACGTAGGCTTAATGCATTTAAATCAATTGCAGGGACAACATTTGGACACAACAAAGAACCTAACACTACAATATACAATGCATACACTCAGTGATGATTTACGGGACCCGCATAGGTCAATCTCACTAAGACACACCACAACACTACAGACTACACAAAGCAATACCCTAAAGACAATTACAGGCTACACAACTAAAACACCTACAGACCATTTACACCATGAACTGAAAGTCCTCAAAGTCAATGATCTCCTTGATTTAAGCGGCACACAAGCACTTGCTGCAGCCTCCACAAACGCAGCATACCCACTACAGAACACCCACACACGTTAAGAAACATAAAAACAAAACCCAAATGCCTCATCACACACAAATATTCTCTTCCCCCACAACCACCAGAACCATATTCATAACCATACCGCTCACTGCTGCATGCCAGACCCCCTGATATCCATTCCTCTGAATCCTCTCTCCACCGGAAGGTCAGAGTTTACTTGGCCAAACTTCGGTGCGGTCACCATCCACCTTCAGAGGTTGGATAACCACATCACAGATAACTGTCCAAGATGCAACACTTCACCTCATACTATACAACACAGAATTATGGAAGAGTGCATTGTACACAATTGCGCACGCCAACAACACAATATACACTCTATAAGAGATTTGTGGGAAAACACCATTCCCGTCGTGGCATTCCTCAGGAAGGCGTGCTCGGCCAGAAAGTCTCGAGAACAACCACGCTCGACGCATATATATATATATATATATATATATATATATATATATATATATATATATATATATATATATATATATATATATATATTTCCAACTGCTCTTATACCCACCATTCACTGGAACGTGATCGTCACAAATCCATCGACCAATCACGAAGAGGGATTCTTTTCGTATAACAATCACTCACTCAATCATCCCCCTTCCATCGTTTCTTCCTGTGAAGCCCCACTTCACAGTTCCATGCCA
>NC_134819.1:15335295-15615295 GCF_046742065.1 Oratosquilla oratoria
ATGTGTGAGAACAAGCACCCAATAGGCTTTCAGTCAAAACACCCTCTCTCTGGGCTTGTCTTTTAAGGCGCGCATTTTCGCGCCCGCGTCATAACGCGCCTAAATTCGAAATAAGGGCCAAAAAATGAGCACCTATGAAAATTTGAAGTTCAAATTTTGGGTACCTCAATGACGACGTTTATCACAGAATGAAGCCGAGCATCGGTAAGTACTAAACAACAAAGGCAACTGGATAAAAAGGCGCAAACAATTTTATCTCCCAGTTATAAAGGAGACAGGTAGGTCTCCTGTAGTATTCACATAAAGACATGTCTTAGTGTGTCGTGATTCAATTCAAACGGTATGAAAAAAAAAATGCTCGCCTAGCAGTCATGGAGAAAATTTAGGCGATTACTTTTTTGCTCGCCTGTTTTTAAGGACAGGGACTGCTCACTCGCCTCCCGAGATCAATCTGACATGGCAGACACGGGCCCAGAGGTTCTACGTGCCATCAATCCCTAATATATCGCCATTCGTAGTCCACTGCTGGATATAGGCCTCCCTCAAACACTTCTATATTATACAAAGCCAATCTCTAACACGTAACTCCAATCCGAAGGCGTCCTATAGACTGAGCCAATTCATGATGTTACTCCTGCAAACTTCTCTATCATTAAAAATACATATATCAATGAGTGTGTCACCCAAATCAACATCACAGAAAACAAATTACCGAATCTTTCAGGGTTGTTACAAAATAAGGAATTGGTTCACAAGGTGTACGGAACATTGTGAAACCACAGTACGAGGCAAATTGAACCACTATTGCCTGACAGCCGTTGAGCGAAAGTTTACGGAAATCATCGGTCACGAGAGGACTGGTGTGAAATCGTACTAGTGAAATTGAGTACCACTTCAACCTTGAACACAATTAACCGTTCATTATATAAAAATAAATATACAGTATAGATATACTCGTACATATAAATAATAAAATAATAACCCAGATAAATAAAAATAAGATAAATAAAAATAAATAAACTAATAACAATTCAAGAAAAGAATAATCAACTCCGGCCTGATTTATCGATAAGGTTTGTGTGTGTATGTGTGTATGTGTGTGTGTGTGTGTGTGTGTGTGTGTGTGTGTGTGTGTGTGTGTGTGTGTGTGTGTGTGTCATCCAGGAGGTGCCAAGATAAGAGGGAGGGAGGAGTGTGGAGGGGAAGGAATATGTAGGGAATGGAATGGGTGGGAGTGGTTTCTATGCCTTTTTCTTTTTGGTAACCCCCCGCGTAAGAGGAAAAAAAAGCCTTTGGTTTATGCATGTATTTACCTAGTTGTATTTTGCGGGAAGGGGAGCTACGCTCGTGGTGTCCCGCCTTTGTATCTCGCAGTGTCTAGTTTACTCTTAAACTCATAAGTTGTTTTTGCGCACACTATTTTTTCGTTCAGTTTATTCCAAGTGTCCACCATTCTATGTGGAAAAATGTTTTTCTTCATATCTCTTCTGTAGCTATGTTTTTTATTTTCTTTCCATGTCCTCTTGCGTTTCCCTTGTCCCAGTTTAACAAGTCCTCTCTATCGAGTATTTCTGTGCTTTTAATGATTCTGTAGATGGTCAGTAGGTCACCTCTCTCTCTTCTTTGCTCCAGAGTCGGTAACTCCAGTTTAGCCAATCTCTCCTCATATGACAAGTTTGCAAGTGTAGGTGCCATTTTTGTGGCTGCTCTCTGGATTCTTTCTATTTTCTTTATATTCTTTTTGGTACTGGGGGACCACAAAGTCGCCGCATATTCTAGTCTAGGCCTTATCAGTGTGACCAATATATTTTTAATAATTTCTTCGTCCAAATATATAAATGAAACTTTTATTGATCTTAGCAAGTTGTAGGATTCTCCAACAATTTTGTTTATCTGTTTATCATAGGACAAGTAGTTTGAGATAATTACACCTAAATCTTTTTCGGATCTCTCCTTCTTTACCTCCTTGGTTCCAATTTTATATTGTCCTGATATTCTATTTTTACTTTTTCCAAACTCCAATATGCTACACTTGTAAATATTGAAGTCCACTTCCCATCTTTGACTCCAGTTCCATACCTTATTCAGGTCTTCCTGCAGTGATTCGCAATCCTTTTCAGTTTTTACTTTACTTAATTAACAGTTTGGTGTCGTCTATAAAGAAGCTCATGTAACATTTCATATCACCTTCCATGCCATTCACATAAATAGTAAACATTATTGGAGCCAATACTGATCCTTGCGGTACCCCATTGATCACCTCTTTCCAACCTGAATATTTTTCTCTGAGCACCAATCTCATCTTTCTACCAATCAGGAAACCCTCCATCCATTTTAGTAGGTTCCCTTGTATCCCTCCTACAGTATATGTTCCATTTTTTGAATCATTTTTGTGTGGTACTTTGTCAAAAGCTTTTTGTAAGTCCAGGAAGGCACAATCAGCCCATCCATTCCTTTCTTGCACTATGTCTATTAATCTTGAGTAGAAACATATTAAGTTTGTGGTACATGATCTTCCTTGTCTGAACCCAAATTGTCTTGGGTTTATTATATTGTTGTCTTCCAGGTGTTTTACCCATCTATTCTTGATGATTTTCTCACAAATTTTGGCTATAGTGCTTGTTAGTGAGACTGGCCTGTAGTTAGTTGGTTCTTCCTTGTTTCCTCCTTTATATATTGGTACAATGTTAGCATTTTTCCAGTCTTTTGGTATTTTTCCTTCTTTAAGTGAGCAACTTATTATGTTATGTATTTTGTCCGTTAGTTCTTCTTTGCATTCTTTTAGAATCCAATTTGCAATTCCATCCGGGCCATGTGATTTCCTGACGTCAAGGTTTGATAGATGTTCCATTCTTTCTTTTTGTTATTATTATCTCGCTCATGGGGGGGGGGAACGCCTTTCATTTCCTTCATCCCAATATTGTGCTTTCTCTCTAGTGAAAATAGACTTGAAGTGATTATTTATGACTTCGGCCATTTCTAATTCTTCTGTGTATTCTATATTACCTTGGCGTAGTTTCACCATTTCCTGTTTGATTTTAAGCTTACCATTCACGTATCGATAGAATAGCTTGGGTTGCTCTTTGCAATTATCTATAATGTCCATTTCATGGTTCCTTTTTTCCTCTTTTCGCACTTTTACATACTCATTTCTATAGTTTATATATACTTGCCATTTTCCAGTTTATTTTCTTATCTTTTCTCCATCTTTTCCAAGCTCTGTCCTTTCTATCTTTAGCCTCACTGCATCTTTTGTTGAACCAGCATTTAATGTACACTTTCTCTAGCTTCTGTCTTGGTACGTGTGTGTGTGTGTGTGTGTGTGTGTGTGTGTGTGTGTGTGTGTGTGTGTGTGTGTGTGTGTGTGTGTTTACCTAGTTGTATCTAACGGGAAGGGGAGCGCTCGTGGTGTCCCGTCTTTATATCTCGCAGTGTCTAATTTGTTCTTAAATCCGTGTATAGTTTTTGCGCACACTATTGTTTCGTCCAGTTTGTTCCCGACATCCACCACTCTGTGTGGAAAGCTGTTTTTTTTTCAGGTCTCTTCTATAAGTGTCCTTTTTGAGTTTATTATCATGTCCCCTTGTGTTTCTCTTATCCCAATTTAAGAAGTCTTCTCGATCAAAGGCTTCCACGCCTTTTATGATTCTATAGATGGTTAGCAAGTCCCTCTTCTTTGTTCCAGAGTCGGTAATTCCAGTTTTGAGAATCTCTCCTCATATGACAGTTATGAAAGTATTGGGGCCATCTTCGTAGTTGCTCTCTGGATTCTTTAAATTTTCTTTATATTCTTTTTGGTACTGAGTGACCATTGTGTCGCAGCATACTTACAGTCTAGGCCTTATCAGTGTGACTAGTATTTTCTTCACCATTTCTTCGTCCAAGTAGGTAAAAGCAACCTTTATTTATCTCAGCAAGTTGCAGGTTTCTCAGACAATTTTGTTTATCTGTTTATCTGGGGCCATGTCCTTTGTGAAGATTACTCCCAGGTCTTTTTCAGATCTCTCTTTCTTTACTTCCTTTGTACCGATATATATTGTCCTGATATTCTTTTTTTATACTTTTTCAAAATCCATTATGCATTTCTTGATGTTGAAGTCCATTTCCCACTTCTGACTCCATTTCCAAACCTTATTCAGCTCTTTCTACAGCGATCCACAGTCAGTTTCAGTATTCACTTTCCTCAGCAATTTTGCGTCATCTGCAAAGCTCATGTAACATTTCACATCTGCGTCCATGTCATTCATATAAATAGCAAACATTATTGGAACTAATACTGATTCCTGTGGAACTCCACTAATCACCTCTTCCCAAGCGTGTGTGTGTTTCTGTTTAACTAATTGTAGTATACATGAAGAGAGCAACTCTCGTAGGAGCCTGTCTCTTACTCTCCAATTATCATACCTAACTTCAAATTCACGAACGCTTGCATGTGTGTGTGTGTGTGTGTGTGTGTGTGCGCGTGTGTGAGTGAGAGAGAGAGAGAGAGAGAGAGAGAGAGAGAGAGAGTGTGAGCGAGAGAGAGAGAGAGAGAGAGAGAGAGAGAGAGAGAGAGAGAGAGAGAGAGCGTGCCGTGCCCATATTGCATATTCTCTTTGCAATATCATCACCACCTAACTTACCACGATTCCTTCTGATATACATAAGCCCCTTCCCCTCTCTCACTATTCAACGAAGACGTGCCAAGTAACCATTACATTCCGTTTTCTTCTCAAGCGTTACCTTTGAGCGCCCGACCCACTTTTCTCCGTATTCTGTTCAAAGACTCAGGTCTCCTTTTTCACACGCTTCCACAGTTCTTTTACACAACTGCCTAAGTGAGTTGGCGAGGTGTGACGGCGGTGGGCGTTTGACCAATCCACTCATTCTCTATCATTTATCTGATTTAACTCTATCTTTAATTAACACTGCACTATTCAGGGCACATTTCCCGCGCTGTTTATAAACCATTTTCTTATCAATTTTTACTCATTCCCCTACGTCATCTTTCCCACCAAATAATTTTCTAATTATACCCCACACCTCCTTTCCCACCCAATCACGTCTCTCATCACCCGCCCACGACCCCTTTCCCGTCCAATATAATTTTCCACTGACTTCCTAACACCTTTCTCATCCAACAACATTTCTCCCTCATTCTACCAAATACATCTCCCACTCAAGATCCCACATGTTCCCCAACACGACATAAATCCTCCGACTCCCACATCTCCTTTTCATCCATACCCCCACTCCATTCATTCCTCACCCCCTAAATTCCCCCATGACATTCCTTCCACCCTCGTTCTATCTCTCTTTCTACCAACGCTGCACCACCCCTATTTTCTCTATCCTACTCACCCAACCACATTCTATTCTCACTCTCACATCCTCTTTGCCAGCCAATCCCATTCCCCGCTCATCCACCCACATCCGCCACTCTTTCATTCATTCCCCACCTAACACACACACACACACAATTCCCCATGGCATTCCTTCCCAAAGGCGCATCAACCGCCCCCACCCCGGCCCGTCACAGCCGGAGCATGCGGGCCGGACCCTTGGCACTTACCATGGTGTCGGACATTGCGTCACAGTGATGTCATAATGGGCGTCTCCCAATATCCTCTGGCTCAATGGCGCCTTAGCCATGATCCAAGTCCAGGGGCTGGCCTTGTTAGGACTTCAGGACTTTTAAGACTTGTCGTGATGCCTGGTTTGTCCCAAGACGCAGACCTTGCCACTTTGGGGAAACACTTCGTCACATCAACTAACTTTAGACAAAGTGTTTTCTTTATCACGTGAGCATGCTTTTCTGTGTGTGTGTGTGTGTGTGTGTGTGTGTGTGTGTGTGTGTGTGTGTGTGTGTGTGTGCGCGCGCACGCGCGTCTACCTAACTGGAATTACCTTATTGTAATACAGAACAACCACGCTTGTAGTACCCAGTCTCTTTTCTCCATCTATCAAATTTAGCTTTGAATTCACTTAAGTTTTAGACTGGTTTATGTATTTTTTCATAGTTCATGACTTACCGCGCCTGTAAGGAAAATAGCTTGTTTTTCAATTTGTTCTCATGACTTCGTGATACCCTCCGGTAAGCCATATCTTCCTTCTTTTGATGACGGCAGATCTTTCCTCATAGGATTTGTTTGGGGGTCAATTTGGCTGCCACTCGTTTTACTTTCTCAATCCTACCTCCTTTTTTCAGACCACACCACAGCTGCATGCATATCGTAGTATTCTTTGCCCATTTCTAATACTTCGCACATCTTGCCGATGAAGCATCTTCTACACCTGGCTAAGTCACATATAAAAAAATCGCATTATCTTCTAGTCTTATGATCTCTGTATCACCTGCACATAGATTAGTGTAGCTTGTCCTTCCTTACTTTATATAAAAAATGGGTAAGTCATGAGGATTGCGAGTAACAGAAATGACCCTTGCGGGACTCCACAGGCAACTTTCTTCCATTATAACATTATAACATTATAACATTTACTACTGTCCCAAGTCTTTCAGGAAGTCCCTCACCAATTCAGAGAAATTTCCTTCAAATCTAATTTTGTGAAGCACTTTCTCAAGGGTGTTCTCAAGTTCCAAGTACACATAATCCACCCCACCCCCTTCTCTCTCTCTTGCAGCACATCAAACTCTCTTGAGCAAAAGCTTGACTGGTACGATCCCCATGATCTCTCAATTCTGAAAATGAGTTTTGTCCAAAACATTTTCATTTCAAGGTTTTATGCTATATAACTTATAAATTATATTATACATACATACATACATACATATATATATATATATACATATATATATATATATATGAAAAAGGTGGAAAAAGAGAGTCACGGGTCTCGTTCCGAGTTTATTCCTGACCGGTTTCGCCTTAGCTTCTTCAGAGGAATGATTCCGTGACTCTCTTTTTCCACCTTTTTCAACTTGTCACAATGTCTCAACACACACATATATATATATATATATATATATATATATATATATATATATATATATACATATATAAAACAGTTATATCTAAAGGTATTTCACCCACCTGCTTTTCACAACCTTCTCACACAATGTAACAAATATGCTGTGTCATTTCAGGAGTTTCTTGTTACTACTTTATGAATTGGTACTAAATTAGCCCTCTTCTAACCCTAAGGCACTATTCCCTCTTCTAATTCGTGTATGTTAACATAGTTGAAATATATTGGATAATTCAACTATGCTCAAATCGCTTGTTTGTGTGTGTGTATTTACCTAGTTGTATCTTACAGAAAGAGGAACTATGCTCGTTGTGTCCCGTCTTTGTATTTCGCAGTGTCCAGCTTGCTCTTAAATTTGTGTATGGTTTTTGCACACACTATTGTTTTGGCCAGTTTCTTCCAGATGTCCACCACTCTGTGTGGAAAACTGTTCGTTTTTTTCAGGTCTCTTCTATAACTATCCTTTATGAGTTTTTTCATGCTCTCTTGTATTTTTCTTATTCCAATTTAGTTAGTCCTCTCTATCAAGGACTTCCATACCTTTCAAGATTCTGTAGATGGTCAGTAGGTCGCCTCTTTCTCTTTAGTGTTCCAAAGTCGGTATCTTCAATTTAGCCAGTCTCTTCTCATATGACAAGTTTGAAAGTGCTGGGGCCATTTTCATGTGTGTGTGTGTGTGTGTGTGTGTGTGTGTGTGTGTGTGTGTGTGTGTGTGTGTGTGTGTGAGAGAGAGAGAGAGAGAGAGAGAGAGAGAGAGATTCTTGCTGAATATTTTGCTATTTGCAGCCTGGGGCATGGCACGACCCTCTTCCAACTAGCTCCTGACACCTGGATAACAAGTGAGGGAAGGTAGAGTGAGTGAGAATGTGTGTGTGTGTGTGTGTGTGTGTGTGTGTGTGTGTGTGTGTGTGTGTGTGTGTGTGAGAGAGAGAGAGAGAGAGAGAGAGCGAGAGAGAGAGAGAGAAAGGGAAATAGAGAGGGAGGAGAGAGGGGGAGGGGAGAGAGAGGGGGGAGGGGAGAGAGAGGGGGAAGGGGAGAGAGAGGGGGAGAGAGAGAGAGAGAGAGAGAGAGAGAGAAAGCATTCCTTCAGATGCGCCGTCAGGGATGTGGAGAACCTCATTTGCGAAGGATGAGGACCTCAGAGTAGGTCACCCGGTCAATGCACTACGGTGTAGCTGCCGTCATCGTCAAGATGTGCTTCACACGTGCACACACACACACACGATATAGACTAGGCTGGAACTGTACATGAATTAGAGGCTTAGCAGGATACATTAGAATGTACAAGACGCGACCCAAATAGCTTTGGGTAAACACAATTACGTAAACACACACACCCACACACACACCCACAGTGAACGGGGGTACTCAATGCATAAGCCTTTTGCAGCCCATACTTCATGGAGATTTTAGGGGCACTCCTACTAATCAGAGTCACGCAGCATTCTTTTATTAGACAATTTTCTCCATTCAATAAAAATAAATCTTCGACGCCCACAAAGATGGAAATACTGGTCGACGAGATTACAATATAAACACAATTTTTGTCCGTAGAGAGGAAGCCATGATGTTGCTAGAGGAATAAAGATCGCCTGGAGCTAACCAGAATAGAAATAGCCTCCTCCTCCTCCTCCTCCTCCTTTTAAGGAATCTATCCAGCCAAGGCACCTTTCACCCATCCCACTTCCATTTGTGTCCCTTTCATCTCCTCTCCCGCCGTCCACAAGATGAAAACGCATACATCCCGAGACTTTCTGTATTTGCAAAACAATAACAACAAATATACAGTATACTAGCTATACTGAGTCTTGCTGAACAAAGGCATCTTTCATAGTATTCCATAACTCACACGACTGCGCCATCCTCTCCCACGTCACTCCTGCCAACTTCTCTACCTCGTCTCTCCACCCTCTGTGTGGTCCCTCTTGCACGTTCACCATTTTGCGGAGTAACACTCAGTAACACACTTTGCTCCATCGCTCATCAGTTGTTCGCTCTAACTTACCTGCCAATTAGATTTCCTTTTTTTTTTACCGCCTCCGCAATATATTTCACTAAAGTCTACTCTCTCACCCAACTTGCTCTCTTTCGGTGAGGGACATGCAGAGATATATAAACAAGTAACATCTCAAAGTAGGTTTGAAAATGAACAAGAGTAACCAAAATAATGTTCACAACGAAAGTTGAAAGTAAAGAGATTATAATCGACAGCGAGAGTCTTGAAGAAGTTGAAGAGTTATCTAAGCCAGATGATGAGTGACTGAAGATCATGATAATAACATAAAATGCATATAACAACTGGTTACAAAAAATATGTATAAGAAGATCAAGAAAAGCTCTCTACCTTTATGTTTGGAACGGACAATGTACTGTTAACAATAATCTACGGGTGTGAGATATGGAAACTGACGAAAGCGGTGGAGACAAAGCTGAGGAGTGCACACAGAAGAATGGAGATCAAGGGTGGGAATAATGCTGAGACTGATGTGTGTGCGCGCGCGCGTGTGTGTGTGTGTGTACATATATATATGATATATATATATATATATATATATATATACATACACACACACACATATATATATAAATATATACATATATATATATATATATATATATATACATACATATACACACACACACACACATATATATATATATACCCATCTTTTTCCCTTTTATCCTATATTTCTATGTTCAATGTCAACATTGTTCCTCTATTTTTTGTACAATTTTAAATCCAGTCTGTTAGGTAAGTTGTACTCCCCCCTCCCCCCCTCGTCTTTTCCTGGTCCCGTCTCACGACCTTTGACCCCCGAGGGTCCAAGGGAATCGCTCGCGCGCCCGACCACGTGAGTCGCACAATACTTCTCTGAGGAATCGCACGTGCAGTTCACTAGCCTTAGAACGGACCTCGATAACTCACCTGCATCTCGGCCGGCTGCGTCGGGACGGGCAACAATTCTTTGAGGAGCGCACGTGCAGTACCAAGCCATATATTACTTCTTGGTGAGATCAGCGGGTCGAGAACGTTTTGCGTCCGACTTCCCAGACCTCGACACTTTGACCTCGCGCTAATCAAGAGCACGGTTACCTGACCCGGGTTTACAAGCTGGACGAAATCACCGAAGATTCAGATCGCCTCGGAGCATCACGCTGCGAGCCTAGCTCGCTGCCTCCGTCGCTTTCTCGCCTATCCCCTCCCACGCTAGCAGATAGTTTCGGAGCATCACGCTGCGAGCCTAGCTCGCTGCCTCCGTCGCCATCTCGCCTCCCACTCTGTCCCGCTAGCAGATCGCCCAGGAGCATCACGCCGCGCCGCGAGCCTAGCTCGCTGCCCCCGCCACAGCCCCCCCCCCCCCCTTTTTCCCGCAAGCAGACCGCCTTTGGACACAATTGAAAGGCCCAGTCGTCACCTCCCCCGCGCTAACAGCAAGCTATATTACAATTGGCGCCCAATTTAATTCCTTAAAAAAAATCACTACCCGCGTTTGCATTCCAGCCAGTCCTAAAATTTGCCGCCCAACATGGGGCCAGGACTACTACCTGACACAGTCCAACCCACTTTTCTCCGAACAAATTTAAGACCTGAGTTCACACTTCGCCCGTTCCTTTGTGTACTGTCATGCGAGTGAGTGGGTGTGTAGCTAGGGGTAAAGAAATCCGGAGGAAATGTCTCATTCATGACCTAATTGCCGCAAGATGGGGGACGGAAAGTTAGGGATGGAGTGGAGGTAAAGGGTGAAGGGTCAAGGTAGGGAGAATGGATCCCCCCTCCTCTGCTTGTTAGGTGCGGCCTGGCGCGAGTATATGACGAAATACCCAACTGGTTAAATGTATTACGGAGTGTTTTGTCAAAATACACTATTCAACCAGTTTGCAAAAAAAAAACAGCCGTTTGTATATTCACCCTGCATCTATAGCGGTTTAGGCAGTAAGGAGTGGAAGGATTGGGTATAGTGGGTGGGAAAGGGGTGGAAACGCTCCTCTCCCACACCTAACAAAGTCTAATTAACAACAAATACACACAACAAAAGTTTCGGTGAAATTGAGACCAAGCGCTGTGCCATGTAAGCTGATGTCGGGGATGTACAGGACTAGTTTCAGACGAGTCCTTTTGGCATGGTTGGTAGCGTCCGAACCCCACATGCTACTTGCCTCACGGCCTTGGGTTTGAAACAAGTAGGCAGAGCTGTTAAATCAACTGTCGTAACTTCACAGACACAGCATTCAATGGGCGTGGCTGGTTGTGGTTTCTGGCGTGAAAGGGTTCAGTTCATCCATAGAATACTCCAAAAGAACCGCTGAGTCACAAACACATATTCATGTAGGTTCCCTGTGGTGCCAAGCAGTGCCTACGTGTGTGTGTGTGGGGGGGGGGTGCCTGGGGCTGGGACTAATGCCAAGGTGTTAAAGGTAGAGAGGAAGGTGGCAGCAGAGGGACACGTGTGGCGGAAGAGATGGGAAAAGGAAGAGTAGGAGGAGGAAGAGGAGGAGAAAGGAGGTAAAACAATACGAGTATTTGATATATTGTTGAAATGTTATTACGGAAGTCTAGAATACTGAGCGGTCTTCTAACTAGTACCGTAGCGAATTGTAGTTTCTTTATACCACAAATATATAAAATGGGAACCATATATGTCCCTCCTAACACTTGGCAAAACTGCAAACTTTACCATGCCTTGATACAAATAATAATAAAATAAAAAGTAATACGAAAATTAAATAAAAATCTGACAACAAACCAGCTCTTCTGAAACACGAAGATGAAAACTTTCCCCAAATCAAAACAAGCTGGGCATACCGGCTCTCCAGAGCCCCCGAGACCTTCGACAGCAGCAGCAACAACAGGTAACCCTCGTGACATTCTCCTCCTCGTGCAAGTCTGATATTGGCAGGATTTTGCTGGCAACAGCCAGCTGCCCGAACGGCCGTGGTCACAATAACCTTGGCGGCACTTCAACCTACTGCAGTTCTCGGCACATGCACCTCGCACAAGCAAACGCGCATACAACACATACATATGCACTCCAGCACGCAAACATATGCATAAACGCACATATTCACACACGTACATACATACCACAAAAGCACACACACTCAGCACGCGAACATATATTGTACCACACAAGCGCACACTCAAACACGCACACGCACGCAGACACACACCGCAAAAGTATACAAACTCTAGCACGTACACGCGTGCGCGCTCACACACACACACATACACACACACACACACACACACACCACATAAGCACACAAACTCAAGCACGTGAAGGTATATATACTACACCACAGAAGCTCCCATCCATGAGCGTGCAGACAAACATACATTCACACAACCACACACATACCACATGCAAATGTACACCTACAGGCACCCACGCATACACATAAAACACATTTATACATACACATGCTCACCTTCATTCACACTTGTGCACACTTGTGCACACACACACACACTCAAAATGGGATGACGTAATAAGCGGTGTTCCACAAGGAACAGTTCTAGCCCCAATAATGTTTGCTATATATATTAATGATATGGATGAAGAAATTGAAAGTTATATGAGCTTCTTTGCAGATGATGCAAAACTATTAAAAAAAGTGAACACGGAAGAAGATTGTGAGTCACTACAGAGTGATCTAAATAAAGTATGGGAATGGAGTAGGAAGTGGGAGATGGAGTTCAACACTAAAAAGTGTAGTATAATGGAATTTGGAAAAAGCAAAAACAGAATAACAGCATATAAATTGGGAGAAGAAGGAATAAAAAAAGTAGAAAATGAGAAGGACCTGGGAGTCATTGTTATGAATAATATGTCACCTGAGAAACATATAAATAAGATTTTTGGAGAAACTTATAATTTAATAAGAAAAATCAAAGTGGCATTTACATACCTGGATGAAGAAATGGTGAAGAAAATTGTAATCACTCTGATAAGACCAAGATTGGAATATGCAGCAACGATGTGGTCACCAAGTACAAAAAAAATGTATAAAAAAAACTTGAAAGAACAAGCCCCTGGCTTCGCCAGCCCGGCTGTGCAAGGGGGCTTGGCCTGCGGCGCACCTCGCTTCGCTCGCGGGGGGCTACGCCCCACCTTCAAACAAAGACAACTGTAAATTATTCACCTCTTTTATTTTCGTCATTTTTGTTTTTTAGAAGAATATTTTTATTTAGACTTACGCCCACGTGTTTTTAGTCTATATTTTGGTGGAGTCCCGTAGATCCGCTCGAGTCCTCAAGATCCGCTCGAGTCCCAAAGATCCGCTCGAGCCCTCAAGATCCGCTCGAGTCCCAAAGATCCGCTCAAGTCCTCTAGATCCGCTCGAGTCCCAAAGATCCGCTCGAGTCCTCTAGATCCGCTCGAGTCTCAAAGATCCGCTCGAGTCCTCTAGATCCACTCGAGTCCCGCGACCGCGTATATGCGATTTATACCCTTACAGGGATGGCCCGTGTCACGGGGTCCGTCATTGTAATCTTTTTGCCGGATCCCCGTTCAAATCGGTTAGGGACGTCGTGACATTGAAACATTTTGGAGAATTTTATTTTTTCGTCCCGCTCTCAGCCAATCAGCCGTCTCCGTTGCCGTGACGTCACCGCTCTCGGCCAATCAGTTGTCTCCGTTGCCGTGACGTCACCGCTCTCGGCCAATCAGTTGTCTCCGTTGCCGTGACGTCATCACTCTCTCAGCCAATCAGCGAGTTGAAACTCACCCAGGAATTTGCAAAGAATATTTTTAGGACAAAGTGTCACCGTAATACCACCTTTCCCCGACGTCCACAAAAATGGCGGTTTCTTCGTTTCATTACTGCTGAAGTTTCAGGCATCTTTCACAGGTTGAATGTACACGTGCCCTTGATATCACGTCGGGCCCTGCCAAAAAAAATCGAATAGACCTTTACTCTCGGACAGGGGTCAGCGTGTCCGCATTCTGCCGGGTTCTGACGGATTGGGAAAACCGATCGGGTCACAGATTTTTAGTAATAGAGAAGATACAAAGAGCAATTACAAAATTGGCACCAACACTCTCAAAACTATCATATGAAGGACTAGCAAAACTGGAACTACAGACACTAGAGCAAAGAAGAGAGAGAGGAAAGTTGATAGCTATTTACAGAATCATGAAAGGCATAGAAATTATTGATAGAGAGAATCTGATAAAATGGGATGATAGAAATACAAGAGGGCACGGAAAGAAAATCAAGAAAGACAGCTATAGAAGAGATCTGAAAAAGAACAGCTTTCCTCACAGAGTAATAGACAGTTGGAACAAGTTAGATGAGAAAGTGGTGTGTGCAAAAACAATACATGAATTTAAAAATAGTTTAGATAAAATGAGATATGAAGACGGGACACCACGAGCATAGCTCCCTTTCCATAAAATACAACTAGGTAAATACACACACACACACGAACAAACCCATAAAAGCACCGCTAAGCCCAGCGAGCGGGTTGAGGGCAACATGGGCCGACGACCCCCAACTCCTACACCCAAGGGAAGTGGACGACCCGTCCTCCCCTTGACTAGAAGAGAACGGGTATCATCACATCAGGCCTACTGGGCGTCAAAAAAGAAGTGACCCTGCTTGACCTTTCTCCCTACCACGCATCACACCCCTCCCGTAGCGGGTGGCACCTTTTCCTTTCCTAATTTTCTCTGCCGCCAGGTGATTTTATTCACCTACTTGGAGCCCCCTGGAAGGACATGATGATGAAACCCGTCAAATGTCGCCGACAACTCTCTTACTGTCGGGTCAATTTATATTTTTATGTTGTCATGGAACAACAATCAAAATTTCAATTATTTTGTCGTGTTATTTTATTTTGCAATCATAAAAAATATGTTATTTTAATACAATATAACTGGTGAATGGCCTCACACCTAGTCTTATTAATTAATCAATTTCTTATGAAACTGGGATTTTGTCCACTTTGGGGTAAGTGCTTAGGATTTTGTCCTGTAGCCTCAGTTGAGCATGAAACGCAGAACAGCAGGAATACAATCATTTGTGTAGTTTAACTGCGCGCTGGTGGCCTAATCGGGAGTGTGCTGCTCTCGCATTCGATTAGCTGTGGATTCAAATCACCCACCCCTCTTCTCCTATTTCCAGCAGGCAGTGACTGTTACCTGCCTGGTCTGCCATTCGCTTCGTTGTGGGTTCGAATCGCGCACTCCACTCAGATTCCCAACAGTGACTTACCTGTTCCAAGTCCCCAAAGCACGTAATTAGGGCAAAAATGACGGCTTCAGCCGCAGCTACTTAGCGTCTCCTGTCGTAGGCTTATTACATTACCTTCTATGACCGGATATTCATGTATTATCATATCTGAGCTGCGTGATTACACCAGGAAACGCTTAGCTGTGACTGAAGAAGTCACTTCAGGGCAACTCAAGGGAGAATTTTTTCGCAGGAAAGTTACGGGGAACTAGGTTGAGAAAATGTCCTACAGGGAAGGAAATAAGGTGCCAGGCCGTTTGGACTATGGGCCAGCAACTTAGGACGTTTGGGCAACTGGGGCGATCTTAGGTGGACATTTGGGGCCAAGCAATAAAATACTGTAATATATATATATATATATATATATATATATATATATATATATATACTCTATGTATATATATACAGTATATATATATATATATATATTTATATGTACTCATATATATATATATATATATATATATATATATATATATATATATATGTTAGGTTCAGTTGGGTTACGTTCGTTATAAAGAGGAAAATGACATTTTCAATTTCTGTTCCGTGGCCCAAATGTCTGTGTCTCAAACGGGTTGCTGGCCCATGGCCCAAACGCCCTAGATTCAGAAAACAAAGACGTGGAAAGGCCTTTGTCGGGAGAGTAATCCACTGTACGACTAGTCCCGACTTACGCCAATTTCGACCCCTGGAAACAACATATGCCAAATGGTGTCGACTTCGTAAAGGCTCTTGCAGAGTACCGGGTTTTATCCATCCCCGTCCGTTTTGCCATACCTGTTTGCATAGTCTTTCATAGTCCTACCTAAACCAACCTAACCGTCCCAAAATATTCGTTTTCCTGTAACTTTTCCTTCATAAAATTACATTTTATACATCAGTTTTTGTTGTTATGTTGATCAATACATTTACTTGTTAATTTTGTTTATTCTCGTATGTTCTGTTAATCTTTGGAGGAGGCTACAAAGACCACAAGGCCGACACGGTATGCTTTCATTTGGGCGCTTCTCAAAAAGATGTTTTCTATATGTATGCTTCCAAACCTAACCCTTAGCAATCATATTTGTTTTTAACACTTTTTTAATTTGAGATAACTCCACCTACGCTAGGCACCATGCCCATTACCATCTATCATTTGCATCCAGGGCAACCCAGACACCAGACCCGGTGAGAACCGATCACTTGTGCCTCTACTGTGATAAGAGGAAAATATCTTAAGAATGAGTAATTCCATTTTCTTCCTTTCTTTTCCTTATATTCCTGTCTACGTTCTAGGCATGTGGGTTGACTCACACCACCTTATAGTGCTTGCACTCTTCCCAGATACCTAGTTTTAATAATAATAATAATAATAATAATAATAATAAAAAACAATAATAAAAATAATAACTCATGTGCTGAATGACATTTCACATATAACAACACCACCGTGTTATTTTATGACGTGTTATTATGTTACAAAGCCAAGTTTGTGTTATAAATGGTTCGTGCAAGCAAGACAGAGCTTTTAAAGGAAAAGTGTAAAGGAGGAAAATGTCAATGAAGCAAAGGGAAACTCTAGTCAGGAAAGGGTGTGGCCGACCACCACCACCGACACCCTCCCCTGCCTGCACCTACGCACCACCTGACCTTGGAACAGAGCACATATACTCCCCCTACATTACTACAACCTTGCTTCGCTCAACTATACTATTATAGGCCATCACTGACCCCACTCCCTCTCTTTGTTCCCGTTTACCAGCTATCTCCAACCTGCCCCTTACTCTTCCTATGCCCAACGTCAGGGTCCCCATCCCATCTGCGGTTAGGCAGGGCACCAATCGACGTCGCACAGCATAACGATCCAGATTTCTTTTGGAGATTATCACCTCCTTTTGTTTGATAGACAGTAACAGCAGCAGCACGCAGTCGCACACCATACCACACACAGATCGATGAGTCTAATATCTTGAAGAGATGAACATTGTGATAGTCAATTTGGCTTCGAATCTGGAAGGTTATGTGTGACAAACCTTTTACAGAGTAATCACCAAGCTATCAAGTCGCTCTCTTAAGGATTACTTTAGTAATGTTTCCCTAAATTGCGAGAATGTCGAAACAAAAATGTAAGGTATTTTTCAAATCTGAGGCATGAAAAAATTCTGAATATTTTCAATTAATAAATTTTATTACAAAATATTATTCATGCGTTAAGTATTACAACTGTTCACACCTTTATTACAAAAGAAAATTACATTATTTCCTAGAAAATATATGAGAGCAGAGGAGATAATCGAAGATTTCTGACTTGGGAGTACACTTCACTTGAAGAATGCCCACAGCCAGGGGCCACGAACCAATCGGCAAGTAGCTGATGTAAGATGATCTGAAGATTCCTTTCAGCTAGGGGCGTCGACCAAGATCGGCAAGTGACCGATAAAGGATGGGAGTCCGAAGATTCCTTTCAGCTAGGTGTGCGTTGATCAAGATCGGCAAGGAGCAGATATAGGATGGGAGTCCAAAGATTCGTTTCAGCTAGGGGCGCTGACCTGGATAAGCAAGGAGCCGATATACTTAGGATGGGAGTCTAAAGGTTTCTTGCCGGTAGGGGCGTCGACCAAGATCGGCTAAGAGCCAATATAGACGGTAACACGTCTGTTTCTCGAGAAACTATTTATCTACTTTCTTGCGCACTCTTCGGTGTTTGTTCATACAATGCTGACCATGTGACGTCACGAAAGTACCTTGTTCACTCTTTCTTTTTCATCTCTTACTCTTATAGTCCTATTTGGATTATGCTTCCCTTCCATTCCTAATATAATTATAGATTTCTTTATATCTGCTAAGCCTCTTACTATATTCTCCTTCTCTCCCATCACTTTAATAACTGTGTCCTTAGTGTGTTCCTTCGCCTTTTGTTTCACTATATCTCTAAATTTAATTTTGCTATTCTCCTGAACCTTTTTCCAACCACTTACCCCTTGTGTTATGGACTCTTTATTCTCTTTAATATTCCTCTTTAATTCCTCATTCTCACCCTTTACTTCTTTTGTCTTTTTAATTCTTCTATTTCTTTATTTAGGTTTTGGTTCTCCTTTATTTCTTCCAATTTATCAACTCTGTGTAATCAGTTCGAATTGGCTAAACCTAAACTCACATGATTCCTTAATTTTTGTTAGTTTTTCCTCTAGACTTGCTAATCGGGGGAGGCTGTCATCTCCTCCCTTATTAAATCCATAGAAATAATTACCTCCACTTTCTATTGCGCTGCTCTTATCTATATTTCTAATTTTAATGCCTTTACTGATTTGTTGACTTCACTTGTGTCGTCTGCACATCTCTTGTTTACATTCCTTCTGACGTCAGGGGCCCATTCGTCCCCTTCCTCATTTTCATCCATTTTCCTCAATAATCCATCCTCTTCTTCTTCTTCACCTTCCCACTACACCGCGAGCTTTCTTCTTCTCTACTAATACAACACAGATACTCTCTCGTGGTTGAAATCCACGAAAATGCGTTTTTTTCGGAGTTCCAATCTTCACCGTCAATTCGACGATCGTGTGTATTCACTTGGTCTTTGGATCACGTGTTGGACTCGTGATCGACAGCTATTTCCCTCCCGGAAGAGAGCTCAGAGCTCGTAGGTCCGATCTATGGGTAATGCTACCTTTCACACACACACACCCCCAACTCCCCGCCCACGAGAGTCAGAGTAACGACCCGGAGCGCAGCGGTACCGAAATAATTTCGGCCCTGGGCAGGATTCGAACCAGGAGCTGCGGGCCACATTGGTGGCAGCTCAGCGTTCTACCAACTGCGCCACCGAGTCGTGTGTGTGTGTATGTGTGTGTGCATGTGTATGAGTGTGTGTGTGCATGTGTGTGTGTGTGAGAGAGAGAGAGAGAGAGAGAGGGGGGGTGGAACTCCAAGGGAAAGAATAAGGAGGTAATTGACACAAGAGCCTGAGGAAGTCAAGGAATGATAACGTCGTGACATGGTGGTATAAAAGTGAGCTATGGGCGTGGGTCCGAGAAAGAGGAAGAGGACCAGAAGAAAGAGGACTTGTAGGAGGAGGAGGAGGAACACGAGACTACGATTGGATAGGCAGACAGCGAACATACATACTTCATCTCTTCATCGTGAACCCATGAGACTCAGGCGTGTTCACACAGATCCCAAATCTCAGTGGCAACATCACCCAAGAAGAGGTCACAACGTCCCATCCCAGACACCCTCGACCCCGGCACCCATGGCGGTGTTCAACTCCCGGCACATATTCTTGACTGCAATCACAACCAAAATGAGTCAGATGCGAGGAAAAATAATAAACTATTAACAATCACACCAGTGTGCGTCAGAGCCTGCGCGCGCAACGAAGAAGCGAACTCGCAATGACTCCTATTCAGACCAAAAGACTGCCGAAAAGCGCTTCCCTCAGCTGAATAAAATGGTCTGGCGGCAGTGAGGATAAAGCAACGAAACGAATTTACGAATCCTCAATACTTCAACCTGTATACTACGGTGGTGGTCGTTACCATTAGCTGGATAAAAACAGTATGGCGACAAAGTTAAAACATAACACACGGGTTGATCGAAAGAAATTATTAACCCTTTATGAATAAAAATAAAAAAATGCCACTCGGCAGCTAGAAGATACCAGCACACTCACAGAGCGCACAGAAAGGATTAATCGAGATATTTTCGCTAAATTTAACAGCTGGTAAATACCAACAAACCCCGAAATGATACGCTAACTTTACCCCCTTCCGTTGCGGATGATTTTTCAACTGAATAATATCGACTGGCGGTAGCTACGATACACGTTAGAGTTAAACGAAGTGGAATGATAATTATATAAAAAAGAACACCAAGTCAACCTAACGCACTTTCAACTAGTAATTCAATCCACGCCCAAGTTCATCTCTACAACGCCTTCAGGATAACTCGTTGTAGTCTCTTATGCCTTTCACACACACACACACATATTAGATCGGTCATACGAGCTCTAAGCTCTCTTCCGGGAGGGAAATAGCTGTCGATCACGAGTCCAACACGTGATCCAAAGACCAAGGTGAATCACACACACACACATTGTGATGCGACTCGGTGGCGCGGTTGGTAAGTCCCCGACTGTCACTACGGCGGTCCGGGTTCGAATCCTGCCCAGGGCTGAAATAATTTCAGTATCGCTGCAGTCGTTACTCCAACTCTCGTGGGCGGGGAGTTGGGTGTGTGTGTGCGTGTAAGGTCACAGCATTACCCATAGATCGGTCATACGAGCTCTGAGCTCTCTTCCGGGAGGGAAATAGCTATCGATCACGAGCCCAACACGTGATCCAAAGACCATGGTGAATCACACACACAAAAGCAGGAGAAATATTGTGCAGTAGAGGCAATGTTTCCTATAGACTACGGGTATTTATTTTCCCAAAGCGAGTTTCCTCTGCTATTTTCTAAAACATGCTTTGTTTTGTTTATTGACTGTGCTAACAGTTTAGAACCTTGCGATATGCAGAAGAGCACTTAATAAACACATACAAGCACACTGGTACACACATGTATTCATACCGGATATCTATATCAGCACATACACATAAAATAAAAAATATATATAAGAATACTTAAAATGTCCACATAGCACCACTCTGTAAAAAAGAGAAAGCACGTCCCAAAGAAATTTGTCATAACAGTTGTGGAACATATGTTGTTTGAAGATTGCCACGATGGAAATCTACAGTTTTGTAGGGGGAGGGGGAGACTAGGGCCAATACCCACCCAACCTGATCTATTATTATAAATTGTTATTCCTGAGTTCTTCTAAAGTTTCATCTTATCTTCGTGTGGTATTACCTATGCATATACCCCATAAAACGTGACTAGCCAACTTTCAATGGCACTCTCAGACGAGATCCATCACCCACTCAACCCCTGAAATATAGAAACTTATTTCCATCACTGCCAACCAAATAAAAACATAATTTTGACTAATGGAAGTCGAGACGGAATCCCACGAGCGTAGCTATAACCCTATATATACATGAAACAAAGTAGAAAAAGACATATATAATAGAACACCCTACACACGGGTGACTATATATGCTGCAATCAACAATGACTGCAGTTTGGATTGTACATCCTCTGACAAACTCTATTCCTTTAACAAAAACAACAACAGCTAAAGTGCAGACAAGAAACCAGCTAAAAGAAATAACCAAACAATACGAATGACAAATGGATCCCTATATAAGCTACAACCAACAACGAATGCAGTTCTGTTTGGATGCCATCTAGAAACTCCTCCTTCCTTCAACAATAACAACGACAAGACAGCAAACCGACGTTTGTCACTCTCAGTTGGCGTGGGTGCGTGACATTCAACAAACCGCCAACAAAAGGAACGGCACTCACCACAAACAAATGCACCTGATGCAGTAAACAGCCATAAACTGAGAGATCAACTGCTGTCAACACAGCAACCGTCCGTTGGTGGTTTTAAACTAGTCCGACATAAGAACATAAGAATGGTGGAGAATGCAAGAGACCATACGGCCTACACTAGGCAGTTCCGTGGCCCTTGCCACCTGTCATCCATAGTTATCTAATTTTATCTTAACCAATGTTTCGGCGCTCACTTACTAAGCTCTCATTTACATTCGTTAACCACTCAGATATTAAATAATTATTTTGCCTATTTTCTCCTCAAACCTAAATTTGTCCAGTTTAAATCCATTACTACAAGCCCAGCCCTGCTGTATTAATATGATGACCTTGCCTGCGCCCTTATTCACTAGTCCCTTCGGACGATCTTGCCGAATCACAAACAAAATCCCAGAGGCCAATTCGACAAATAATAACCATGGTTGTTGTTGGTGAAAAAAATATTTACATCCCACATTCAACAACACTAACGAATACACACGATTGTTACACTAACCCAAATACACGAGTACACGGAAGTGAAGCCTACTGTACATAACGTCATGCCAATTCGTTACTTATTGGTTATTAATTCTTTGGTGTGCACACACCTGCACACAACAATGTAAAGTTATTATGCAACCTGGCGGGGTACCAAGGGTGTGGGAGGGAGAAAGTGAAGGGAGGGGATTCAAGACACCTACAACACCCGCACCCTTAAGTCCCGAACCCAAAACAACAGAGAGCATAAGTAGAAAAAAAAAAAAAAAAATCTGAGATGGAAACGTTTAACTTTCCAGACATGATCCATAACTGACGAGAGAAATAATCTACCACTTGGATTAGTGACGAAAAAAAAACGTACATTTTATATGGAAAGCAATATGATTACTGTATAAACACGCGGTTGGAGAGAAATAGCAACAATGTGCGTGATCGCCCGCTCGTAAAATTAAATGCCCGCTCACACCAACGCAGTTCCACAGTAACTCGGCGCTAGTATAGATTGCAAGCTCCCCACAAGCAGGCACGTTAACTCCCACCCCATCCTTCCCACATACACAGTCGAATTACGGTCGATTCGCCCCCAGCCAGTTCGCCCCACATGCGGTTGTTTCGCCCCCAACCGTCTTTGTATGTTTAATCCTTGGAGATACAACTTTAACCATAGTAGGCTACCATGGCTACTGGCGTAGCCTCTTTTGACTGTGGTTGAATCTTGGACTTTCGTTTTCAGAGCCTTCACCCTGCATTCCGTTGGCGTTAATATAGCAACAACCAACTTTTTTTTTGCACTTAATGTAATATACATGTTATTCTAAAAGGTTTTCTTCCATGTATTTCCCTACCCTATAACCCTGATGGCTATGATACATGTCCTACGCACAGTGGCGTAGTAAAAGGAGGGGAAAGGGGCGGTCCGCCCCGGGCAGCACATGCCAGGGGTCGGAGTTTTGATGGGGAAAAATAATAATAATAATAACAAAAAAAATCTAACAAAAATCTTAAATCTTATATAAAAATGAGTTTTTAAAGTTGTAATATGGTACTGTTTTTCAACAGAATTTTCAACTGTAGCATCAGGACCGTGTCTAAAGCAAATTTTCTTAGCCTATGAATGTTTTCCTAACCTACATTCGCTTTAGACGCTATACTAGCTTTCAGCGATTTTGTCAGCTATTTTAAAATAAATTAAAATATAACATAACGATTATGTGAATTTACGTAAATACGAGTGCCGGTAAAACCCGAAACCAGTAAATATACAACTTTATTTTATTTATTGATATCAAATGGCACAAAATTAACTAAAAATATCTAGCAAATTAATATTTGTGTTGGTCTATGACGGCAGCCATGTTGTAGAATCGATGACTAGGCGAATTTTATATTCCTAGGTTTTAAACAAAATTCCTAGGTTAGGAAAAATCCTAGGCTAGGAACTTTTGCTTTAGACACCCGTTTTACATCCAATGAAGATAAATAGGTTACTATAGCGTGAGGTCTATCATTTTCATTTTATTTTAGCGATAAACACATATCCTAGGAATGACTTAAACAGATAATTTGATTTCTAATTACATTCATATTAAAGGAAAAAATTGTAGCGATCAACACATATTTTGTACATATCCTAGGAATGACTTAAACAGATAATTTGATTTCTAATTACATTCATATTAAAGGAAAAAATTGAAAATAAACATGTTATCATATATTTCCATACATTTATTCTAGCGATACACACTTTGTACATCTTCTAACAATGACACAAATTGGTTAGGTTAGGTTAGGTCACGTGGACAAGTCACGATTTTTGTATTTGGGCAGGACACATGTTTGATGGATAGGTGAGGTGAGCGTCCCGGGGGAACGTGGATCAGGCTCCACCTGGGTAGGCGACATATGGCGGTAGACCTTCCGCTATAGTAGCACCGTTAAATATTTTAAATTAAGTATTCCTGCTTTATATCAAAGAATAATTTTACCTCCCCCAGACGGGAGGGGGGGGGATAAATCTTACACCCGCCCTGGGCGGCAAAAACAGTTGCTACGCCACTGCCTACGCTAGAGTATTATGACGTAATGTAAGCCAGTTTGCCTCGGTTTCGGTACCCTCCTTTTCGAATTTCCTGGTATAAACGTCGTTTCGAGGCATTTCACCGTTGGGTCTTGAAGTTTGTTTACTGGAGGATAAATTGATATACGAATTCCCGTGACCAAGGCTAATGCATTTAGTGTCCAACCGAAATAATAATTTCCCCTAATCCAATTCCTGAGCGAAGTGTAATAATCTGGACATGGAGTTCCAAACAGGATCTATATTCGAACACATGACAAAACCCCAAGGGACAAAATCCGAATAGGAAAATTGGGGGGGAGGGAGTGTAGACATAACATAACATAACCTGTTCAATGATTGGGGTTTTGTCCGTTCACCAATTCAACCTTCTGTAATGATTCTTGTTCAGTGTCATTTCGATTGCGGGTTAATTCGCGTGGGTGCTGGGAGTAATAGGAGTAATTTACGCTTTTCGATCATCGTAAATAAACTGATTGAAATGACGGTGCTCATGAACGTGTGAATTATGCCACCAATACTTTCATCATGTTTTTTTTTATTGTAAGGCAGATCCCACTTTCTTTACTTCCTTTGCACCAATTTACTGTCCTGATATCCTTATTTTACTTTTTCCAAATTCCATTATACATTTCTTAATGTTGAAGTCCACTTCCCACTTCTGACTCACTCCATTCCCAAACCCTGTTCAGATCTCTCTACAGTGAATCACAGTCCATTTCAGTACTCATTTTAACAGTTTTGCATCATCTGCAAAGAAGCTCATGTAATTCCACACCTTCATCCATGTCATTCACATAAATAGCAAACATTATTGGAGCCAATACTGATCCCTGTGGAACTCCACTAATCACCTCTTCCCAAGTAGAACTTTTCTCTCTGAGCACTACTCTCATTTTTCTTCCATTTTTTTTTTGGTAGGACTTCATCGAAATATTTTTGTGGATCTAGGAACACACAATCAGCCTGTCACTGCCACCTCCGTTACGACTGTTGTAACTATGGTTTACTTCCATTGTTACTGTTCCCTTCTATAGTATTGTATTTCGTTCCTCAATCCTACTTTGTCTTTATGTAGATTCACTCAAGTTTCATTACTTTCATCTGTAGGAAATAGGTAATGTTACATGGGTGAATTAAATGGATGTAAAAGTTTCCTTTTCTTCCCGAATATTACAATTGGCTTGTCAATTTACACCAAGGGACTACACATTGGAATCCTCAATTCACTAAGCCATTTCGCACCGACATCACGACTTCCCCAGTCCAATGATCTTTACTCTTACATCTAAGTGCTTCCCCTAAGGGCATGACTTTACTCCCATGAACTAATAAAATTTTCTCTTCCACCCTTTCTCCAATCAGAAAGACTGTTACAAACATCTTAACTCATTAAACTCCAATGACAAGATTCTTGTCATTTGGTCAAATAAAACAAAAAATCATAAAACACCAAAATGTTTGATCAAACACCAAAATGTTTGATCAAACACCAGAAAAATATGACGTCAGTCCTCGCTTCATATTTTTCTGGTGTTTGATCAAACATTTTGGTATTTTATGATTTTTTATTTTATTTGACCAAATGACAAGAATCTTGTCATCGGAGTTTAATGGGTTAAGGACTACTGCTTACTCAAGCAATCGTGATATTAATCCATGACTGGATTAGTTTACATATTGTTGTATCAACATAATACAGCAATAAAATCTAGTCCCTAGCAGTTGTTTATAAACTTTGGACGAAGAGCGAGATTATGCAACTCCGCGGCTACTGTTTACCAAACTCATAAAATTGAAATTCTCACCACTTACCCCTCTATCTACCTTACTAGTCTACCTTTATCTACCAGCCTCTTACAGGGCTCGGCAGCTACCCTTGGTTGTCCCGACCATTTCCTACTACCCTCTTACAGGGCTCACTGAAATATATACTTGGAAAATATCATATAAATTTAAAACTATTTCTTCATAAACCAGCAAAAATGTTAAAAGTATTATCCTTCAATGGATGGTGTCATCAAAACATATGCCACACATCTGTCCATTTCCTGTATTATATCTAGCAGTCTTAAGTAAAAACCTCATCAAATTTGTAGTACATGATCTTCCCTGTCTAAATCTGAATTGCCTTGGTTATTGTTCTCCAGATGTTTTATCCATCTACTTTTTATAATTTTTTCACATATTTTAGCTACTGCCCTTGTAAGGGTACCTGGTCTGTAATATGTTGGGTCTTCCTTGTTCCCTCCTTTATATATTGGTATGATATTGAAATTTTCCTAGTCTTACGGTACTTTTCCTTCTTTGAGTGACAAACTTATTATGTTATATATTTTGTCTATTAGTTCTTCTTTACATTTTTTAATATCCAGTTTGCGATCCCATCCAGGCCATGTAATTTCCTGACATGTTCACTATTTGGTCCATTATTTCTTTCAGTGTTACTATTATTTCCTTCATGGGGGAATTTCACTTCTCTCCTTTCATCCTGATGTTGTACATTTTCTCTAATGAAAACACACTTGAAGTGTTTGTTCATGATTTCAGTCATTTCTGTATATTATATGTTCCCTTGGCGTAATTTCACTATTTCCTGTTTGTTTTTAGTTACCATTCACATATCTATAATTAGTTTTGGCTGATCTTTACATTTTTCTATTATCTTTTTCAGTTTCTTTTTTCTTCCCTGCATATTTTTACATATTGATTCCTTTGTTTAGTATATACATGTATTTGCCACTTTCGTTTTTTTTTTTTCCTTTTATACATCTTTTTTCAAGCTTTCTCTTCTATCTTTCACTTTGCTGCACCTTCTGTTAAACCAGCACTTGATATACATCTTTTCCAGTTTTTGCTCTGGGACATATTTATCAACTTTTTTTATACATTTTCATCAGAATCATCCATTTTTCTTCCACATTTCTTCATCATAGAATTTTTCCGAGCTTGCTTTAAGGGAGTGTCACATTGCTTTATAGGTGATTTTTTTTTTTTTCAAGTATGTGTTTAGTATGTAATTCCTCAGGGTATTGTGTTCCTCCCATGTATATAAGGCATAGTGAATATTTAATGAAGATATAGTGAGCTCTATTGAAGCTCTAATTACTTAATGGAAAATCCTTCCACATCATTCAGCTTGGTATGAAATAAAAGCTGTCTGGGGAACAAATCTTATTGAAAACATTTTTTCAAACTAATACCTCTGATTTTCTTTTTTTTTTTTTTATCAATTTGTTTCTCTGAATAATTAAAAAATGCTACAAAATTCAGGTTTCATACATAATTTTCTTAATTCAAATTTCTCTTATTTTTTACTGTAGAAAATAAAGAGCATGTTTTCTTTCAAATGAAACAAAAATTACAAAAATCCATTAAGAATAACCTAAGATATTACAACAGAAAGAACAAAAACATAAACTTTACAGGTTGGGGGATTTAAATTTTCGCAACCATTTGTTTGATAGTTGCGATGTATAGCAAATCTCCAATTTCCTCTTTGCTGATGTGCTGATGAGGTGTGAGGTGAGGGTGAGTGGTCTGGTGTGTATGGAGGTGTAAGGTGGACATGGCTAGTAAATGCTTGCAGAGTGCTGGGTGCAGGTGTGCTGCTTTTCTCCTTGTTTCTATTCCAGGCACTCTCGGGCCCTCTCTATATTCTGCCACTTCACTCTTTTGTTATTTTCTCCATGATCACAGCAACAATACAGGGCGAGAAATAAAAACTGTTATGTACAGTGAGAGCGCCAGGAGCGACGTCACCTTACTTTGAGCTTTGTGGGGTATGCTGGTGGGAAGTTCCCAAATATCTCCATAAACACAATTCTGTAGCAAAAAACGAAATAGCTATAGAAATGTTGACGCTATTTCAATATACAGAATATTTTTTATGCAATGAGGTTACCAGAGGTTGCCAATATTTTATCTATTTTATGCTGCAGTGGCGGCCGCGATCGCTACCGCTGCGCCATCGTATGTGTGTATTTATCTAGTTGTATTGTACAGGAAGGGGAGCTATGCTCATAGTGACCCGTATTTGTATCTCTCACCATCTAGTTTGTTCTTAAATTCTTGTGTATTTACCTAGTTGTATTTTACGAGAAGGGGAGATATGCTTGTGGGGTTCCGTCTTCATATCTCTTTTTATCTAGACTGTTTTTAAATTTGTGTATCATTTTTGCACACACCACATTTTCATCTAACTTGTTCCAAACATCTATTACCATGTGGGGAAAGCTGTTCTTTTTCAGGTCTCTTCTATAACTGTCTTTCTTGATTTTCTTTCCATGTCCTCTTGTATCTCTACTATCCCCTTTTATTAGATCCTATCTATCAGTAGTTTCTATGTCTTTCATGATTCTAAAAATAGTTATCAAGTCTCCTCGCTCTCTCTTCTTTGCTCTAATGTCTGTAATTCAAGTTTTGCTAGTCTCTCTTCATATGATAGTTCTGAGAGTGCTGGTGCCAATTTTATAATTGCTCTTTGTATTCTTTCAAGTTTTGTTATACATTTTTTTTTGTACTTGGTGACCAAGTCATCGCTGCATATTCCAATCTTGGTCTTATTAAAGTGACCAGTACTTTCTTCACAATTTCGTCCAGGTATGTAAATGCCACTTTGATTATTCTTATTAAATTATAAGTTTCTCCAAAAATTTTGTTTATATATTTCTCAGGGGACTTATTATTCATAATGACTCCCAGGTCCTTCTCATTTTCTACTTTTTTAATTTCTTCCTCTCCCAATTTATATGATCCCACTATTCTTTTTTTGCTTCTTCCAAATTAAATTATACTACACTTCTTAATATTGAATTCCATCTCCCACTTCCTACTCCATTCCCATACTTTATTGAGATCACTCTGTAGCGACTCACAATCTTCTACAGTGTTCACTTTTTTCAACAATTTTGCCTCATCCACAAAAAAGCTCATATAACTTTCAATTCCCTTAACCATATCATTAATATATATAGCAAACATTGGGGCCAAAACTGTTCCTTGTGGAACTCCACTAATCACTTCATCCCAATTAGTGTTTGTCTCTTATCACCATTCTCATTTTACTTTCGTGCAAGAAATCTTCCATCCACTTCAGCAGTTTACCCTGTATTCCTCCTGCAGTTTCTAATTTCTTTAGCAGTTTCTTGTGTGGCACCTTATCTAAAGCTTTTTTCAGGTCTAGAAATGCACAATCAGCCCATCCATCTCTTTCTTGTTTTACATCTACTAGCCTTGAATAGAACCACATTAAGTTTGTGACGCACGATTGTCTTTGTTTAAGTCCAAATTGCCTTGGATTTCGTACATTGTTTTTTTCCAAATGCCTTACCCATCTAATTTTGATCATTCTTTCACAAATTTTAGCCATCATACTTGTAAGGGAGAACGGTCTCTCCTAAGATCCATTTCCTCACCTCTATAACCACTAAATAGAATTTCTCTATGACTGTTCTGTTCTTGTTTTTATCTTTAGCTTCGATTTTTTTTCCTCTCTTTCCTCTTTATTTATATCTCTTTTTATGGATTCCTGTTTATACTGATAAATTTCTGCTAGATTCCCTGTTTTTGATAAGACATTCTCTGCTGTCGTTTGTAACCTGAACTTAACCTTAATTCGTCTGGTCTTGTCTATACTGTATTTCCCTAGTCTATATAATTTTTCAATTCCTTTTCCTATTTCCTGTTCACCTTCTTGAAATATTTCTAGTATCTTTTTCTCATCTCTTACTCTTATAGTCCTATTTGGATTATGCTTCTCTTCCATTCCTAATATAATTATACATTTCTTTTTATCTGCTAAGTCTCTTACTATATTCTTCTTCCCTCTCATCACTTTAATAACTGTGTCTTTTGTGTGTTCCTTCATCTGTTGTTTCACTATATCTCTGAATTAAATTTTATTATCCTCCTGAACTTTTTCCAACCCTTTACCTCTTTTGCTATGGACTCCTTATTCTCTTTATTATTCCTCTTTAATTCCTCATTCTCATCCTTTACTTATCTTAACTCTTTTTAATTATTCTATTTATTTAGGTTTTGGTTCTTCGTCTTTAGTTCTTCCAATTTATCAACTCTCTGTGTAATGGGACCTTTCGCAGTCAGGCTCGTAGATTCCTATTAGCGCTGAAATTTTCAATTGTCTCTGATTTCACAAGGCAAAGGGGTGTCTTAGCTAATTTGGAAACCGATATTCAAAAAAAGATTACATAAATTGCTGCATAAATTTAAAATAAAAAACATGACTCTTAATATTATAATTTCTACTTACTGGTGTGTGATAATGCTTTGTTAATTTAATTATAAGGTAAAACTAAAAATAGGTAATTATTTTTACTGAAGTATGAGCAGTAAAAATAAGAGGATGTTGATTTCGGTTTGTGCATTTTATCTTAGAGTATTGAAAAATAATGGATATCACTGCCATGTCCTGTATATGAAGATAATCAGTGAGATAAAAGATAACAACAGTGGTGGCGGACGTACGAAGATAGCGACGTCTGTGTAAAGAATAGCCTCTTAGATCTGCTGGGAGCTATTTTCAAACAAATACGACTAATTTTACGTGTGCCTTGGCAGACTGCACGTCAGATTCAAGAAAAAGTAAGAGAAAGACAAATGTTAATCGCACAGGAAAAATTAAGTCTTCGATGCAAAATTATATTTTCTATACATTACATGGATTTGCCTATTGCCTGGTGCATTCAAATGAAAGTATATATCAGTATACGTCCATTGAAGTCGGTAGAAAATGACAAATTGCTTGGCTTGATAGGCTGTTTTACGAATATCATCTGTAATTATAAATAGAGGCTCAAACAATGCTATATGGCGTTTGCAATCATGAAATTAATTGACTTAAATTTCAAACAATAATGTACAACGATACACCTCTGTAAGCTTATAAAACTTGCCCAAAAAAGTATTTATTTTCCGGCAAGAATTACAAAATCTGGCGGTGTCTGGTATCAAATCGCTCACTGCGAAAGGTCCCATTAGCGCAAGTTGGCTGAACCTAACCTCCCATGATTCGTTCATTTTTGTCCATTTTTCCTCTAGATTTGCTGATGGAGGGGGGGTTGTCGTCTTCCCCTTCATTAAATCCATAGAAATAATTATCTCCACTCTCTTATCTATATTTCTACTTTTGATCCCTTTGTTAACTTGTTCGACTTCACTTGTGTCGTCTGCGCACCTTTTGTTTGCGCCCCTTCTGACCTGGGGCCTGTTCCTCCCCTTCCTCATTTTCTTCCATTTTTCTCTATAATCCCCCCCTTCTCATTTTTCTTCACCTGCCCACTACACTACGAGCTTTCCCCTTCCCTACTAATACAACACAGGTACTCCCTCGTCGCTGAAATCCACGAAAATTGCGGGGGGGGGGGGTTCCGGAGTTCCAATCTTCGCTGTCTGTCCGACGTGTGATTCACCTTTCACCTTGGTCTTTGGATCACGGGTTGGACTCATGATCGACAGCTATTTCCCTCCCGGAAGAGAGCTCTGAGCTCCTATAACCGATCTATGGGTAATGATGTGACCTTACACGCACACACACTCCCAACTCCCCGCCCGCGAGAGTTGGAGTAACGACTCGAAGCGCAGCGATGCTGAAATAATTTCAGCCCTGGACAGGATTCAAACCCGACCGCCGTAGTGACAGTCAGGGACTCTACCAACCGCGCCACCGAGTGTGTGTATTTACCTAGTTGTATTTTACGGGAAGGAGAACTATGCTCGTGGTGTCCCATCTTCATATCTCATTTTATCTAGACTGTTTTTAAATTCGTGTATTGTTTTTGCACACACCACTTTCTCATCTAACTTGTTCCAGTGTGTGTATTTACCTGATTATATTTTACGGGAAGGGGAGCTATGCCCGTGTGTCCCGTCTTCATATCTCATTTTGTCTAGACTGTTTTTAAATTCGTGTATTGTTTTTGCACACCACTTTCTCATTTATCTTATTCCAGTGTGTGTGTGTGTGTGTGTGTGTGTGTGTGTGTGTGTGTGTGTGTGTGAGAGAGAGAGAGAGAGAGAGATTGTACATGTAATACAAGATCAGAACCAGACTGATGGCACGACAAATTCTAAACAGCAAAATCAGGGACGACGTTGGGAGTATACAGAAACCTATGTATGTCAACATTACAGGCTAGACGTGGGTCAGGGCTTATTAAATCGCAATAAAAATCCTGAAATACTGTTGGCCCACATAATGTCAATGAAGCACCGGGCATGCTGCATTAAGGCCCCTATACACTGTCAGTCATGATTGCACAGTCATCGAAATTGTGCAAGCAGTGTTTGGGCCACACACTATCAGTAAGATTGATCAATCATTACTTACCTCTTGGAGTTTGTGGAGTTGGATGAACTCCCTCCAAAATTCCTGAGTGTCCTGTGTGCTCGCCATGGTTACAAAGGAAAGACTGAGCTGTTGGCACAATCATCGCCACTAACTATCACTCATGATGGTGTAACTACTATGCTTGAGCTTACAAAATCAAACCGTGTTGGGAATTCCTCAATCATTTGCGCAAACACTCAATCACACCCACTCACACAGGCTATGCCTGCGCAATCATGAATATTGTGCAATCATGACTGACAGTGTGTAGGGGCCTTTACAAACCCCAACTGAAGTAGTTATCTGCACGCAAACGAATAACTTGAGACTTGACCCTTTTCCCGGTATTTCTATATTTCTTCGTAGTCTGATCATGAACCATTTTCCAAAACTGTATTCACTGGCCCCGCGACATTTGATAATGTATCTTGTAATGTACACGACCAAGAGAAATCGCAAGCGCCCTTTCAAAATATAACTGAAACCTATTCTGGCCCACACCACCCGCAGTTGACGTCATAAGATGAACTGCATGGCCACTGCATGTGTTAAAGTTCTTGATCCGTCATTCCTCGACTGTTTGCTTCTGCTGCACACTCTTGCCCTCACGTACGTGCACACAGTCTGTATGTCCTGGCCCAGCAGTGCAAGTGTCGAGGGTAAAGTTGCACAGGTGTCTACAAAGGACTGTGATCTGTTCGAAAAGGGAAGCTAGGCAATGAGCAACGAAAACTGACGCTGCTATATGTTATATACGACCTTCATTTTACTTCTGGAAACTTTATTTACGAAACTGGTACACAGTACCTCCCCCCCACTTTCACCCAATTTCAGTGATTTGGATGTTTATTGTCACCAGTCTAACAATATCCTCATCAATGCAACTGATGCAGCTTGTGAGGCAGCTCGAGCAGGAGGTATGGTAAGCGGAATTGATCACTAGGTAACCTACAGGTGGTTGGGATGAGCAAATATGACCACAAAATGTACAGTTAAAAGTGAAGGGAAAGAACGTAGATATATGCGGGCAAATAGGCAACAGATGGCAGGTAAAATAAGATGAACAAATGGGGCTACAAGTAATGGTTATTGTTGCTGCTATATTTGTGAAGTCATCGTGCCATGTAATGTGCAAATGGTAGGTTCGGACACTGATGTGTTCAGGGGGTCTGCATGCTAGCTCACTATGACGCACGTGGAGGAAGACGTTCTTCACGAGGCTAGGCGACACAGGAGAAAGATGATGCATTAGTCGAATATGTGTAGGCATAAGGCTGTGCGAGGACTGGGCGGGATAAAGCTGGGAAGACGAGATGTGGTGAGACGTGAGGTGGCGGCAGTGCTCCTAATATAGCCAGTGCGACCCACACTGCGTTGTACCCCAAGGCCGCCCCGCCCCTCAACGCCCCGCAAGTTTTACTTCTCCAGGTGCGGTCAGCTCTCCCGTTCACCTACACATCGTAGTCGTACGCAAACAATCCCAAAATATACAACACAAACATCATTTACACGCAAGAAGCCTTGGACAATGTGATAATAAATTCCAGTGATTCTAAACATGCCCCCCTATTCTATACTTGGCCTAATTATGCTAGGACGAGACCGAGTGGACCAACAATTTATCGACATGATTACCGAATTACTAAATATAGGTTAGGTTACGTAGGTTAGTTAGATTAGGTTAGAACAGGCGAATTTATCACCCTTTCATTTCTTCGACCTCGGCATCTATTAAAACCAACATGGCGTATCATTCAACAGTTGCGACTTCGTAAGTTAGTAAATCTGTTTTAACAACTTTTTTATTGTTTTCCGCCGAGAAAATATCCTATTACGTTGATGTATTATGATTTACAAAAATAATAATTATTTTTCTATTGCTATATCGCGTAGGTGTGCACTCTGTTGGATGTTTCTTTAATTCATGATTGGAGTGAGCAGTCATTGATGGCTTCTGAAGGTAGGCTGCCTCCTGTTTTCTTACCCGCAATTCCAATTTGGTAATACGTGCATCGATGTTCTTAACAGCTGTTTTGTTGTTGCTGTGTTGGGTTATTACTGTTCGGTCATCTGCATCTATGAGAGTTTTAACATTATGCTCTGAATTTGGTGGGGAAATCGCATGCAAAAAAGGCTAAATAGTGCAAGTGAAATTGGGGGTTTGCATTGAACAATTTTTTTTATTGCTGATAGTTGTTTTGGGATACTGTATTCTGCACTCTCTTCCAACTAATAAGTTTGTTAGCTATTTTTTCTAGTTTATGTTGTGGACGTCAGTCTCTATGATCTATTTTTCCACCACGATATGACAGGGGGAGTATCAAATACCCTATGTCTATTGTCACTATAATTATCCTTTCTGGTAATGTTTTCTTGTTAAATCTCTATTCCTTGTTCAGTGCTGTTTGTATGAAATCATTGGTGGAGTGCCTCTCCTTGAATCCATGTTGATTAGTGGAGGTGGGCAGCAGCATTTTGATACTTTCAAAGACTCTTTCCATCAGTTTAGATATTGTAGATGAGAGGGAAATTAGTCTATAGGATGCCAGGTTTCTGGAGGTTTGTTTAGTTTGAAGATGGAGATTGTGTGCTCTACATGTTTTAGATGGGTATCTGATACTGCCTGGGCTTCTGCATGACTTTTTGAGTTCCTTTATTGCATTTTCTACATCTCTGTAACTGATAAGCTTTGCATATAATGTATACATACCAATGGTCTTTCCTCCCTTATCAGGAGGTGGTTTCATCAAAATTAATCCATATCTACTTACTATAAAGCGCGGAGTTTTCTCAAATTGTCAGTTTTCACAAAACCATAGTGAGCTTGAGCGAAAACGGAAAGGGGTCCGGCGTTTTTGGGCCACATCACGTAAGGTTTCATTACATGTGCGTTGTTTAAGATAGTGGTCGTTTTTTTTGTATCTTAGGCACCATGCCCGCCAGGGAACCCGACGACGCTAACAAGAAAAGGCGTCTTCGCCACTTTTGGAAATACATACATACATATACCAAGGCTTTTTCCCCCTTCCAAGGGAGGTAGCCAAAAAGGGAAAGGCATAAAAACACTCCCACCCATTTCATCCCTAAATACCCTCCACACCCCTCCCACCCTTCCTCTCATCTGAGCACCTCCTGGATGACGGGTCATCCCTGCACCCTGCCCACCGCCCTGGGTCAGAAGCAGTGTCGCAAGACACAGCACATCCACAGCAAGGCCGCTTCATTTAATCGGCGACCCCCACTCTCCGTCCCCCTTTGCATATAAGGCGAGGACGGGGAGAAATCCCTTCGGGCTGCGTCAAAATTTACTCACACATACTACCCCACCCCCCACCCCCCCGCCCATTCCTCCTCATGCAGTCACAACTTTTGGAAATGGATTACGGTAAACCGGAAAAAAAAAAAAAAACAGAACTGCAGAATGACAAGAACCTGCATGCCCAGTTACGTAACGAACACACAAAAGCTTTCCCGGATCTGTACAGAGACGTTAAAACCTTCCGTGCCAACGCATCTGTTCGAGAATTCCAACGAAAAGTGCTTAAATTCAACGAGACGCTACGAGAAGTTGAAGATTTCGAGTATTCCGACGAAATGTTTGACAATTTTTAACTTTTTGACGGAGAAATTGAAGACAGCGTTTCTGAAAATTTCTCGAAACATTATTTCGTCGGGTATAAAAACTTTGTGAAATCGGGCGGAAAACCCGACCACAAAACATATCAAATGTATTATCTAGAGAAGGCCTTCAAAACGTTCAACCAGGCAAAACGAAGAAACAAATACGCCATCAAGGAAAAGTTGGAAGAAAAATTCGCAAAAATGTGTGTGTGTGTATTCACTTGGTCTTTGGATCACGTGTTGGACTCGTGATCGACAGCTATTTCCCTCCTGGAAGAGAGCTCAGAGCTCGTAGGTCCGATCTATGGGTAATGCTATGACCTTGCACACACACACACACCCCCAACTCCCCGCCCACGAGAGTCAGAGTAACGACCCGAAGCCCAGCGGTACCGAAATAATTTCGGCCCTGCGCAGGATTCGAACCAAGAACTGCGGGCCACTATGGTGGCAGTTCAGCGCTCTACCAACTACGCCACCGAGTCGTGTAACTACGCCACCGAGTCGTGCGCGCGTGTGTATTTACCTAGTTGTATTTTACGGGAAGGGGAGCTATGCTCGTGGTGTCCCATTTTCGTATCTCATTTTATCTAAACTATTTTAAAATTCATGTATTGTTTTTGCACACACCACTTTCTCATCTAACTTGTTCCAACTGTCTATTACTCTGTGAGGAAAGCTGTTCTTTTTCACATCTCTTCTATAGCTGTCTTTTTTTATTTTCTTTCCATGTCCTCTTGTATTTCTGTCATCCCATTTTATCAGATTCTCTCTATCAGTAATTTCTATGCCTTTCATGATTCTGTAAATAGCTATCAAATCTCCTTTCTCTCTTCTTTGCTCTAGTGTCTGTAGTTCAAGTTTTGCTAGTCTCTCTTCATATGATAGTTTTGAGAGTGTTGGTGCCAATTTTGTAATTGCTCTTTGTATTCTTTCAAGTTTTTTTATGCATTTTTTTGCACTTGGTGACCATATCGTTGCTGCATATTCCAATCTTGGTCTTATCAGAGTGATTAGTATTTTCTTCACCATTTCTTCATCCAGGTATGTAAATGCCACTTTGATTGTTCTTATTAAATTATAGGTTTCTCCAAAAATCTTATTTATATGTTTTTCAGGTGACATATTATTCATAACAATGACTCCCAGGTCCTTTTCATTTTCTACTTTTTTTATTCCTTCTTCTCCCAATTTATATGATCCTGTTATTCTGTTTTTACTTTTTCCAAATTCCATTATACTACACTTTTTTGTATTGAACTCCATCTCCCACTTCCTACTCCATTCATGTACTATATTTGGATCTCTTTGTAGTGATTCACAATCTTCTTCCGTGTTCACCTTTTTCAATAGTTTTGCATCATCTGCAAAAAAGCTCATATAGCTTTCAATTCCTTCATCCATATCATTAACATATATAGCAAACATTATTGGGGCCAGAACTGTTCCTTGTGGAACACCGCTTATTACTTCATCCCATTTTGAGTGTTGATCTCTTATCACTACTCTCATTTTTCTTTCTTGCAAAAAGTCTTCCATCCAATTTAGCAGTTTGCCCTGTATTCCTCCTTCAGTTTCTAATTTCTTAAGCAACTTCTTATGTGGTACTTTGTCAAAAGCTTTTTTTAGGTCTAGAAATGCACAATCAGCCCATCCATCTCTTTCTTGTATTATATCTATTAGTCTTGAATAGAAACATATTAAATTGGTGACGCATGATCGTCCTTGTCTGAATCCAAATTGCCTTGGATTGAGCACATTGTTTTTTTCTAAATATTTTACCCATCTATTTTTGACAATTCTTTCAAAAATTTTTGCTATTGTACTTGTTAGAGAGACTGGCCTATAGTTGTTAGGGTCTTCTTTATTTCCTCCTTTATATATAGGTACTATATTTGTTTTTTTCCAATCTTCTGAAACTTTACCTTCTTTCAAGGAACTGATTATTATGCTATGTATTATGTCTGCTAGTTCATTCCTGCATTCTTTCAGAATCCAGTTTGCTATTTCATCTGGTCCATGTGATTTTCTGACATCAAGATTACTCAAGTGGTTCAATATTTCATTCTTTGTTACTTCTATTTCTTTCATAGGGGGGACTTTCTCTTTCCATTCGATCTCTTCAGGTTGTATGTTCTCCCTTGTAAACACCGATTTAAAATGTTTGTTCATAATTTCCGCCATTTCAATTACCTCTGTGTATTAAACTCCTCCTTGTCTTAATTTCTCCAAATCTTGTTTGTTTTTCAGTTTGTTGTTTACAAATCTGTAGAATAGTTTTGGTTGATCTTTACATTTTTCTATGACATCTTTTTCATATTTTCTCTTTTCCTCTCTGCACGCTTGTACATATTCATTTCTATAACAAGTATATATTTTCCATTTTTCTGGTCTTCTGTTTTTCTTCCATTTGGTCCAAGCTTTGTCTCTTTTGTCTTTTATCTCCCTACAACTTTTGTTGTACCAGCATTTTACATATTCTTTTTCTTGTTTTTGTCTTGGGACATACTTTTCTACTTTTTTATAGATTTTTGTCAAAATATTCCATTTCTCTTCTACTGTTGTATCTTCTTTGTGTATTCTTTCCCAGTTTTCATTTTGGAAGAATTCTCTTATTTTATCAAAATTTGTTTTTTCATACATCAATCTTCCTTTTCTATATTGTTCATTTCTTTTCATGTATTTTTTCTCATTTAGTTCTAGTTCTATCAATATGTGGTCACTTTTGCTTATTGGTGCCTGGTATTCTATCTTTTCCACTATTTTAGGTTCTGATGTGATTATTAGGTCTAGTCTCGATGGTTCTTCTTCATTTCTATACCTAGTGTTCTCTTGGATCCATTGTGTCATTGTGTGGTCAATAATCATCTCAAGTAGAACACTTCCCCATGAGTCTTCTCCACCCTTTACGGTCATCTCTTCCCAGCATATTTCTTTGCAATTATAGTCGCCCATCATAACTATTCTTCCTCCATCTTCCATTATCTCGTTTAGTGTTACTCTTGTGTCTTCTAACATGCTTTTATGTTCATTCTCTTCCAATTTGGCTGTTTTTGGGGGCACGTAGTTTATTACAAACTTTCTGCTCTTCTTATCTCTATCTTCTACTTCTATCATTATCATCTCTACTCTATTGTTCCCATATGTGACTCTCTTCACATTGATATCCTTCTTAGTCAGGAACATAACTCCACCCCCTTGTTTTATCTTTCTGTTTCTAATCCAATAATTATATGCATTGTGTCCTATGATGTTGGGTGGTAGTGGGCCTTTTAATTTTGTCTCAACAATTCCCATTATGTCCGGATCTTTTTCTTTCAGATATTTGTTCAGTTCATTCAGTCCTGTTATTAATCCATCTATATTTGTGTAGGATACTCTTAACTTTCTGTTATTTCCATTGTATTCTCTGTTTCTTTTGTGTTTCTCTCTTTTATGTTCCATTTCTTCAATTTCATATTCACTACTCTCCAGTAGAATTCTTTGTTTTTCTGTCTCCGTTCTGGTCTCGTTTTTTTTCTTAGCTTCATGTCTATTCCTTATTTCCTCCTCTCTTTCCTCTTTATTCATTTCCCTTTTTATCCATACCTTTTTATATTTTTCACTTGTTGCTAGTTTCCCTGTTTTGGATAAGATATTCTCAGCCGTAGTTTGTGACCTGAATTTAATCTTAATTGGTCTGGTCTTGTCTGTACTATATTTCCCGAGCCTGAATTTCTCTTCGATTTGTTTCATTATTTCTGGTTCATCTTCCTGAACTAATTCTAGTAAATTTCTTACTTTTTAATTTTCCTCTTTGATTCTTGTGGTTCTATCTGGGTTATGTTTCTCTTCCATTCCTAATATAATTATACATTTCTTTCTGTCTGCTAAGTCTCTTACTATATTCTCCTTCTGTCTCATCACTTTAATAACTGAGTCTTCAGTTTGTTCATTCATTTTCTGTCTGATTATGTCAGTGAATGCAACTTTGCTATTTTCTTGGATTTTTTTCCAACCCTCCTTGTTCTCCTTATTATTCTCCTTTAAGACTTTATTCTCTTCTTTTACTTCTTTTAACTGTTTTTTTAATTCTTCAATTTCCTTAGTTAAGTTTTTGTTCGCCTTCTCTAGTTCTTCCAATTTTTCAACCCTCTGCACAATGTTGTTAACGTAACCGAACCTAAATTTCCAGTGCTCGATCAACTTATCGAGTTTCTCTTCTAGTCTTGTTAATCGGGGGGGGGGGGTTGTGTCCCCCCCCCACCCTCTTTAAATCCCTGGAAAATATTCTCATCATCTTCTACTGTATTGCTCTTATCTATACTTCTAATCTTTACATTTTTGTTAGACATTTCGTCATCGCTAAATTGGTCCGGACCTCGTTTGTTTAGATTTTGTCTGCCTGCCTGGGCCAAGTCCTCACCTTCCTCATTTCCTTCCATTTCCCTCAGTAATCCCTCCCCTTCTCCTTTTTCCTTACTTTCCCTACACCACGAGCAATTTCCCCCCCCACCCTGTAAATACAATAGGTACTTCCTTTGCTTTGGGATCCACGAAATTTCACTTTTTCTTCAGAACGTCTTCTAAGCCGTCCGTTCGTTGAAGTGTGTGTTCATATATGTATATATGTGTGTGCATGTGTGCGCGTGTGTGTATTATCGTGTATAGATGTTCCAAAAATCTCATGTGGAAGAAGACTACTGCAAGCGCAGCGAGCGGCGGCGCAGGCCAAGCATCCGTGGCGGAGCCACGACCGGCGTCAGCCGGGTGCTTGTAATATATTAATAAAACATAATTAACCACCCCTCAATATAACAAAAATGGTCAATTAATGTAAATAATATATATATGCGTATATGTATATATATATATATATATATAATTAAAAGCCATTAGCTCAACATGACCATCATTGATCCATTCCTTGAGAAGCATTAAAACATAAAAGGAGAAAGATCTGAGTATTGACAAAAAACAATCACCTGACAAACATAGCCATAACATTGTGAGAGATGTATAGATTGCTGCAGAACATTCTGAGGGCTCTTCACTACATTGATGAAGAGATGATGAAAAAAATCCCCAAGAACTAATCTATCCAAAACAAGGATATCATCAGCGGTAGAGTCCCTGCCCCAGGTAAGATACAAAGTCAAGAGGTTACAAAGAGAAGCAACCAAACAGGTTCCCAATCAGGCATATAGGCCATAGGAAGAGACTAAAACCATTAGACCTACATATATATATATATATATATATATATATATATATATATACATACATATCGGGACAATATAAAATCGGTACAAAGTGAAGAAAGTGGGTTCTGAAAAAGACCTGGGAGTAATTATCACAAGACATGACTATAAACAGATAAATAAAATTGTCCGAGAAACCTACAACTTGCTAAGATCAATAAAGGTGGCCTTTACCTACTTGGACAAAGAAATGGTGAAGAAAATACTAGTCACACTGATAAGGCCAAAACTGGAGTATGTAGTGACACTATGGACACTGAGTACTAAAAAGAATATTAAGAAAACTGAAAGACCCCAAAGAGCAATTACAAAGATGGCTCGTACACTTTCAAAACTGTCATATGAGGAGAGATTGTCAAAGCTGAAATGACCAACTCTGGGAAAAAGAAGAGAAAGAGGTGACCTATTGACCATCTATAGAATTATGAGAGGCATGGAAGTCCTTGATAGAGAAGACTTACTAAATTGGGATAAAAGAAACACAAGGGGACCTGATAAGAAACTAAGAATGGACAGTTATAGAAGGGACCTGAAAAAGAACAGCTTTCCACACAGAATGGTGGATGTCTGGAACAAATTGGACGAAACAGTGTGTGCAAACACCTTACATGAATTTAAGAGCAAACTAGATACTGTGAGATACAAAGACAGGACACCACGAGTCTAGCTACCCTTCCCATAAGATACAACTAGGTAAATACACTTAAGATGAAACTCTTTCCTTTCTACCCCTCATTCACATTAATATTCCTGACCTGACATTCAATCACTATTTGTGGGCAACCAAAGACCTAGGAACCCCTCCTCGTGCACTGTCATTCTATCTTGTAGGCGAGTTCCAATGTCAACACCATGGTCTGTCTGGGCACAAACCATTCCCACATCTCTGTCTGAGCCTTACATATTGGCACTGGTCTGCAATAGAATTTGCTGCCAGTCCTCATGAGGTTAGGCAATGTGGGTTTGGAGACTCATCTGGGATGTTGGCCAGGAATTTGTCTAGCATTGCCTTGAAACCTCTGTGCTGACTCCCTTATCTCTCTTGGGAGACAGCTAAAAATACAGGTGAAGCTTTCCATCTGGATCATCTTCAGTTACAGATCCTACCAAATCTGGGATGGTGTTTCCCTTTGATACCACCTTCTTTTAGTGATGGGTTTTGTGCTGTGCCCTGCAGGACTTTTCAGACATAAATCACTACAGTGAATAGAGCTTGAGGATTTTCAGTCTCTCATAGTAATTCAGGGAGTCCCTCACTAACCACCTCATGAATACCCTTTGGACTTATTTGAGTTCTTGTATCTCCTTGACTTCATGTGGAGACCATAGCTGGCATACATAGTGCTCGAGCTTCCTGGTCTTAAAGGTCTGGGGGATCCATCCACTCATTTTATGAGCAACACTAGTGATGTGTTATGTGTGCATTAAGGCCACAGTCATCACTCATCCACACCCCCAGGTCTCTCAGCCTTTCCTTTGTTTTTATTTCCTCTGCACCTGCTGTGTATTTGTGCTCTTTTAGATTTTCGTTTGGCCCATATCTTATCAGTTGAAATTTCATGTTGCTGAAGACCAAGTTGTTTACACTTGACCACTTGTATGCCTCTAGATCTTTCTGTAATCTTTTGAAATCTTCTCAGGTTATGATTTCTTAAGAAATCCTGGTATCATCCATGAACAAGGACACTGGATGACCTAACCCCCTGGCCTATGTCACTTATGACCAGGAAGATCAATGGACCAAGCACTGAGTTCTGTGGCACTCCACTAATTAACATTGAACTTTTTGACTGGACTCCATCCACTATTACTTTCTGCATTCTATTACTTAGGAATTCATGGAGCCAGAGTCCCAGTTTTCCAGTGATGCCCATATTATTCACTTTGTGTAGCAGCACCCTGAAGTCTACCTCAAATGCTTTGGTGCAGACTAGATAGGCCACATCAACTTTTATTCCTCTATCCCAATTAACTACCAGACTGGATATACAAGATGACTGGTTTTACTTCCAAAGGTAACATGCAATACAACAATGAAAAAGAGCATCTGTGTCCAGCAAGCCTTATCTAATTATCGTATACCAAGCTATTGAAACCCAACTAAATCATATATACTTTCCTTTCCATCAACCTCATGAACTGTACTTCTCACTCCCCATTTCCTCCATGGTTAAGTCCCAAAATTATATTCAACTTACCGTATCTCACTTTCAGGCCCACTGTCCTGGTATATCTAATCTTGTGTCAAAAGCTTCTATCCAGAAATAAGAATGTCACCACTTCAACTCACAACCTAAGTTTGATCACCAGCATGATTTCTACTAAATGTAGGACACTAATGGTAAAACTTTGAAGCTTTCTTGTCTGACTTAATTATCTTAAGACTTTGAAAAGGCCTTTGCTGCTTTGTAAAACATTTAAAGATTCTGCTAGAAGCTAGTACATCATTTCCTCCTTAAACCACATGTTTATTGCAACTATTCCTTATATTTGCTGTCTTATACAATACTGGTGTTATGTTCTTCTCTTTATCCATTCTGAAATTGCTGCTGCAGACTGCCAATGCTGTTCTTCCATAATTATCAGCTCAAGTCCCAAGATGTCTGGCCTGACTTACTCTTCTATGGTATTCATTTATGACCTGCATTTCCTCCATATTTTCATATAGAAAGCTGACAACCAAAATTTGCTATCCTCCACCTACTACTACACAGAGGGTCTTAGGCTTTGCCAGCCACTTTGGGGCTGTATCTAGTCAAACTTGAGTTAACAATTATTACTATTAGATTCACACCTATTGGTTACTAGAACATGAAAATAAATGAGGAAAAAAACAACAACAACATAAACTTACCTAAATCTTCCACTAGTTTTAGCATAACTCCTCCAATGTGAAGGTCACTCTTCACACGCAAAATGCGCTCTACTTGCAGATCAGTGACATAGACGTGCAAGTCCCACGAGCCATCACCGATCAAATAGCCATCAGCCATCATCTTGATTGACTAATGTTTTACTATCACTTGTTCTCTAAGTTAGTGTGGTATCACCTTTACACTTCTACTAAGTAATAACAAACAATAAATACTTTGGGTCAAGCAAATATTATAGATGCATGTGCTACAAATCTTATTCATGCATTTGAACATGTCCTCCAACACAATATCCATATTGTACCCAAAATTTCTCTATCATTTTCAACTTTGTCTTTCACTTTTTTACAAAAGGACAACTCACAACAAATAACAGCTCTCCTCCCTTTCCTCCTACCAGCCAGTTTATACTGAAACCTACATCAGTGCAACAGAAAACAGTCCAACATTTCCCTGAGATCTTTGATGTTTACCTAAACATAAGTGGTGTGGGAATGAGAAGTTACCTTCTTGTGGTATCACTCACTTCCAGTAGATTAATTGCTCAAGCTTTAATTCCCACCCATATGTCTGTTGTACCTCCCTTTAAATGCAGAAATCATAAGTACTATTACTAGTATATGGTCTGGAAGAGCATTTCATGGATCAATGGTGTGAATAGCAAACCAGTTCCCCTTCAAGAATTTAATTTTCTTTCATGCTCTGAAGAGATGATTCATTCTCATAAAATTAAATTTCATACAAAATCAATGCTCACAAAAAATAATAGCCTGTGGTTACATTAAAATACAAAATATTTGATACAAAGAGTGAAAGGAATGGAGTTACCTGAAGGGCAAAAGAGGGCAAGAAAGTAATACATGTCAAATCTTCAAAACAACTTGCCTGAATATGCTATTTAATTAATATGTGATTGTAGCAACCTATTGTACACTAACTCCATGCTTTATATGTGGGGAAATGAAAAAATTACCTATCTTTGAGAGGGTCTGAGGACCATTGTTGACTGTGGCAGAGCTATAGGATTCCAGTCAGTGGAACTTAAGGCAACAGTTTTTATTATTCATAAAATATCCTTAATTTCTCTACTTCAGACTATATGTTTTTCAGCTGTCACAATGACTAAGAACATCATTGAGAAATAAATGACCAATTACATCACAAAACAGTACTGTAGGCAGATTGAATTACGTGTTTGAAAATACCCAGCTCTACTAGTTCTTTCATGATCTGCATGCTGATGAGATGCAAGATCAAATCCTAAGCATACTCTAAAATAGCGGGGGGGGGGTGTTTGTATACTATTAACAAAAAGAAACCATGATTATAGCCTTCCTTTCCCTACACTGTTTTCTAGGTTTATGGGTTATTCAGGATAGTTACTCAATTACATCTGCTTCGGGTTGCCACTTTGGGCAATAATTTAAGAAGTGTTTTAAGTATTAATGTGAATCCTAAGGCTAAGGGAATGCCATATGGGCCTAGTAGATCTATCCTAAATGGCAGTTGAGTGAAGGATCTGCTTTCCCACCTACTATTGTCTATTAAGTGTAAAACCCTTCCATATTTGGTTACAGTAACAGCTGCCACCCCACAATTTAAGGAAAATGTCAACAACTAAAAATATAATTAAATTTAATAAATACACAATAAAAACTACCTATAAAAATTGAATGCATATCGTATACGAGACTGATGTGAAGTAAAAATTAATTAATCCCACTTTTTTTATTCTTGATGGAGGGGAGAAAGTATGAATACACTGCACTTTAATATTAAAAATTAAATAACGGAAATAACAACTATCGTGTGGTATTCAAATACTTCGAGCATTAGAGGCACCATGACATCTTCAGCACTCATACCGTACGTGCCCTCTCCTCGACACCACATCACCTCATCACACGTCTGAGTCATGTCTTAAGAAAGAAGCTTCAACACATAGCTGTACGAATTTATCTCGATATAATGCTTTCAACCAGTATTAAATACAAGACAAATATGTACAATCTTTACGCTATACCACACTGATAAACATCACTTTTTTTCATCTTGAATCTTCCAAGATCCTCTTGCCTATTCGTTTGTTACATCTTTAGTACATGTTTGACCTTAAATAAGCGCACAAGTTCTTCACTGTTTTCTTCATGTCCATATTCCTAAGTCTTTAAGCCATCAGTTCGGTATAAATAAACCATAAACTACGTCAAATACACAAACGATTAACACTATCTCTTGCCCTACACTTCTCCAGTACACTTCTCACTGTAATGTAAACTGATGTTGCGGGGGGGGCGGATGAGGGATCCTTCCAACACCAAAGTGAGCTGAAACTATCGTACAACGTACGGGAATTAAAGAAACTAGCAGCATTGACAATCTGATTATTATTTAGTTCTTATTCCATCCACTTGTAGAATCATTCATAACATTTTCTAAAGTTTAGAGGGTAATATAAACTAAATCAGTACCTAAACAGAACAATAACGCGCAAGACGTAGAATCACGGATAGTTTTGATCTACCAAACGTAGCTCTACATTCTAGCAAAAAATATATATATATATATACTACATGATAAGTGTTTAACTGGCGACTCTTGAATAGCACAAAATTAATGACGTCCCTATACCTGGCACCTGCTGCGTGATGTTGGACTGAAATAATAAAATAAAAACGTAAAAAAAAAAAAATCCAGCAGTCATAGAGCCCAATGCAATAGCTGGCCGCATATGCATATTTACGTTGGTAATCCGAAACTTCATGATATTTCTCAACTCGTTCACTACCTAAGATTTGTCATCCACGTAAACACACACGCACGTGGGTAGTGTCATAACGACTTGTCCTATGATAAACAGATTAACAAAATTGTCGGGGAGACTTACCACTTGCTAAGATCAATAAAAGTGGCATTTGCATACTTGGACGAAGACATGATAAAAAAAAAATATTGGTTACATTGATAAGGCCTAGACTAGAGTATGCGGCGACATTGTGGTCACCCAGTACCAAAAAGAATATAAAGAAAATAGAAAGAATCCAGAGAGCAGCAACAAAAATGGCACCTGCACTTGCAAACCTATCATATGAGGAGAGATTGGCTAAACTGGAGTTACCGATGCTGGAGCAAAGAAGAGGGAGAGGTGACCTACTGACCATCTACAGAATCATGAAAGGCACAGAGATACTTGATAGAGAGGACTTACTAAACTGGGATAAGAGAAACACAAGAGGACATGGAAAGAAAAAAAAACATAGCTATAGAAGAGAACTGAAGAAAAACAGTTTTCCACATAGAGTATTGGACACTTGGAACAAACTGGATAATGAAATAGTATGCGGAAAAACTATTCATGAGTTAAAAGCAAACTAGACTCTGCGAGATACAAAGGCGGGCGACCACGAGGATAGCTCATCTTCCCGCAAAATACAACTAGGTAAATACAACTAGGTAAATATCCTCTCAAGCACAAGGTCCCAAATATCGATGAAGCAAAGTCGCCCTTCTGAGGGAACTATCGCTAGAAGAGGACCCAATGTTCATTGCCCTGGCTAACGATGTGAAAGACTTTGAGATAGAAATAACCAACTACACCCCATTTAGAGCTGATAGAGAAGGAAGAAGCCATGGTGGTGCAATGGTCTATCTCAGAAACGATCTAACCGCACACTCTAAGACACTATTATCCTACTCAAACAGGGTGATTGAACTCTTAGTCCTACATATAACTAAAATAAAATTAATCATAGTAAACTGTTACCGCCCACCCCAGTGTAGCCTAGAAAGCTTCTCAAATGCTATGACCAGACTGAATGAAGTACTGGAGACCACCTCACTCACCATGACAGATATTATAATGTGTGGTGACTTCAACTTCCCTTTTATATGTTGGCCTGATGGCAGGTCCTGTGGGGGCATCTAGAAGACCAAGCCCAAGCCAAACTGCTTCAAGAGACTGCCGATAAACTGTTCCTAAACCAACATATGATGGAGCCGACTAGAGCTGAGCAACATTCTTGACCTCTTCTTCACCAATAATGATGAGTCGGTCAGCAATTACAGGATGGAGAAAACAGTCTTCTCCGACCACAATATAATTCTTGTTAACACAACATATAAGAAAAGTAGGACACCGCGGGAATGCCGGACTCCACCAGACACGACCCCCTTCGCCAGCTTCAATTTTTTCAGTGAAAAGGTAGGCTGGGAACAAATACAACGAGAGCTTTGGGAGATTGACTGGAATCTGGTACTGCAGGAACCAGATTCCAATTCCAATCTCAACACACTGTTGAGGATCTTGCTGGAGATGTGTACTGCCTATGTGCCACGGAAAATAAGAGAAAGGATCACAGGCACTCCATCCCATGCAATAGAAAAATCCTCATGCGGCGTGCCAACCTTAATGAAAAACTCAGTAAAAGTAGCAATGAGGCCCAAAGGCTCTCAATCTTCTAAAAAATAGAGGAAATAGAACAGAAAATCAAACACTCGTACGAAGAGCAGAGAAGAATCGAGGAAAACCAAGCTATAGAAAATATAAACCACAATCCGAAATTCTTCTACAGCTACTGTAAAAAATTCCTGAAAACCAAGTCACAGATTGGGCCCCTAGTAACTGAATAAGGAACCATAACAGAAGACCCACAAGAAACCTGCCAGATGCTGGCACACCAGTACAACAGTGTGTTCAGCAGACCAAAGAAACAGACAGAAATCCTAGATCCCACAACCTTTTTCAATCAAGTGACAACGAACAAAAACCAACTTACCGACCTTCAAGTGACAGTAGAGGACATCAAAAAGGCAATAAAGGAGCTAAAGATTAACTCAGCCGCTGGACCAGATGGCATTCCGGCGATCCTACTCCTAAAATGTAGCGAGGTCTTGGCGATCCCAATCATCCCTAGATAAAGGTATGATCCCGGCGCTACTAAAGCAAGTCATAATAAGCCCAATATATAAAGGAGGTGACCGGACCTTGCCAAAGAATTATCGACCTGTTGCCCTCACGTCCCACATCGTCAAGGTAATCGAGAAATGCGTAAGGGACAAACTGTTCACCCACCTTGAAGAGAATAACATCATAAAAGAGAATCAGCATGGTTTCAGAAAAGGTCGGTCCTGCCTCTCAAACCTACTGGCACACTACGACTGGCTACTACGGAACCTGTCAGAAGGGAAGAATGTAGACGTAGTATTTCTAGACTTCGCAAAAGCCTTCGACAAGGTAGACCACGGTGTCCTCCTCCACAAGACAAAGGACCTAGGAATCTCAGGGAAGCTAGAAGTGTGGCTTCACAACTTCCAGACAGACCGTACCCAAACAGTCGTGGTTGACAGCGTGAAGTCCAGTGAAACCAAGGTAATAAGCAAAGTACCACAAGGCTCTGTCCTCGGCCCTCTCCTATTCCTAATTCATATGAATGACATCAATAGGAGAGTGGACTCAACCATCCTGTCTTTTGCCGATGATATTTGCATCAGCTGTGCAGTGCTGGAAAGTGAAGATGTGCACCATCTACAAAACGACCTCAACACAGTTTATGCTTGGGCCAATGACAGCAACATGCAGTTCAATGAAGAGAAGTTCGAGGTCTTGAGATACGGCACAAACCAAGGCATTAAAGACAATACAGAACTGCACACGAGAAGGGGTATGAAAATCACACCCAAAGCCCATGTAAAATGCCTGGGCATTCAATCAGTGATGATGCCAGTTTCCAGCACCGTATCATACAGTCCGTGAAAAGAGCTTGAGGGCTGGCCAGCTGGGTACTAAGGACTTTCTCCTCAAGAGAGGTACAAGTAATGCTTACCCTTTGGAAGGCACTTATTTAACCAATCCTGGACTACTATAGCCAACTCTGGTCACCACACGAACAAGGAGACATCCAGAAGCTTGAAGCCGTCCAAAGGAATTACACCAGGCACATCCGAGGGATGAAAGATCTCAACTACTGGGATCGCCTGGAAGCACTGGGCCTCTACTCCCAACAAAGGAGAAGAGAAAGATATAGAGCCCTAGAGGTCCCTGTTCCTGACCCCACGCCTTCAACAATCAAGCACTGCCACAGTGTAAGGCACGGGCGAAAGTGTGAGAGACAAACTCTCCCACCAAGAGCTCCAGAGAGGTTCAAGATCTTACTGGCTGGATGCCAGTAAGGTCTTGAGAGAGAGAGAACCAAATGCTCGGTGGACAGCTTCAAGCATGCACTGGATAGGTTTCTACGGAAGGTGCCAGACGAGCCCCTATTGCCAGGCTACACCGCCATCAGTAGGTTGTCATCAAATACAATAACAGACCAACTGGCCCTCGTGAGAAGGGACAGCAGGACTGGCAGCAGCGGTAGATCACTATGGCTATGAGGACTGTCCTCGGAACTTAACCATGTAAATCAAGTAAGTAAACGCTGAGAGCGCGGCGCGAAAAGCTTTCATCGATACAAGCCGTTATGCCGCCCTTAGATTTACTACTGGGTCAATAACTCCAGTTTTTAATTGTTCCATGACAATGTTGGAATAATGCCGTAGTAACTCAGATTAGTTCTTTGGTGATGCATTTGCCTTAAGGCAAGTCTATACTCATGGGATAGGAATGGATGGTTCGTCAATGGAACTTTCACCCAATATTGAGTGTTTTTATATAGTTTGGGGATTCCTACAATTTATGCAGTCACCACTGAATCACATATAATGCGTGGTTCAATTAGTAATGATGGTTCAGTCACCTGCGGCGTCAACAGAGTGACCGAGCATGATGCAGGAGTCTCATCGGTGTGATCAAGTATGATACCATAGGCATCGATCAAATGTCCCCACTGGGGACTGCGTAAAATCCATGACCACGTTGTTCACAGTTGTTCCATACAGGAAACATCCGATGAAAACTGCTCCTATTAATAGTTGAATATTATCCACTACATTACAGTGTCTATCCTTATCTGCCAGTCGAATGGCCAAATGCATTCAACCCGCGAAGGCCTAGTGTCGGGCCCGCCACTCTGCTAGACATTATTATTACAATCCGGCCCGCGGAACTCCCAGCAAAAGGAGATAAAAAAAATCCAATAAACATTATGTTTTCAAATAAATAAATTTAATGATTGAATTACTTTATATTTCGTTAGTAATAGTAGTAGTAGTAGTAGTAATAGTAGTAGTAAAACGAAAATAAAACTTATGAAAACAATAATAATATGGAGTAGTAGTAGATCAGATTAACGAAGTACTAGAAAAGCCAAACTTTACACTAAATTCTGCTTAACTTTTAATGGGGAGTTTCAAAATTGGAAACACAAATTTATTTGAATATGAAATGTTAGACTTTGAATGTTTAATTAAATACAGTCAACGAAATAACTTTATAAGCATGACTGTCTTGTCTGACATACCAAACTGGCTTCACTGGAAGAGATAGGTTCGAGAATAAAGAAATACTCGGCAGTTATTGGAAATATTGGATTTATAAAATCAACTTTCAACATTATCGTTCTTCAGAATATTCTGTCGTCACCAATCATCAAATTTCATTCTTCAAATCGAGTTCAAAGTCAACTGTCATATTCATCACTCGTCAACCGTGTATTATCGAATTCAAGCTTCAAATCCAGTTCAAGTCGTCATTTGTCAACTTCTCAAATTTTCACAAACCTTCTGTGTGATATGTTGGACGGTGTCTTCAGTTTATAGTTCAGGTCGGACAATTATGTAATTGAAAACTGCCAAACAACATCTGCTAGGAGATACTGTTTTGGCAACTGCCCCACACTGCACGGTCTATGATCCTGCCACTGCCAGAGAAGCCAGACGCCAGCGGTCAGTGTCCGTTAAACTTTCAAGTTAATACAAGGTACGTAAGCTTTTTGGTCAGTACAGATCAACTGCAGTTATTTCTTATAAAAATAAATCACAACTACTGAAATTATGTAGCTACTAATTAATTATATTTAAATTAGATGACGTACATTTACAATCAATGCACCATTATTTCGCTTATTCATTGTTGATATACCTCATTTTCTCCATTTGCACCTCATCATGTCTGCAACCCAGCGTGTTAAAAAGAGGAAAGTGGACCTCGAGCATCGGACCTTCAACCCTGAGTGAGAGAAGTACCTCTTCATCGAGTGCTTTGGACATGCCCAGTGCCTCATATGCTTGAAGATTGTGGCTGTCCTAAAAGAGTACAATGTGCATCGCCACTGGGAGACAGACCACCGATCGTCAAACTTTGCGTCGATGTCTGCCGCCGAGAGGAAGGACGCCATCGTTAGACTATCAGGGAACCTGCAGAAACAAACTTCACTCTTCCGCAAGCAGAATGCTGAGGCCGAAAAGGTGATGTGCGCCAGTTATGAAGTCTCCCGCATCCTTGCTCGCCGAATGAAGCCATTCGCGGATGGGGATTTCATCAAGGAATGGCTCCTCGCTCTAGTGGACTCCGTCTGTCCAGAGCAGTGTTCTGCCTTTGAGAGCGTGAGCCTTTCGTCCCGCACCGTTCGCCGTCGCATCGAGGATATATCGGACAACGTGCACGACTCACTCAAAACACGCAGCTCGAACTTCGTCGCCTTTTCCCTTGCTCTGGATGAGAGTACCGACACAAAGGGCACGGCCCAGCTGGCCGTTTTCATCCGCGGCATCACCGCTGACCTCCAGGTGTGTGAGGAATTCCTCCAGCTTGTCTCGCTGCGCGGCACCACCACTGGGCAAGACATCTGCGATGCCGTGCGTCAGTGTGTTGATCAGCACTCCTGGACCTCTCCCGTCTTGTGTACGTGACGACCGATGGTGGCCCAGCGATGGTTGGGGAGAAGAAGGGCGCCGCTTTGCTGCTAGTGCGCCACTGTGAAACCGCCGGATACACTCAGCCTATTAATATGATGCACTGCATCATCCATTAAGAGTCCCTGTGCGCCAAGTCTGCCAACCTCGTTGATATCATATCTGTCGTGGTGAAGGTCGTCAACTCCATCCTCTCCCGCAGCCTTAACCAATCAATCCGAGTTGAGAACGTATCCCCCTTTTTCCCATAGGTTCAATAGTTCGATATATGCGAATTCGTTATATGCGGCGGGGTCCGCAGAACGGAACCCCCGCATATAACGAGTACCTGTATTTTTGCTACTGTGCTTGTAAGGGATACCGGTCTGAAGTTTGTAAGGTCTTCTTTGTTTCCTCCTTTATGTATTGGTATGATGTTTACATTTTTCCAATCTTACAGTACCTTTTCCTTCTTTGTATAATTTGTCTATTAGTTCATCTATACACTCTTTCAATATCCAATTTGCAATTCTATCAGGTCCATGTGATGTCCTAACATTTTTATCTGGTCTCATTTCTTTTTGTGTTACTTTTATTTCTTTCATTTTGGGGGATCTTTTTCGTTGTTCCTCTTCCCAAATTTGTGAGCTCTCAATTGTAAAAACATACCTGAAATGTTTGATCATAACTTCAGCCATTTCTATGTCGTCTATATATTATTTATCTCCTTCACACATTTTCACTAATTCATGTTTGTCTTTTATCATTTACATATCTGTAAGAGTTTAGGTTGATCCTTGCATTTGTCTATAATATCTTTTTCATAGCTTCTTTTTTTCTTTCCTGCATATACAGTACTCACATATTCATTCCCAAGTTTTATATATGTTTGCCATTTGGATTTTTTTTTTTTTTTTCCATCTTTTCCAGGCTTTGTCTCTTTTATCTTTAGCCTCACTGAACCTTTTGTTATACCAATACTTTATATGAATCTCTTTTTGCATCTTCTTTGGTACATATTTATCAATTCGTTCCATATACTTTTCTTTCAATATGTTCCATTTCTCTTCTATCTTTGGAAAATTTGTCCCAGCATTTTGATTTTTTTTCCAAGTTTTACGAATTCCATTTTGTTGTACATTAACCTTCCTTCTCTATGTTTTTCATTTCTTCTCACATTGTTTTGTTCTTTTAGTTCAAACTCTATTAGTATGTGGTCACTTCCCAATTGGTGTGTTATACTCCATTTTGTTCACAATATCAGGTTCAGAAGTGAATATTAAGTCTAGTTTCAACAGTTCTTCATTGTTTCAATATCTAGTATTTTCCTTAACCCATTGTGTTCAGGTATATTTGATAGTCAAACCTAGTAGCGTGTTGTTCCAAAGTTCTTCTCCCCCTTTTACTGTCATTTCTTCCCAGATTATTTCCTTTGTGTTAAAGTCACCCATAATTACCATGTTACCACCCTCTTTCAGTAACTCAAGTAGTGTTTCTTTGTTCTTTGTGTTTTCCAGTAATTTGGAATGATCACTATCAGATCAGGCCTGTGTTTTTGGGGGCACATATACAAATTTTCTACTTTTCATATCATTATTTACAACTTTAATTACAATTAATTCCACATTATATTTGTCTTTGTCACATTTAAACCCTTTTTGGTCAATATCAAGACAGATATGTGAGAAAGCTTTAGGAAATGTTAAGGATTTTTTTTTTTTTTGGGGGGGTCTTTATGGATTTGGAAAAGGTTTGTGAAATGGTAGGCAGAAGGAACTTTGGGAGGTTTTGCAGATATAGGGGATTGGGGGAAAGCTGTTAAGGGCAGTCAAGAGTTTTTACAAGAGTAGTTGAGCCTGTGTTAGAAATAGAAATAGAGAGAGTGGTTTGAGATAAAGGTGCATCTGCATCACAGATGTGTCATGTTGCCATGGTTGTTCAATGTATACATGGATGTGATGTGGGAGATAAATGCAAGAATAAGGGGCAGGGGACTGGAGCTAAAGAAAATGGAGAAAAATGGGAGGCAAGCCAGTTGTTGTTTCCTGATGACACTGTGCTTGTGGCAAGGTCAGAGGAGAGATTAAGGGAGTTAGTGACGGAGTTTGGGATGGTATGCGATAGGAGAAAGTTGAAGGTAAATGTGAGTAAATGGTGACGAGATGTGCAAGGGGAGAGGATGGCAGCAAAATGGAAGTCCTAAAAGAGAGAGGCTGGAAGAAGTGGGCAGTTTTAGGTACTTGAGGTCGCATGTGGCAGGAAAAGGAGTGGTGGAGGTAAATTGTAGATTGAGAAGTGAGTAAATGCTTTGGGGGATTAGAAATTGTAATGAAAAATTGGCATTTGGGAATGGAAGCAAAGAGGAGATTGTATGAAGAGGTGGTTGAGCTGACAGCACCGTATGGAGAAGAGACATAGAATTTAAGAGAGGCAGAGAAGTTTAAATGTGTTTGAGATGAAATGTCTGAAAAGTATGGTAGGGGTTACAAGGTTGGATAGTGACAAACGAGGTGAGGAGAGTGAGGTTGGAAAAGGAGATGACAGATCAGGCTGATGGAAGTCTATTGGAATGATTTGGACATATAGAAAGAATGAATGAAGAAATATTTGGAAAAAAGGTGTGGATGGGGTGAATTGAGGGTATGACCAAGAATGAGATAGATGGGGTAAAAGGGATTTTGAGGAAGAGGGGAATATCTGTTAAGGAGGGAAGGGAGAAGGCAGGAGATAGGGGCAAGTGGAGAATGGCTGTGTATAGATGATGCTGTGATGCACAGATGGGAGGGGGCAGGGAATAGGGCAGAGTGGTTATGTGTGAATGATATTTTGATGCAGCCCAAAGGAACTTCTCCCTGTCTTCTCTTTTTCTGGATGAGGGGACAAAAAAGTAGATTTGCTAATTAAATGAAGTGGCCTTACTGTGAATATACTGTGTCTAGCTGCATTGCTTCTGACCAATGGCAGTGGGCAGGATACAGGGATGACCTGTCATCCACAAGGAGCTAAAATGAGAGGGAGGAAAGGGTGATGGATGGGAGTGGAATGGGTGGGAGAATATGTGTTTTGACTTGGCTACCTCCTTTCTTAGTAGGAAAGAGCCTTTGATATATTGATAAATTCCCTTAAGTGTAAAACTGTCTTGCATATATTAATCAATAGTATTCTATCCCATTCTTCTCCTAAGTCCTTCTGCTTGACTTTAGCCACATTGAAGTATTTCATGCAGAGTACATTAACAGTTTCATCCATCACAGAGCCAAAGTAGGACCCACAATCATTGTATGAGGACAGGTAATTACAGAAAACAACCACCATGCCATTCTTTACTTTACAAACAGAATTTTGCTATATTTTCTATGCACCTTCCCATCCTCACCCACGAACCATAATTCATGCCACACCAAATAATGAAATAGTACCAACACATGACAATACTACCAATGGAATTAACCTGTCCTATGTGCAATCATCACACCGAAGACACAGAACCTCACCCAATGCTGCCTTTTCTAGTATCCTGACCACAGTATTTGTTTCTTGAGTGACTTCTGTACCAATATGGTGGCTGTTGCCAGTTACCCAGGAGCTGTAGGTCTCCTGCAGAAAACCCCTGGGGCAACAGTTTGATAGGAGTGAACCTCCCCTCCCCCCCACCAGTCTGAAGACTGTATGCATCAAATTCCTCTTCCTCCCCATTCTTGATCTTTCACACTGTATGGGGTTTTGAATGTATAAATTTAATAGTCAATATTCTTGGATGAAGGGTCATCCCTATCTCTGTCCACTGCCTGAATCAGAAGCAATAGAGCAAGACATTACATCCAAAGCAAGGCCACTTCACTTACAGAGTGACTCTCCCTCCTCATCTCCTCATGTGGAAAATATAGAAGATGGGGAGCAATCCTTCAGGCCGTGTCAAAATATCATACACAATCTTTCTCCACTCACCCCTATCCCCTGCCTTCTCCCTTCCTTGCTCAACAGACCCTTTTGCTCAATGCCCCTTTTACCCCATCCATCCATCTCATCCTTGGTTGTCCTTTCAAGTTTATTCCCTCCACTTCTGCTTTCCAAACTTTAGTTTTTGCTAATCTTTCTTCACTCAGTCTTTGTGCTCAAACCATCCCATACCTGCCAGCTCCCTTTCCATCCCCACTCTCATTTACAGTTTACAATATTGTAACCAGCATTCCTTCTTGCTGAAACAACATTCAATATCTGTGAATAAAGTATAGAAAGAGAAGGTTAATAAAAAGGTGATCTGGAACTTTATGTCTTTATGAACCTCTAATGGGAGCTATGCCACAATGGGGGATAGCAATGAACAAAATTCACTTAATGTGTAGGCCAGAATTGATATCTGAACTGCTTGACTCTACAGCTGTATTTTCTCCCACACAAGCAGACTTGTGAGTTTCATCATCCAATCCTTCAACAAATTTCTTCATTCCCAAGCTGCTGTGCAGCTTTCTGTAACGTCGCTGTTCCTGTTGATTAATAAATATCTATAAGTTAAGAGCACATAATAAAAACATACATTTTCATGTTACAAATTTCCCTAAGAAGAGGGTCACCAAACCAGCAATTACCAACAGGTCTATTCATTCTTAAAACCCAAAGAAACATGGATGGAATTAGTTTGTTCCCCCCATTTAACCCTATTCAACACATCCTCCTCTTCCCCAATGCTCCTTCACCCCATCTGAGATCTCATTCTCAGTCTTCCCTTCAAGTTCACTCCATGCACCTGCCTTCTACATGCTTTTTTACTAGTCTATCTTTACCCATTCTTTCCACATGCCCAAACCATCCTAGTACTTTTTTATCAACTCCATCTATCAGCTTCCTTTCTATCCCCCTTCCTTTTGCCCATATTTACTTTCAACATTCTTCTCTGGCATACTCTCCCAAACTTTGCCACTGGGTGCCTTAGACCCTCCTATGACTCAGCCATGAATGCAATGATATCCACAAACAAAAACTGACTCACCTCCTACTTCCCTCCACTCTCATATTTCCATATCTCCAGTCTACCCCTTACTCTCACATTTATTTCCCATACAACCCCATCCACAAACATGACATTACACTTTCATCTCAAATCACTCACTTGCTCAATACACATATCCAACATGCTCCAAACCCATCACCTTGAGCCAACAAAGGGCTTCATTCAATGCAACTCATGCAAAAAATGGGCCCACATCACTTGCACAAATGATGGCTGAGGAAATATTATCAAAAGCGGTCAAACTGGCTAATAGCAAGAAATTCAAAATATAAAAATAAAAAAGGAAATGAATGATGAGGAAAAAGAGAAAGACAAAGCACTCAGAATTGAAGCAAGTGATAGAACTGAAAAGAGAACAGAGACAGAACAAAAATGAGTTTCTTTGGAGAGTGCTGGATTTGAGACTGAAAAAATTGTATATATATATATATATATATATATAAAAAAAGGAAACAAACCAAAAAAGAAAATATGAAAATAAAAGTGGCATACACAAACATCGATGGTATGATCTCTGGAATAAACGAACTAAATGACTATCTAGAAACAGAAAAACCTGACATCATGGGGATAGTAGAGACAAAACTGAAAGGACCGCTATTAACAAGAATAGTGGGGTCCTGGAGCCGCAGCGTCTACATCGTGGGACCACCCCCCAACCCCAAGAGTTGGGGGCCAAACGGCGGCAACCAGCCCTGGCCACCAGCTCTACGCAGGAGGCACTGATCCCCAACAGGAGCTATGACTACCTTGGGGAGTACCACAATCCCTTTTCTCAACGTGCAATGTTACGTTTTTTCTGCACCGAGGGGTGATTTTCCAGCGATCACCCCTCTTCTTCTACTTTTAGCCGGAGATGTAGAGAGCAATCCTGGGCCCACCACAAAATACACATGCCCAACATGCTCTAAACCCATTACCTCGAGCAGACAAAGGGCTCAGTTCAGTGCAATGTGCAAAAACTGGGCCCACCTCACTTGTACAACATTTGCTGACACAAACCAATTCACAAACACTTGGACATGTTCTACTTGCCAGTAACCCCACTCCCACCTCCCCAACCACAGCCAGCACCCTTACCCACTCCCAATTTCCCTTTGCCCTTATCCCCAATCAGTACTCCCCTTCCTTTGTCCCCAATCTCTCCTTTCCCCCACTCTAACCCAGATCCTATACCTTCCCCATTAACACCCCAACCTCAACCCCAAACGGCAACATACAACACATACAGAACACACAACATCAACATATTACAACACAACATTGATGGTATTAACACGAAAAAACATGAACTCGAACACTTTCTTAAACAAAACTACATACACATTGCAATTATACAAGAAACAAAACTAAGACACTCACACAAAACACCATCATTTCATAATTACACCACCAACAGACAAGACCGGACCGACGGCAATGGTGGTGGACTCATCACTCTGATCCACCACTCCATCTGTTTTGTGGACACAAGTGCCACAAAAAAAATTCTCCTCCCTACCACAGATAACACTACAGAAATCCAATCCATTCAAATCCGCACAGGCAACAAATCAACACTGATAATAGTTAACATGCACATTCCCCCCCAATCATCCCCCACAGTTCCAAACACCTTCAGGCCTCAATTTAGCCAACTAGCCTCAATCCCCAACCTGATCATGGGTGGTGACTTCAGTGCCAAGTCGTCTGCCTGGTATGTTGACAACCCTGACACAGATAGAGGGCTTGATATACAGACTCAGTTTGACTCATTAACTATCATGAACAACACACATAATCATACACATATCCCACACCAAGCCCTATGCACTCCCTCCTCTCCTGATATCACCTTTTGCTCCCCCTGCCTAACCCCAACAACATCATGGAGAGTGGTCGGAACCCTTGGTTCTGACCACCTTCCAATCATCATCATCACCAAAACAAGATGCACACCAGTTGGCCACAGACACACATACACCAATTACAAGAGAGCTAACTGAGAAGCTTTTACTGAAGAGACAGAACAACATTTTGAAACACTTAACAGTACACCAATCACAAACATAAACAATGCTGTGCTTACTTTTAATACAATCATACAAAATAGAGACAAGAGATACATCCCTAGAGGGAACAGAAAATCACACAACCCCAACTTCACACCAGAAATCCAAGGCCTCATCAGACAATGAGACACACTTAAACACAATACCCCCACACCTATCCCTCAAAATATAGCAGACCAAATACAAACACTGTGATTGCCAATAAAATACACGAACAAAAAACACAAAATTGGCAAAACTTTATCAATACACTAGATCACAAAACAAACACCAGCAAATTGTACAAAACACTCAACAGCATTACACTATCCAACAGTAACACCAACATGCTCTCATGCAGCAATAATAACAACAACGGACAATCTACCCTCAAACAGACAACAAGCAAACACTCTCATAAATCATTTTGCACAGACAAGCCATCTCACTTCTCACCCTAACGACCTACACACTATTCGACGTAAGAAAGACTTTCCCACAGACCCTTCATAGACAGTCAGACAAATCACATAATACATAATCTCAAGCACTCATCCACCTAAAACACATTGGACCACAAGGTATACACGCACTCACAAACATTACAAACTACAGCTATTCACACAACACTATACCCGACATCTGGGAGCATGGTAAAATAATCACCATTCAAAAACCGAACAAAGACCCAACAATCCCAACATCGCACCGCCCAATCACACTTCTCTGCACCCCCTCTAAAGTCATTGAACACCTAATACTTCAACTTGTCACACCACATACCCCCCTTGCTGACTCACAACACGGTTTTAGGCCACTACACTCCACACTCTTCTGATAAACCTCACACAAAGAATTTTAGATGGCATCAATTCAGATAGGCCCCACCACAGAACACTTTTTATAACATTAGACATTAGTAAAGCTTTTGATGCTATCCCCCGCCACAACCTAACAAAATAAAATATATAACACAGACATGCACAATAACACCAAAAGATGGCGGGCCAATTATCTGGCAGGTAGGAATGCTTATGTGTCATATAATTGCCAATCATCGCACATCAGAAACATTAAGAATGGAGTACCACAGGGCTCTGTTCTATCCCCCATGCTCTTTAATCTATACATGCATGACTTACCCACACCAGACACCTCAGAAATACAAATCTCTTCCTACGCAGACGACATAACAATCACATGCACACATCGTAACACAGACAAAGCTGCAGAAATAATCTAGTCATACCTTGATACACTCAACACATGGTTCATCACAAACACACTCAAAATAGCTCCAACCAAATCTACAGCAACACTTCTCACCAACTGGACAAAAGAACACAAATACATACCTCATCTCTACATCAACAACACTCTAATACCACACACAAACACATAAAAAATTCTTGGTGTAACATACAATACATCCATGTCTTTCAAACAACACATCACAAACATAAAAAACAAATGCACACCTAGACTTAACGCACTTAAGTCAATCACTGGAACAACATTTGGACAAAACAAAGAAACTAACACAACAATATACAAACAATGCATACGCTCAGTGATGAATTATGCGAGTCGTGCATGGGCTCCTAATCTCAGTGAGACACACCACAACACCCTTCAAATCATACAAAACAAAGCATAAAAACAATTACAGGCTGCACAAATACAACACCTACAGACCATTTACATGAGAGGCACACAAACACTTGCCGCAGCCACCACAAACACATCACACTTGCTACACTACATAGCAGAACACCCACACACACCAAGAAACATTCAAACACCCAAAGACCTGTATCACACACAGATACTCTCTTCTCTTCCTCCACAACCACCATATACCAGCCTCTGGAAACATATTCATAATCATATCACTCACCACTCCATTAACACACTGAAAGACAACACACTGCTGCATGCCAGACCCCCTGATATCCACCCTTCTGAATCCTCTCTCCCACGAAAGGACAGAGTCCACTTGGCCAGACTGCGGTGCGGTCACCACCCAGCACTTCTAAGCTACCAGAAGAGGCTGGATGACCGCATTGTGAACAGCTGCCCAGGATGTAACACTTCACCCCATACCATACAACACATAATGGAAGACTGCATTATACACAATCATGCACGCAAACAACACAACATACACTCTATAAAGGATTTGTGGGAAAACCCAGTTTCGGCTGTGGCATTCCTTGGGGAGATGGGACTGCTTGGACAGACAGTCTAGGGAACGACAACAACAACAACAAGCATAGTGGGGCATTGTTTATATAACCACTGGGCAAAAAACAGAGGTGTCATGATATTGACCAAAAAAGGTTTGAATGTGACAAAGATAATCGAAGGTCAGGGAAATACAGAAGTAATTATGATTAAAATTGCCAACAAAAAGATGAAAAGCAGAAAATTTGTAGTAGTGTATGTACATACATATACCAAAGGCTTTTTCCCCCTACACAGGGGGTAACCAAAAAGAAAAAGGCATAGAAACCACTCCTACCCATTCCATTTCCTATATATTCCACTTCCCTCCACACTCCTCCCTCTCTCTTATCTTGGCACCTCCTGGATGACAGGTCATCCCTGCATCCTGTCCACTGCCCTGGGTCAGAAGCAGTGTTGCAAGACACAACACATCCACAGCAAGGCCTCTTCATAAATTCAGCAACCCCCCCTCTCCGTCCCCCCATGCTGAAAAGGAGAAAACGGGGAGAAATCCCTTCGGGCTGTGTCAATTTTTTTTTTTTTCCTCATACACACTTCCTCACCCCCCATCCACCACCCACTCCCCTTCATGCATCACAGCATCATCTATACACAACCCCTCTCCATTCACCCCTATCTTCTGTCCTCTCCCATCCTTCCTCCACAGACATTCCTCTCTTTTGTAATGCTCCTTTCACCCCATCCATCCATCTCATCCTAGGACGTCCCCTCATATTCACTCCTTCCACCTCTGCCTTCCACACTTCTTTTACTAATCTTTCTTCACTTATTCTTTCCAAGTGTCCGAACCATCCTAATACTCTTTCATCAACCCTATCTCCCAGTTCCCTTTCCACCCCTGTTCTCCTTCTCACCTCCTCATTTCTCACTCTATCCAGCCTAGTCACACCTATCATACTTCTCAGACATTTCATCTCAAACACATTCAAACTCCTTCTCTCTTCTTCTCTCATGTTCCATATTTCTGCCCAATACAATGCTGTAAGCACAATCACTCCTTCATATAACCTCCTCTTAGCATCCATTCCCAGATGTCTATTTCTCATTACACTTTTCAATCCACCAAGGCATTTACTCGCTTCTCTCAATCTACATTCTACCTCCACTCTTCCCTTTCCTGCCACATTCGCACCCAAGTATCTAAAACTATCCACTTCCTCCAGTCTTTCACCCTTAATACTCACTTCCAGCCTGCTGTCACTCTCTCCCCTTGTACATCTCATCACCTTACTTTTGCCCACATTTATCTTCAACTTTCTTCTTTCACACACCTTCTCAAACTCTGTCACTAACTTCCTCAATCCCTCCTCTGATCCTGCTACAAGCACAGTGTCGTCAGCAAACGACAGCTGGCTCCTACTCTTACCCCATTTCATATCAGCTCTCCTCTTTGCTTCCTTTATCTTATGCTTAACTTCCCTTCTCTTTACTTTGTACCTCTCATACGTCCACAAACAATAGCTGGCTCACCTCCCACTTTTCTCCATTTTCTTTAACTATCTCCAATCCCTTGCCCACTACCCTTGCATTTACCTCTTGCACCACCCCATCCATGTATAAGTTGAACAGCCAGGGCGACATAACGCATCCTTGACGAAGTCCCACCTTTACTTCGAACCACTCACTCTCTCCATTTCCAATCCTGACACAAGCTCTACTATTCTCATAAAAACTCTTGACAGCTCCCAGAAGCTTTCCTCCTATCCCGTATATCTGCATAACCTCCCACAGTGCCTTCCTGTCTACCCTATCATAATCCTTTTCCAGATCCATAAAAGCCCAAAAAACATCCTTCCCCTTTCCTATAGCTTTCTCACATATCTGTCTTACCACAAAGATCTGATCTACACAACCTCTACCCATCCTAAAACCACACTGTTCCTCACCAATTACTCCTTCTGTTCCTCTCCTAATCCTCTCAACCAAGATCCTCCCATAAGCCTTCCCAACTACACTCAACAAGCTAATCCCTCTGAAACTACTACATTCACACTTGTCCCCTTTTCCCTTGTAAAGAGGAACTATACAGGCACTCCTCCAGTCCTCCGGCACTCTACCCTCTCTCCAACAAACATTAAATAACCTCACCAACCAGTCCACCATCACTTTATCTCCCTTTTTCAGACATTCCGCATGGCATCCATCCAGACCAGGTGCCTTATCTGCTTTCATCATCTTAAAAACTGCCTTCACCTCATCCTTCCTTATTTCTCCTCCATTCTCCTCATTCATCACTCTCATTTTCTTCGCACTTCCCACTGCAGCAATCTTTCCTTCCCTATCCTCCTTCACATTTAGCAACTCCCTAAAATATTCTGCCCATCTTCCCCTTACTGCCTTCTCTTCCATTATCATCTCTCCATCTGCACCTTTTACCTTTTCTTCTCTACTTGATTCGCCTCCTCTTCCTCTCTTAATTTCTTTCCAAAACATATTTTTATTACTTTCAAAATTTTCTGTCAAACTCTTACCCCATTTCACATCTGCTCTCCTCTTTGCAACCTTTACAGATAACAAAACAAAAACAAATAATATAAAATAAATAATAATCATTACAGCATCTTGCTTAGGTGTTTATCTAAATGATTTTTAAAGCTTCAAACAGAACTACATTGCACTGCCTCTGCAGGAAGTTTATTCCATTCATTAACTACACGGTTGGTGAAGTTGTTTCTACCCACTTCCAAATTGATTCTATTTTCGGACAGTTTGAGACCATTGTTTGATGTTGTCAATTCCCTTTAAAATTTTAAAGACCTGGATCAAGTCACCTCTGAGTCTATGCTTTTTTAGGGAAAACAGATTAATATGTTTTAGTCGATTTTTGTATGATTTATCTTTTAAACTTGGAATAAGTTTTGTGGCTCACCGTTGTACTTTTTCCAGTCTGTCAATGTCTTTAATGAGATTCAGTGACCATACAGAAACAGCATATTCCAAATGTGGACGAACTAATGATTTATATAGCTTGTTAATGAGTGATGGACTTTTGAAGTCAAAAGATCGAGCAATCAGTACTAGAATATTATTTGCTAGAGAAGAGGCTGAAATACACTGCTTGGATGATTTGAGATCGTTACTGATAATTATGCCAAGATCTTTTTCACTATTCACTTTTGTTAATGAATTTCCAAATAACTTATAATTGTACTTACTGTTACTTTTACCTATGTGCATCACCTTGCATTTACTTGTGTTAAATTTCATCAGCCACTTTTCAGACCATTGCTGTAATTTATCTAAATGTTCTTGAATATCTAATTGGTTTAAGTGATCATTTGCCATTCCGCATAGTTTAGTATCATAGCAAATTTGGAAACAGTAGATTTTAGTCCATGGTCTATATCATTTATATATACTATGAATAGAAGGGTGAAAGTGGCAGTAGACTGGAAGTGAACATTAAGGGAGAGCGACTGGAGGAAGTGGATAGTTTTAGATACTTGGGTGCAAGTGTAGCAGGAAAAGGTGGAGTGAAGGTGGAGGTAGAATGTAGATTGAGAGAAGCGAGTAAATGCCTTGGTGGATTGAAGAGTGTAATGAGGAATAGACATTTGGGAATGGATGCGAAGAGGAGACTGTATGAAGGAGTGATTGTGCCAACAGCACTGTATGGGGCAGAAACGTGGAACATAAGAGAAGAAGAGAGAAGGAGTTTGAATGTGTTTGAGATGAGGTGTCTGAGAAGTATGGTGGGGGTTACTAGGCTGGATAGAGTGAGAAATGAGGAGGTGAGGAGGAGAACAGGGGTGAAAAAGGATTTGGGAGATAGGGTTGATGAAAGAATATTAGGATGGTTTGGACACATGGAAAGAATGAGTGAAGAAAGACTAGTAAAAGAGGTATGGAAGGCAGATGTGGAGGGAGTGAACATGAGGGGACGTCCTAGGATGAGGTGGATGGATGGGGTGAAGGGGGCTTTGGGGAAGAGGGGAATGTCTGTTGAGGAAGGAAGGGAGAGGACGGAAGACAGAGGTGAGTGGAGAATGGTTGTATATGGATGATGTTGTGATTGCATGAGGAGGAATGGGCGGGGGGGTGGGGTAGTATGCGTGAGTAAATTTTGACGCAGCCCGAAGGGATTTCTCCCCGTCCTCTCTTTATATGCAAGGGGGGACGGAGAGGGGGGGTCGCCGATTAAATGAAGCGGCCTTGCTGTGGATGTGCTGTGTCTTGCGACACTGCTTCTGACCCAGGGCGGTGGGCAGGGTGTAGGGATGACCCGTCATCCAGGAGGTGCTCAGATGAGAGGGAGGGTGGGAGGGGTGTGGAGTGTATTTAGGGATGAAATGGGTGGGAGTGTTTTTATGCCTTTCCCTTTTTGGCTACCTCCCTTGGAAGGGGGAAAAAGCCTTGGTATATGTATGTATGTATGTATGAATAGAAGTGGCCCTAGAAGTTTTTCCATTTAAAACAACTCTCTGTTTTTGATCATTCAACCAATTACTAGTCCAACTTAATAGATTACCACTTATTCGGTGTGAAGCTAATTTAGTAAGTAGTCTTTCGTGGGGGACAGTATCAAAAGCTTTTGCAAAGTCTAGATATATTAAATCTATATTGTTTTTTGTCATAATTTGAGATAACTGTGTTGTAGAATTCGAGTAAGTTAGCCACTCAAGAAAGTTTCCGTCTGAAACCATGCTGGCTATCATTTATCAAATGGTTACTTTCTAAATGATGTTCGATAGCATCACTGATGATAGTGTCCTTTATTTTTCCTACGATTGAAGTCAAACTTATAGGCCTATAGTTATTTGGTTTCTTTTTGTCACCTTTTTTGAATATGGGAGTAACGTTAGCTAGCTTCCATTCTCTTGGGACATCTCCGAATATGATGGATTTCTTGAAAATAATTTCTGATGGAACACCAATCTCATTTTTCATTTCCTTTAAGATTCTTGGATGCCAACCGTCAGGCCCTGGTGTTTTATTAACTTTGAGTTTCTCTATACACCTTTTAATTTTTTCTTTTGTTATATTTACTGTAGTAAGTTTACCCTAGACTTTTCACAGGTTTCAGTTTGGAGTTCACTTTGAGGTGTTTTGTTTACGAATACCGAGCTAAAATAATTGTTTAAAATATTACACAGATCACTACAAGATGACCTGGATAAAGTATGGGAATGGAGCCAGAAATATGAGATGAACTTCAACATCAAGAAATGTAGCATAATGGAATTTGGAAGAGGCAAAAACAGAGTTTCGGGAAAATATACGATTGGAAACAAAGAAGTAAAGAAAGTAAACTCAGAGAGGGACCTAGGAGTAATCATCTCAAGTGACTTGACACCTGACAAACATGTAAATAAACTATTCGGAGAGACTTACAACTTATTAAGATCAATGAAAGTGGCCTTCGACTACATGGATGAAGAGATGGTTAAGAAAATAATTACTACATTGATAAGACCAAAACTAGAATATGCTATATCAATGTGGGCACCAAGCACAAAGAAAAACACAAAGAAATTAGAAAGAATCTAAAGAGCGGTGACAAAGATGGCACCCACACTATCAAATTTGACATATGAAAGATTGGAGAAATTACAGCTGTCAACATTGGAGCAGAGAAGGGAAAGAGGCGACCTGTTGACCATCTTCAGAATTATGAAAGGGATGGAAGTTCTCGATAGAGATGACCTATTGAAATGGGACAAGAGAGAAACAAGAGAACACGATAAAAAGCTAAAGAAGGACAGTTATAGAAGCGACCTGAAAAAGAACAGTTTCCCGCACAGAGTAATCGATGTCTGGAACAAACTATACAGTGAATGCCAGAATTATACACGAGTAGCTTAGAAGTGCTGGGTGGTGGCCACACCACAGTCTGGCCAGGTGGACTCTGTCCTTTCGTGGGCGAGAGGATTCAGAAGGGTGGATATAAGGGGGTCTGGCATGCAGCAGTATGTTGTCTTTCAGTGTGTTAATGGAGCAGTGAGTGATATGATTATGAATATGTTTCCGGAGGCTGGTATTTGGTGGTTGTGGAGGAAGAGAAGAGAGTATCTGTGTGTGATACAGGTCTTTGGGTGTTGTTTGAATGTTTCTTGGTGTGTGTGGGTGTTCTGCTATGTAGTGTAGCGGGTGTGATGTGTGATGTGTTTGTGGTGATGCAACACTTCACCCCATACCATACAACACATAATGGAAGACTGCATTATACACAATCATGCATGCAAACAACACAACATACACTCTATAAAGGATTTGTGGGAAAACCCAGTTTCGGCTGTGGCATTCCTTGGGGAGACGGGACTGCTCGGACAGACAGTCTAGGGAACAACAACAACAACAACTATACACGAGTTCAAAAATAAATTGGATGTGAAGAGATATGAAAATGGGTCACAAAGAGCATTGCTCCCATCCCGTAAAATACAACTAGGTAAATGCAGGTAAATACTTACTGACATAAAACAATACACAAACACCTGGACCTGTTCTATTTGCCCACCCATAACTTCACTCTCACCAACCCATACCCAGTCTGCATCCTTACCCACACCCCACCCTTGCTATCCCCTTTCCCCCTGCCCTTTCCCTCCTGACCCAGATCCTAATCTTCCCCCATCAGTACCCTAACCATGTGCAGCAACCTACAACATGTACAGAACACACAACATCTTAGAAGATAACAATGATGGCATAAAAAAACATGAACTCGAACACTTCCTTAAACAACACTATGACACTCCCAAAAAACACCCACATTTCATAATTTCACTACCAGGGATGACCTGTAATCCAGGAGGTGCTAAGATAAGAGGGAGGGTGGAGGGGTGTGGAGTGTATTCAGGGATGGAATGGGTGGGAATGATTTTATGTCTTTTCCTTTTTGGCTACCTCCCTTGTAAGAGGGAAAAAGCCTTGGTATATGTATGTATGTAAATATATATCACCCATGAAGCCCTCTATACCCTCTCTTCTCCTTCTGTTCCTCCTACTTAAGCCCAACAACCTCATGAACAGTGGTGGGAGCCCTTGGATCTGACCACCTTCCAATCACCACCACCAAAATACAAAACACCACAGTTGGCCACAGACACACATACACCAATTACTAAAAAGCACACTGGAATGCTTTCACTGAAGAAATGGAACAACAATTCAAGACACAAAACAGTACACCAATCACATAGATGCTGCTGTGCACACTTTTAATACAACCATACAAAACAGACAAGAAATACATCCCCAGAGGTGATAATCACACAACCCCAACTATACACCAAGGAAATATAGAATACACAGATCTAGAAATGGCCAAAATCATGAACAATTACTTCAAGTTGGTTTTCACAAAAGAAAAAGTACAGCATTGGGACGAAGGAAGTGAAGTGCGATCTCCCCCATGAGGGAAATAATAAAAACACAAAAAGAAATAACAGAGCAATTAACAAACCTTGACATTAGGAAATCACACGGCCCAGATGGAATTACAAACTGGATACTAAAAGAATGCAAAAAAGAACTAAGGGACAAAATATACATGCTCACTCAAAGAAGGAAAAATACCAACATTGTACCAATATATAAAGGAGGAAACAAGGAAGAACAACTAATTACAGACCAGTCTCACTAACAAGCACTGTAGTCAAAATTTGAGAAAATTATCAAGAACAGATGGGTAAAACACCTGGAAGACAACAATATAATACCCAAGACAATTTGGATTCAGACAGGGAAGATCATGTACCACAAATTTAATCTGTTTTTACTCAAGACTAATAGATATAATACAAGAAAGGGATGGGTTGATTGTGCTTTCCTAGACTTACAGAAAGCCTTCGACAAAGTACCACACAAAAATTTATTAAAAAACTGGAAAACATAAGAGGGATACAAGGCAACCTCCTAAACTAAATGGAAGATTTCCTGAATGGTAGAAAAATGATAGTAGTACTCAGAGAAAAGTATTAAGGTTGGAAAGAGTGATTAGTGGAGTTCTGCAAAGATCTGTAATGGCTTCAATAATATGCGCTGTTTACGTGAATCACATGGACGATGATGTGAAATGTTACATGAGCTTCTCTGCAGATGATGGTAAATTGTTGAGGAGGGTGAAAACCGAAATGGACTGTGAATCACTAGAGAGACCTGAACAAGGTTTGGAAATGGAGTCAGAAGTGGGAAGTGGACTTCAACATTAAGAAATGTAGCATAATGGAGTTCGGAAAAAGTAAAAAAAAAAAAGAAAAGAAAAATATTAGAACAATATATTGGAACTAAAGAGGTAAAGAAAGTGGGATCTGAAAAAGACCTGGGAGTAATTATCTCAAACGACATGTCCTCCACCTTCTTTCTATTTCCTCCTCCATCCCCATTCCTCCTCCACTCCTAGTTCTACTCTATCCTTTACTCTCTCCCACTCCTCTCTCAACTTCTTATACTCATTCTCCTTTTTTTCCTCATTTAAGCAGTTCACTCTAAGTACCACCCTACCTTCTGCCCTTTTCCTCTTTCTCCACTCTCAATTTACCTTCCACCAGGAAATGATTTGATATTCCCCCACTTGAACATGTACATCCTTAACTCTTCCTACCATACTCCTGGGCACCACTATATAGTCCATTAATGCTCTATCTGCCACCCTTCCATCCACCACCCTCTCCCATGTGTACTTATGCTTGACTTTCTTCTTAAACACTGTATTTGTGGGATGAGGAAGCAAAGAAGGGTGTAGAAGAGAAGAAGCAGGCATTCATAGATTGGCTACAAATTAGGATGAGGGAATCCTATGAGAGGTACAAAGTAAAGAGAAAGGAAGTTAAGCATAAGATAAAGGAAGCAAAGAGGAGAGCAGATGTGAAATGGGGTAAGAGTATGACAGAAAATTTTGAAAGTAATAAAAAGATGTTTTGGAAGGAAGTTAAAAGAGGAAGAGGAGGCGAATCAAGTAGAGAAGAAAAGGTAAAAGGTGCTGATGGAGAGATGATAATGGAAGAGAAGGCAGTGAGAGGAAGGTGGGCAGAGTATTTTAGGGAGTTGCTAAATGTGAAGGAGGATAGGGAGGGAAAGGTAGTTGCAGTGGGAAGCGCTAAGAAAATGAGTGTGATGAGTGAGGAAATTGGAGGAGATATAGGGAAAGATGAAGTGAAAGCAGCTGTTAAGATGATGAAAGCAGGTAAGGCACCTGGGTTGGATGGATGCCATGCAGAATGTCTGAAGAAAGGAGGTACAGTTATGGTGGACTGGTTGGTGAGGTTATTTAATGTTTGCTGGAGAGAGGGTAGAGTGCCGGAGGACTGGAGGAGTGCCTGTATAGTTCCGCTTTACAAGGGAAAGGGGGACAAGTGTGAGTGTAGTAGTTTCAGAGGGATCAGCTTGTTCAGTGTAGTTGAGCAGGCTTATGGGAGGGTCTTGATTGAGAGGATTAGGAGAGGAACAGAGGGAGTAATTGGTGAGGAACAGTGTGGTTTTAGGACAGGTAGGGGATGTGTAGATCAGATTTTTGTGGTAAGACAGATATGTGAGAAAGCTATAGGAAAAAGTAAGGATGTTTTTTGGGCTTTTATGGATCTGGAAAAAGCTTACGACTGGGTAGACAGGAAGGCACTGTGGGAGGTACTACAGATATATGGGATAGGAGGAAAGCTGTTAAGAGCAGTCAAGAGTTTTTATGAGAGTAGTAGAGCTTGCATTAGGATTAGAAATGGAAAGAGTGAATGGTTTGAGGTAAAGGTGGGACTTTGTCAGGGGTGTGTTATGTCACCCTGGCTGTTCAATCTTTACATGGATGGGGTGGTGCAAGAGGTGAATGCAAGGGTAGTGGGTCAGGGGTTGGAGATGATTAAAAAAAATGGAGAAAAGTGGGAGGTGAGCCAGCTGTTGTTTGCTGATGACAGTGCACTTGTAGCAGGATCAGAGGAGGGATTGAGGAAGTTAGTGACAGAGTTTGAGAAGGTGTGTGAAAGAAAGCTGAAGATAAATGTGGGCAAAAGTAAGGTGATGAGATGAGAGGGTAGGATGCCAAAGGACTGTAGGAGTGCATGTATAGGGGACAAGTGTGAGTGTAGTAGTTTCAGAAGGATTAGCTTGTTAAGTGTAGTTGGGAAGGCTTATGGGAGGGTCTTGATTGAGAGGATTAGGAGAGGAACAGAGGGAGTAATTGGTGAGGAACAGTGTGGGTCTAGGACAGGTAGAGGTTGTGTAGATCAGATTTTTGTGGTAAGACAAATATGTGAGAAAGCTATAGGAAAAGGTAAGGATGTTTTTTGGGCTTTTATGGATTTGGAAATGGCTTATGATAGGGTAGACAGGAGTTTTTACGATAGTAGTAGAGCATGTGTCAGGATTAGAAATGGAGAGAGTGAGTGGTTTGAGGTAAATGTGGGACTTTGTCAGGGATGTGCTGTCCCCCTGGCTGTTCAATTTGTACATGGATGGGGTAGTGCAAGAGATAAATGCAAGGGTGGTGGGTCAGGAATTGGAGATGGTTAAAGAAAATGGAGAAAAGTGGGAGATAACCCAGCTGTTGTTTGCAGATGACACTACGCTTGTAGCAGGATTTGAGGAGGAACTGAGGAAGTTATAGTGACAGAGTTTGGGAAAGTGTGTGAAAGAATGAAGTTGAAGATAAATGTGGGTAGTAAGGTGATGAGATGTACAAGGGGAGAAAGTGGCAGCAGACTGGAAGTGAGTATTAACCACTTCACTACGGGACTTAAATCTCGCGGGCAGCAGCCAATGCCAGCCGTACGACGTGTCGTAATAATACTCGCATCATAAAATATAGTCACGGCTTATATCGATCGTTCTCTCTTTCACCCGTGAATTTTGAAAACCACAGAGAATGGGATTAAGAGCAGATTAGGGAGAATGTAAAAACACAGGGGCAACTACAATAAATATAATCAAGACGCCAATATGGCAGCATCGCGAATCCACTTGCTCCTCATGACGCCTACGTGTGCGGCACCCTATGGAAGGGGTTAAGGGAGACTGGAAGAAGTGGACAGCTTTAGATACTTGAGTGCGAATGTGGCAGGAAAAGGAGTGGAGGTAGAATGTAGATTGAGAGAAGCGAGTAAATGCCTTGGTGGACTAAAAAGTGTAATGAGAAATAGACATTTGGGAATGGTTGCTAAGAGGAGATTGTATGAAGGAGTGATTGTGCCAACAGTACTGTATGGGACAGAAACATGGAACATAAGAGATGTTTGAGATGAGGTGTCTGAGAAGTATGATAGGTATTACTAGGCTGGATAGAGTGGGAAATGAGGAGGTGAGGAGGAGAACGGGGGGGGGAAGGGAGTTGAGAGATAGGGTGGATGAAAGAATACTGGGATGGTTTGGACACATGGAAAGAATGAGTGATGAAAGACTAGTAAAAGAGGTATGGAAGGCAGATGTGGGGGGGGTGAATATGAGGGGTTGACCTAGGATGAGATGGATGGATGGGGTAAAAGGGGCTTTGGGGAAGAGGGGAATGTCTGTTGAGAAAGGACAGGAGAGGACAGAAGACAGGGCTGAATGGAGAATGGTTGTATATGGATGATATTGTGATCCATGAGGTGGAACAGGTGGGGGATGGGGGGTGAGGGATTGTGCGAGAAAAATTTGACGCAGCCCGAAGGGATTTTTCCCCATCTTCTTTTGTGCATGAGGGGATGGAGGGGGGGTCGCCGATTTAATGAAGCAGCCTTGCTGTGGATGTACTGTGTCTTGCAACACTGCTTCTGACCCAGGGCAGTGGATAAGATGCAGGGATGACCCATCATCTAGGAGGTGCCAAGATAAGAGATAGGGAAGAGGGTGGAGGGGAGTGGAGTGTGATAGGGATTGAATGGGTGGGAGTGATTATTATACCTTTGTTTTTTGACTACCTCCCTTATAAGGGTGAAAAATGGCTTTGGCATATGTATGTGTGTGTGTGGTATTAAAGTGTTGTTGATATAGAGATGAGATATGCATTTGTGTTCTTTTGTCCAGTTGTTGTTGTTCCCTTGACTGTCGGTCCGAGCGGTCCCGTCTCCCCAAGGAGTGCCATGGCCAAAACGGATGTTTTCACACAAATTCTTTATGGAGTGTATGTTGTGTTGTTTGCATGCATGATTGTGTATAATGCAGTCTTCCATAACATGTTGAATAGAATGGGGTGAAGTGTTACATCCTGGGCATTTGTCCACAATGCAGTCATCCAGTCTCTTCTGGTAGCTTTGAAGGGCTGGGTGGTGGCCACATCACAGTCTGGCCAGGTGGACTCAGTCATTTTGTGAGAGAGAGTATTGAGAGGGATGGATATCAGGGGGTCTGGCATGTAGCAATGTGTTGTTTTTTAGTGTGTTAATGGAGCAGTGAGTGATGCGATTATGAATATGTTTCTGGAGGCTGGTATTTGGTGGTTTTGGAAGATGAGAAGAGAGAATTTTTGTTTTTGTTTTTTATATTTCCTGGTGTATGTGGGTGTTCTGCTATGTAGTGTAGTGGGTGTGGGGTGTTTAAGGAGGCTGCAGCAAGTGTCTTAGTGCCTCTCATGTCAAGGTGATCTTTGACTTTGAGGATTTTTGTTTCATAATGTAGATGGTCTGTAGGTGTTGTATATGTGCAGCCTGTAAGTTAGAAGTGTTGGTGAGAAGTGTTGCTGTAGATTTGGCTGGGGCTATTTTGAGTCTGTAATGAACCATGTGATGAGTGCATCAAGGTATGGCTGTATTATTTATATGGCTTTGTGTTACAATGTGTACATGTGATTGTTATGTTGTCTGTGTAGGAAAAGATTTGTATGAAACAAAAGTCCTCAAAGTCAAAGATCACATTGATATGAGAGGCACACAAACACCTGCTGCAGCCTCCACAAACACAGCACACCTGCAACACTACATAGCAGAACACCCATACACACCAAGAAACATAAAAAAACACCCAAATATCTATATCACACACAAATACTTTCTTCTCTTCCCCCAAAACCACCAAATACCAGCCCCCAGATACATATTCATCATCACATCACTCACTGCTCCATTGACACACGAAAAGACAACACATTGCTACATGCCAGACCCCCTGATATATCCCTCTGAATCCTCTCTTCCATGAAAGGACTGAGTCCACCTGGCCAGACTGCAATGTGGCCACCACCCAGCCCTTATAAGCTACCAGAAGAGACTGGATGACCGCATTGTGGACAAATGCCCAGGATGTAACACTTCACCCCATTCTATTCAACACATCATGGAAGACTGCATTATACACAATCATGCATGCAAACAACACAACATACACTCGACAAAGGATTTGTGTGAAAACCCCATTTTGGCTGTGGCATTCCTTGAGGAGACGGGACTGCTCGGACAGTCTAGGGAACAACAACAACTTTCTGGCTTCTCTCTTCCATCATCAACAGAAATTCCCCTCTTTCCCAATACCCCTTCTTACCCTATCCATCTTATCCTTGGTTGACCCTCATGTTCACTCCTTCCACACCTCTTTTACTAGTCTTTCATCACTCATTCTTTCCAGTCCAAACCATCCCAATACTCTTTCATCAACCCTATCTCCCAACTCCCTTTCTAACCCCACTCTCCTCCTCACTTCCTCATTTCTCACTCTATCCAGCCAACTAACCACTATCATACTTCTCAGGCACCTCATCTCAAACACATTCAAACTCCTTTTTTCCTCTTTTCTGTTCCATGTTGCCCCATACCTGTCAGCAAAATCACTCCTTCATTTAATCTCCTCTTTACATCCATTCCCAAATGTCAATTTCTCATTACACTTTTTAAACCATACATCGCCGGGCGGAGCCAATTTTTTTTTTTTTTTTTTTTTTTGCTTAAATCAACTCAAAATTATGTAAAACCAACAAATCTTGCTTATTTTGACTCGCCTTTGCCTAGAAGTGGAGAAACTGGGTTGATTTTGTCGTTATATGTGTGCAAAAGTTTGGTAGAACATCTATAGACTTTCTGTCCTCACATGGGTTGAACGAGGTCATATTTTTTCAAGAAAGCTTCATTAGAATTTCAGAGAGTGAAGGAATTTGACATTTTTGATAATTCAAGTCAATGTACAGTTGCCCATAATAGTCTGACACTTACAGAAAACATGTTTAAAAATAGTTTTAGTAGATTTTTTTTGGGCATATATTTATCACCTTGTTATGTGGTAAATTGATTTTTCAGTATTTTTTTTTTTTTTTTAATATAATTTCATGGAGGATAGGTGATTGTGATGTTTATTATTATTTTGGTAAATGTTTTAGCAAGCATCCATCACACCATTATTGCCCGGCCACATTTTGTATTATGCATTAATTACAAAAATTAGCAGTGCAAAATTGCCAATTCTATATGTCTGAATATGTACTTAATAGCACCTGTCTAACTGTCGAAGTACAACTTCACCTCCTCATTCTTAATTTTGTACACCAAAATTGCCTAAATTATGTCCTAAAGGCGGATTTTATACACCAAGTTACCAGAAAAATTGCTGCCAGTGTTGCCAGTTTTAACAATAAATAAAAAAAATTTGGGTGCTTTTTATAGTGAATGAATAGGGCTACTTGGTCATTACCAAAGATTTGACCCTAAACGTGATGTCTATTTTTGGCAAATTTTTTAATTTGCGGCATATGATGTATGATACTGATGCTGTATGGGTTCTCAAGGCATTTACTTGCTTCTCTCAATCTACATTTTACCTCCACCTCCATTTTCCCTTTCCTGCCATATTCACACCAAAGTATCTAAAGCTGTCCACTTCCTCCAGTCTCTTTCCCTTAATACTCACTTCCAATTTGCTGCCACATTCTCCACTTGTACATCTCATCACCCTACTTTTACCCACATTCATCTTCAACTTCCTACTTTTGCACACCTTCCCAAACTCCGTTACTAACTTCCTTAATTCCTCCTCTGATCCTACCAAAAGCGCAGTGTCATCAGCAAACAACTGGTTTATCTCCTACTTTTCTCCATTTTCTTTAACCATCTCCAATCCCCAGATATACATACATACTGTATTTTTCGGACCATAAGGCGAGGGCAAAATTCTTAAAATCGGCCAAAATCAGGTGGTGCACCTTATGTGTAGCTTCAGAGCAAAAAAATGCCTCAGACAGTGATGTACTATTTTGACACGTTTCGTAGCTAGCCTGCTGACGGCGACAGTGCATGATAGGCCTAGAAAAAGTTACAACCAAGTTATAACCAAGATGCATGTATCTTGACAAGAAAATTACGAAAACTTCGACAGTTTTCAAGTCCATGCCACTGCATTCATTCACGCTATCATGGCTACATGATATGGTCCACAACACAGACAGCCATTTTGCATTCTAGTCTTGCTCCACTCCGACTATAGTCATTTGGGTATTTTTTTAGTTTCGACCATGGGCGTAATATAGCAATAGAAAATTAATCATTAATTTTGTAAATTAAAATGTATCAACGTAATATGCAATTTTGTGGGCGGAAATGAAAATAAAAAAATATCTTGCTACAAGCAAATATGCTAATGAACGAAGTCGGTAGCATAGGATCAGGAAGCCATCTTGTCGTCTGTCAATTGACGGCCTCGGTACTTCTGACAGTACCTCGCCAGGTACATTTCCTTGAAGGAATGTTATGGAGCGGAGATACATGCATTCCTTCAAGCTGCAAGAACTTTGTATACCCCGCAAGCTGAGTGGTTGAAAAGCCCGCCAATGTCTCTCACGATGACGACAACGAGGACGAGCCGGACGACATTTAATTTGCTGGTAATGATTTATTAAACACAGGTTAGGTTAGACGAATTTATCATCTTTTCATTTCTTCGACGTTGGCATCTATCATAACAAAAATGGCGTACCATTCGTCCGACACGACTTCGTTACTTATGAAATCTGTTTTAGTATCTTTTTTGTTTTTTTATTTCCTCTCACAAAATTGCATATTATGTTGATACATTATAATTTACAAAATTAAAAATTAATTTTCTATTGCTATATTGCGCCCATGGTCGAAACAAAAAATTTACCGTCATTTGTAATAAATCTTGTGTTTTTAAGTGAATAGAGAATTCCGGGAACAAAACTGCTAATGTTGGTTTTATTCCCCACAATTCCTGTAACGTGTTTATGTTGTTTTTTAGGGGTATTGGCAGGGCAGACCGTCCATGGAGGTGGTCTGATTTCACTGCCCAAAATAAAAAAATATATCACTTATTTTTGTAATTTTGCTAAATCCCAACCGATTTTTCTCATTCAACAACGAAAATGTTCAGTTCTGAATGCACTTACATATGCATGATTATCCGATGACGAGACCAGGTGCGCCTTATGTAAGGATGGGGAATAGCAAATTACGGGTGCGCCTTATGGTCCGAAAAATACGGTAAATTATTAGTAAATAGTAAATAAATAAAACTATATGTAGAGAGTGATGGGAAAGGGGAAAAGAACTGGAAAAAATACCTCTATTGAAACTGAAGGCTTGATCCTCTTTAAAGCAGTCAAAAAATGTTTTTTAGACACAAGATGAAAATGAGATTGAAGTTTCTCTGCCTCTTGTGAACTTGTATTCTGCAGATCATTAGCTGTGATTACCTCTCTGATTGCTTCTTTGCTAGCTAAATAAACTAATTGATCACAATCAGCACCAGAGAAATTATCACACATTCTTGCTATTTCTGGCAATTTTACATCACTGGAGAGCTTGGGGCATGTTCCATTCTGTTAAAAAGATTTGAAAAAGTAAATATTGACAAATAAAAGATTTCTTCAAATATACTTGTATAAGTATTTTCAGTTAAAATTTAATCCTCCACTAATAATCATATCAATATCAATATACATACACACATATATTTATATATATATATATATATATATATATATACATATATATATATATATATACATATTTATTCAGACACACATATACAGATATGTGAATGGTAAACTAAAAAACATACATACATATACCAAGGCTTTTTCCCCCTTCCAAGGGAGGTAGCCAAAAAGGGAAAGGCATAAAAACACTCCCACCCATTTCATCCCTAAATACACTCCACACCCCTCCCACCCTCCCTCTCATCTGAGCACCTCAAAAACAAACAAGAAATAGAAAAGCTCTGCCAGGGAAGTTATGAATATACAGAACAAGAAATGGGAGAAATTATAAACACTAATTTCAAATCAGTATTCACAATTGAGAAATCACCTAACTGTGAGCAAATAGAGAGAAATCGTCCCCAATGAAAGAAATAACTGTAACACAGAAGGAAATCAGTGACCAAATAAAAAAGCTGGATGTCAGAAAATCGCATGGTCCGGATGGAATTGCAAATTGGATACTGAAAGAATGCATACAGGAGTTAACGGATAAAATATACAATATAATAAAATGCTTGCTAAAAGAAGGAAAGGTACCACAAGAATGGAAAAATGCAAATATTTTACCAATATATAACGGAGGAAACAAGGAAAATCCAACCAACTACAGACCGTTCTCCCTAACAAACACATTAGCTAAAATATGTGAAAAGGCGATCAAAAGTAGATGGGTTAAACATCTGGAAGAAAAAACTATACTGAATCCAAATAAATTTGGATTTAGACAAGGAAGATCGTGTACAACAAATCTGATCTGCTTCTATTCAATACTAATAGAAATAATACATGAGAGGGATGGATGGACAGACTGTGCCTACCTAGACCTACAAAAAGCATTTGATAAGGTACAACACAAGAAACTAATAAGAAAAATAGAATCAATAGGTGGCATTGGAGGTAAATTATTGGAATGGATGGAAGACTTCCTGACTGGGAGAAAAATGAAGGTAGTAATTAGAGACAAATACTTGAAATGGGAAGAAATGATAAGTGGTGTCCTGCAAGGGTTAGTGCTGGCTCCAATCATGTTTGCCATATATATAAATGACATGGATGAAGGAATGGAGTGTTGTATGAATTTCTTCGCAGATGACACAAAAATACTAAAGTAAGTAAGTACAGAGGAGGATTGTGAATTATCACAATCAGACCTGGACAAAATCTGGAAATGGACTCAAAACTGGGATGTGAACTTCAATATCAAGAAATGTAGTATAATGGAGTTTGGAAAAAGTAAAAACAGAATATCAAGAAATTATAAAATTAGTGAAGAAGAAATAAAAAAAGTGAACTTGAAAAGAGACCATGGAGTAATAATCAGCAAAGACATGACACCGGACAAACATATCAACAAAATAGTCAGAGAAACCTTCAACCTATTAAGGTCAATGAAAGTGGCATTTGACTATTTGGATGAAGAAATGATAAAAAAATATTAGTCACAAAGACCAAAACTGGAATACGCAGCAACACTATGGACACTCAGTACTAAAAAGAATATAAAGAAAATAGAAAGAATACAGAGAGCAATGACAAAGTTGGCACCAGCTCTTTCCAAATTAACATACGAACAAAGATTATCGAAATTGGAACTACCAACACTGGTGCAGAGAAGAGAAAGAGGTGATCTACTGACTATAGAATCATAAAAGGAATGGAAATCCTTGATAGGAAGGATTTACTAAAAAGTGACAATGGAAAACAAGAGGACATGAAAAGAAACTAAAAAAGGATAACTATGGAAGAAACCTGATAAAAATAGCTTCCCACACAGAGAGCTGGATAATTGGAATAATCTAGATAAAGAAACAGTGTGTGGAAACACAATTCAAGATTTTAAGAAAAAACTTGATGCTGAAATATACAAAGACAGGTCAGAACGAACATAGCTCCCTTCCCGTATAAAACAACTAGGTACATACACACACAGTGATAGATATCTGGAACAAACTGAATGAAGAAACAGCGAGTGTAAAAACTATACAAGAATTTAAGATCAAACTGGATGTACGCAGCTTCTATAGATTTTCTGGTCTTTTTATCCATACCTTTGACCAGAAAATCTATAGAAGCTGCGTACATCACCACTCGTCCGAATATCAACAATAAGGCTGGGAGCTTCACCTGGGCCAAATCTTCAGCGAATATAGCGCTTCGTAATTGTCTGTCTCAGTGGGCCAATCAGAACATAGCGCTATACGCTCGCACACCCCCTTGAGCCATATGGCGTGTTTATAAACTCTGTATGTATTTAGTATGCTCATTCCTTTGAGAAAGTCGTTAGACGAAACGCCAGGAATAAAAGCTTCACCTCCAGTCCATGTTTCCTTTACCATGTCTATACAACTTGTTCACATGGATTTTCAAAGGTAAAGGTTATTAATAGTCATACCTGTATAAAATAGATTACACATATACTCAATGCTAACCTTAGTTCTAGCACTTAATACTGCTATTCTTGCATCATAGTCAGGTAAACCAACATAAAGCAGTGTGTCAAATCGTCCTGGCCTTGTGATAGCTGGGTCAAGTATATCTGGACGATTAGTGGCACCGATGACATAAACATCCTTGCGGTCCTGGAAGCCATTCATTTCTGTCAACAGGGTGTTGACAATGGTTGTCTTACTACCACTCTGCAAAAGCAACCAGTAAATAACAGCTGCACAGAAGAATACACAAGATTAAGAAATTATATGTCATATGGTTATATGAGGGGAACTGAAGATATACATTTGGCATTTAGACAGGACTGTGATGAAAAGTATAGGATAAAAGAATTAGCATTTATGATGTACAACCATTATCTAAATATACTGAACATGGCTTGTATCCATAGTGCGGAGTATTGTTAGTCTCCTTAATAAGACCTATTGTCCACCCTGACATAGCAGGAACTCATATGTGAGCTGTACTCAGACTATACACCCTTCATAGACAGTCAGACAAAACACATAATACATAATCTCAAGCACTCATCTGTCTGTGGCCCTGGTAACATAAGTAACATCCACCTAAAACACATTGGACCACAAGGTATACACGCACTCACAAACATTGCAAACTACAGCTATTCACACAACACTATACCCGACATCTGGAAGCATGGTAAAATAATCACCATTCCAAAACCGAACAAAGACCCAACAATACCAACATCGCACCACCCAATCACACTTCTCTGCACCCCCTCTAAAGTCATTGAATGCCTAATACTTACACTTGTCACACCACATATTCCCCTTGCTGACTCACAACATGGTTTTAGGCCACTACACTCCACAAACACTCTCCTGATAAACCTCACACAAAGAATTTTAGATGGCATCAATTCAGATAGGCCCCACCACAGAACACTTCTTATAACATTAGACATTAGCAAAGCTTTTGATGCTATCCCCCGCCACAACCTAACAAATAAAATATATAACACAGACATGCACAATAACACCATAAGTTGGTTGGCCAATTATCAGGTAGGAATGCTTAAGTGTCATATAATGGCCAATCATCGCACATCAGAAACATTAAGAATGGAGTACCATAGGGCTCTGTTCTATCCCCCACACTCTTTAATCTATACATGCATGACTTACCCACACCAGACACCTCAGAAATACAAATCTCTTCCTACGCAGACAACATAACAATCACATGCACACATTGTAACACAGACAAAGCTGCAGAAATAATCCAGCCATACCTTGATACACTCAACACATGGTTCATCACAGACTCAAAATAGCTCAAACCAAATCTACAGCAACACTTCTCACCAACTGGACAAAAGAACACAAATACATACCTCATCTCTACATCAACAACACTCTAATACCACACACAAACACACCGAAAATTCTTGGTGTAACATACAATACATCCATGTCTTTCAAACAACACATCACAAACATAAAAAACAAATGCACACCTAGACTTAACGCACTTAAGTCAATCGCTGGAACAACATTTGGACAAAAAAAAAAAGAAACTAATACAACAAAATAACAAACAATGCATACGCTCAGTGATGAATTATGCGAGTCCTGCATGGGCTCCTAATCTCAGTGAGACACACCACAACACCCTTCAAATCATACAAAACAAAACCCTAAAAACAATTACAGGCTGCACAAATACAACACCTACAGACCATTTACACCATGAAACAAAAGTCCTCAAAGTCGAGGACCACCTCGACATGAGAGGCACACAAACACTTGCTGCAGCTACCACAAACACATCACACCTGCTACACTACATAGCAGAACACACACACACACCAAGAAACATTAAAACAACACCCAAAGACCTGTATCACACACAGATAGTCTCTTCTCTTCCTCCACAACCACCAAATACCAGCCTCCAGAAACACATTCATAATCATATCACTCACCGCTCCATTAACACACTGAGAGAAAACACACTGCTGCATGCCAGATCCCTGATATCCACCCTTCTGAATCCTCTCTCCCACGAAAGGACAGAGTCCACCTGGCCAGACTGCGGTGCGGCCACCACCCAGCACTTCTAAGCTACCAGAAGAGGCTGGATGACTGCATTGTGAACAGCTGCCCAGGATGCAACACTTCACCCCATACCATACAACACATAATGGAAGACTGCATTATACACAATCATGCACGCAAACAACACAACATACACTCTATAAAGGATTTGTGGGAAAACCCAGTTTTGGCTGTGGCATTCCTTGGGGAGACAGGACTGCTCAGACAGACAGTCTAGGGAATGACAACAACAACAACAACAAAAACAACCTTCTAAAAGGGGTGTGACTCACTCCTTTGGATGAATCCATTGAGAACAGTGGAAACCCCACTCCCTTCTAATCAGCTGTTACCCACAAACTAAGAATAAGAAGGGAGAAAACTCATATTTTTCAATCCCACCATACATGACCCTTTCACTCCTTCCCGGTTGTTATTGTTGTTGTTCCCTATACTGTCTGTCCGAGCAGTCCTGTCTCCCCAAGGAATGCCACGGCCGAAACAGGGTTTTCCCACAAATCCTTTCTGGAGTGTATGTTGTGTTGTTTGTGTGTGTGATTGTGTATGATGCAGTCTTCCATTATGTGTTGAATAGTATGGGGTGAAGTGTTTCATCCTGGGCATTTGTCCACAATGCAGTCATCCAGTCTATTCTGGTAGCTTAGAAGGGCTGGGTGGTGGCCGCATCGCAGTCTGGCCAGATGGACTCTGTCCTTTCGTGGGATGGATATCAGGGGGTCTGGGATACAGCAATGTGTGTTGTCTTTTAGTGTGTTAATGGATTAGCAAGTGATGTGATTATGAACGTGTTTCTGGAGGCTAGTATTTGGTGGTTTTGTAAGAAGAGAAGAGAGTATTTGTGTGCAATATAGATATTTGGGTGTTTTATTATATTTCTTGGTGTGTGTGGGTGTTCTGCTATGTAGTGTAGTGGGTGTGCTGTGTTTGTGGAGGCTTCAGCAAGTGTTTGAGTGCCTCTCATGTCAAGGTGATCTTTGACTTTGAGGAGTTTTGTTTCATAGTGGATGTATGTGGGTGTTGCATATGTGCAGCCTGTAATTGTTTTTAATGCTTTCTTTTGTATGGTCTGAAGGGTGTTGAGGTGTGTCTCAGGGCTGTGGAGTCGGAACACAAAACCTCCAACTCCTCTATTTTTGGCACCACCGACTCCTCTTCATGTAATTAACTGATTATAGCCTACATATTCTATAAAGCCTATACAACACACATACGCTCCAATCTTGGGTAGGCTTATATCATTATAACTGGTTTATATCTAAGAATAAATATATATGTTATAGTGTGGCTTTCCTATGTTTGACCTCTTCATTAATACTTTATAAGTAGAGACAAAATTTTTGAAAGGATATTGAAAAAAATTCAGTAAAAAAAAAGATTCTATAATGTAAGACATTTGGCATAATATATACCTTTGCAAATAAGTGATATGTTCCTTTTAAAAAACAAAAATACTGTACTTTATAACAAAGGTTGAAATATAACCTTTGTAAAGGATATACAAACCTAATAATAAAAAAATATATATAATGGAAGATTTTTTTTTACATATATAGTTTTGCAAATACAAAATAAAAAAAAAAAAAAAAATTTATAAAAGAAGTTTAGGCAAATTTCTTGAAAGGAAACAATAAATATAGAGAAAATAAACCTTATTGATACCGGTACGGTACAAGGTCGAGTGTTACAGCTGAACATGTATGATACTGAAAGGTATATGTATCATACATACTTTTTTTTTTTTTCTTTTTTTTTAATCCTTCATGCCTATACTTTTTCTTTTAGGAATGTCCCCTGTGGGGCTACAAGGAGAAAGATGCCTAGTCCCAATCCCCGTCCCTTTCTTCTCGCCTCTTACGATCCAAGTGGAAATACTTGGTGGCAGTATTCTTTTTCCCCACCACAGAAAATGAGAGAGATGGTACAGGACAGCAAACAAGGGGTTGGGGGACAGCATAACGGAGGGACAGTCATAGTATAAAAGTGTCATAATTTCTCTATGAACAGAGTTTTCCTCTATCATAGTATTAGTTTGCAGTATTAGTTTGTTTTGTCCAAATGGTGTTCCAGTGATTGATTTACGTGCATTGAGTCTAGGTGTGTATTTATCTTTTATGTTTGTGATGTGTTTGAAATGACATGGATGTATTGCATGTTACACCAAGAATTTTCAGTGTGTGTATTTACCTAGTTGTATTTTGCGGGAAGGGGAGCTATGCTTGTGGTGTCCCGCCATTGTATCTCGCAGTGTCTAGTTTGCTTTTAAACTCATGAATGGTTCCAGTTTTCTTAATTTTTTATGTGGTACTTTGTTGAAGGCTTTTCATAAGTCTAGGAAAGCACAATCAGCCCATCTGTCCCTTTCTTGTATTATATCTATTAGACTTGAGTAGAAACAAATCATATTTGTGGCACACGATCTTCCCTGTCTAAATCCAAATTGTCTCGGGTTTAGTATATATTCTTCCAGATGTTTTATCCATCTGTTCTTAATAACTTTTTCACAAATTTTGGTTACAGTGCTAATAAGGGAAATTGGTTTGTAATTTGTGTGTCTGTTTTTTCTTCTGACAGGTAATCCTTTAGTTTATTTAGTCCTGAGGTCAATCTATGTTTGTATAAGCCACTTTTAATTTTTTTCCTTCTCCATCTCATTTCCTGTTCCTTTCATTTCCCTTACCTGAATATACCATTTTCTCAGCCTCATGTCTAACACTCTCCAGTAGAACTTGTTTTTTGATCTCTGTTCTTTCACATTTTTTTATTTAGCTTCACTTCTTAAGTGTCTTCTCTCTCCTACAACATTCATTTCTCTTTTTATCCATATATTTTTGCTGACTTTCCTGATTTTGCTAATGTGTCTTCTGCTATTATTTGCGACCTTAATTTTATCTTTAGAGGTTGATTTCTTTATTTAGTGTACTGTCCCATCCTATACACTTCATCTATTTCCTTTTCTATTTCTTGATTTCTGTCTTGTACCTCTTTTAGAATTGTTCTTGCTATTTCTTTCTCTTATTTTTCTCTCAAGTAGTCCATATACAATACACTTTTTTTATTGACTGTATCTCTAACACAATTTGCTTTTTCATTACTTGAATAATTGTCTTGCATTCTCCTGCATTTGTTGTTGTACTATTTCTTTAAAAGCTATCTTGTTAGTTTCTTGGTTTTCTTTTCCTTCTTTTTTAATCTTTAGCAAATTCTCTTCTCCTAAATTATTTTCAATTTTTTTTTTCAGACTTTGCCTGTATTTTGTCATTTACCTTTTTTAAAGTCTCACTATTGGTGGTATCTTTGTTTTTCATCCTTTTATTTTCATATTTTATCTCAATTAGTTATTTTTTTAATTCACTTAGCTCATTATTCATTTCACCATTTTTTTTAATCACACAACTCTTTGTTTACTTCGAGGTATTCCTTTCTTAGATTTACAATCTCTTTCTTTAGATCTATGATTTCTTTATCCCATGAACTCATCTCTTTTTCTATGTCTATGATTCGACTTAATTTTTCTCTCTCGTACTTGCCAAATCCAGAAAAAGGTTCATCACTTATTTTCTGGAACCTCCTTGGAGTTTCAAGGGCTCTTTTTACATTAAGCTTCTCTATTTATGCATACAGGGACAAGTAAAGACAGCTGCCATGTAAATGAAGTGGTGGGGGTCCTCTGTAGATATGCATTACTTCTGACCTGGGTTGGACAGGGGCTAAAGATGATATTTCATACAGAAGGAGCTGTGATGAGAGCAATACAAATAGGGAACAGTTGGGAGTGGGATGGGTGGTGGGATGCATGTCTTGACTTGCTACCTCCCATTTAACAAGAAAATCTTTGGTACACACAACAGATAGAATTATATAGTACTGCATACATTTGTAAATGTCAAACCTTGAACCCACCTCTGCTCCTTTAGTTCTGACTGGACACAAAGAATCAAATTCATCAAAGAAAATGACACATGGAGCAACACTGGCTGCTTTGTGGAAAACTTCACGCACTGCTCTTTCACTTTCACCCTGGTACTGAAAAATAAAAATAAAATAAAATAAATAATAATAATAATAATAAATAAATAAACATATACATATGCATGTGTGTACTTATCTAATTATAATATACAGGAAAGGAGCAATGCTTGTGGGGTCCTAACTCATACTCTCCAATTATCATACTTAACTTCAAATTTATGTAAGATTCCAACTTCAACTATATCTCCTTATTCTCTAGTTATCATAAAGGATTACAAAGGATTACAAAAGCGGAGCATGCCAACAGGAGACCTTTTGGTCTATATTTAGGTCAGGTGCGTGAAAAAAATAATGATAAATGAATAAATAAAAACTATAATAATGTAAAAAATAAATAAAATACACAAATAAATGCATATAGTTCATTAAGAAACAGGTAAATAGTAAATTACAATAAATTGACATATAACTAATAATAAATGAGAATCATGCAAATAATAATAAACAGACAAATGACAACAAAACAAATATAAAATAAATGATAGTCATTACAGCATCTTCCTTAGGTGTTTATCTAATTGATTCTTAAAGCTTTGAACTGAACTACATTGCACTGCCTCTGCAGGAAGTTTATTCCATTCATTAACTACACGGTTGGCAAAGTTGTTTCTACCCATTTCCAAATTAAATCTATTTCCAGACAGTTTGAAACCATTGTTTCTTGTCGCATTCTCATTCAGGTTGAAAATTTTGTCACTTTTGATGTTGTCAATTCCTTTTAAAATCTTAAAGACCTGTATCAAGTCACCTCTGAGTCTATGCTTTTTTAAGGAAAACAGATTCATATGTTTTAGTCGATTTTTGTATGATTTATTTTTGATATTTGGAATCAGTTTTGTGGCTCGCCGTTGTACTTTTTCCAGTCTGTCAATGTCTTTAATGAGATTCGGTGACCATATGGAAACAGCATATTCCAAATGTGGACGAACTAACGATTTATATAGCTTGTTAATGAGTGATGGACTTTTGAAATCAAAAGATCGCGCAATCAGTCCCAGAAATACACTGCTTGGATGATTTGAGGTCGTTACTGATAATTACGCAGAGATCTTTTTCACTATCCACTTTTGTTAACGAATTTCCAAATAACTTGTAATCGTACTTACTGTTATTCTCTCTTTCACCCGTGAATTTTGATAACCATAGAAAATGTGATGAAGACAGTTTAGAGAGTATGTCATTATGCAGGGGCAACTACAATAAATATAATCAAGATGCCGATATGGCAGCCTCGCATATCCACTTCCTCCTCATGCCGCCTACGTATGCGGCACCGTATGGAAGGGGTTAAAGGAGAGAGGCTTGAGGAAGTGGATAGCTTAAGGTATTTGGGGTTGCATATGGTAGGAAACAGAGTGGAGGTGGTGGTTAAACTGTAGACTGAGAGAAGTGAGTAAATGCCTTGGGGGACTAGAAAGTGGAGAAATAATTATTTGCAAATGGATGCAAAGGGGTGATTGTGGCAATGGCACTGTATGGGCCTGAGACTTGGAATGTAAGAAATGCAGAGAGGAAAACTTTAAATGTGTTTGAGATGAAATATCTGAGAAGTATGGTAGGGATTACTAAACTGGATAGTGAGAAATGAAGAGAAGAGCTACGGTTGAAATGGAGATAACAGATAGGGTGAATGAAAGAATTTTGGGATGGCTTGGACACATGAAAAGAATGAGAAATTGGACACATGAAAAGAATGAGAAAAGTAAGATTAGTAAAAGAGGCATGCAAAGCAGAGGTGGATGGAGTGAACTTAAGGGGATGACTGAGGATAAAATGGATGGATGGAATGAAAGGGGTGTTGATCAAAAGAAGAAGACAGGAGACAGGGGCAAGTGGAGAATGGCTATGTATAGGTGATACTATGATGCAAGGAAGGGAGGGGGTGGGGTGTGTGGGGAGGTAGGGAATGATTATGTATGAAAGATATTTTGATGCAGTCCCAAGGGATTTCTCCCAGTCTTCTCTATTTTCAGCATGAGGGGACAGAGGGGGGGGGGGTGTGCCAATTAGATGACGTGGCCTTGTGGATGTACTCTGTCTTGCTACATTCCTTCTGATCCAGCACAGTGGGTGAAATACAGGGATGACCCTTCATCCATGAGGGTGGTGGATGGGAGTGGAATGGTGAAAGTTAAATGGATAAGGAAAAGGTCCTTAATATATAGATAATTACTGGTTTGACAGAATTTTTATAATAAAAATATGTGGCAGGAAGTGAAGAGAGTGATGGGGTGAGTCTGGTAGAGAGGAAATGGTAAAAGGTGCACAGAGGCAGATGTTGCATGAAGTAAAGTCAGTAAAGGGAAGATGGGTGAAGTTCTTCTGGAGTTTGTTGAATGTGAGGTTTGGAAGGTTTTGATTGTGGCAGTGGAATATGCAAAGAAAATGAAGGTGATGGTGTTGATCCATAATCATTCACTTTCTAGTTGACTACTTTGGCTCAATATTTTACACACAATGTCAAAAGGCCCTTTCCCCCTTATAAGGGGGGTGGTCAGTCAAGGCATGCACCCATTCCTTAGCCATCCAACACCCACTTGTTGTCCCCCTCATCTTAGCTCATTGTGGATGAAGGGCCATCCCTGTTCCCTGCTCACTGTTTGGATCACAGGCACTGCAGTAAGATATAGCCCCACAGCAGGTTCCAATGACCAAAAGTAGTTTAACCCCACCACTTAATTACATGGCAACCCTCCCCTCTCAGCCATTCATGAATTTACAAAACAGACAAAAAGAAAACCCTTTGGGCCTCATCACTTTATCATCCATTCAGAAAGTCTCCACTCAGTCACTCGCACCTTTCTTTTGCCTCCTCCCTTCCCTCCACTCAAAGTATCTTTCATCCCCCATCCATCCAAACTATTCTTCTTCATCCCCTAAAGTTCACTCCATTCACCTCTGCCTTCCACACTCTTTTTGCTAGCCTTTCTTCACTTGGCATTTCCATATGCTCAAGCTATCCCAGTATTCTTTGATCAACCCTACCTGCCAGCTCTCCACCCCAAATCTGCCTCAACTCATTTCTCACTCTATCCATCTGTACCCTTATAGGGTAAGTAGACAGCCAAGGCATGCACCTACTCCCTTCCACCACCCATTGTTTCCCTCTCACCTTAGTTCTTGAAAGGATGAAGGGCCTTTCTACCTCTCTTAAATTCCAAGTCTCTGCTCACAATCACCCATCCATACAGCCTTTTCTTTGTATTAATCCCCAAATTACTATTTCTCATGAGACTTTTCATTCTGCCAAGACATTTACTTGTTTCCCCTACTCTATAATTGACCTCCACCTCCACACCTGAAATCCCTGCTACATGTGAACCTGAATACTTACAACTCCCCAATTTCTCTAACCATTCTCCTTTTAGACTTGCTTCAAGTTAATGCCACCCTCTCCCCAAGTACATCTCATCACTCATGGAGCAGACAAGAACATCCCTTAAGGCTGCATCATTTCTTCATCCATTTGCAATCACTCCATTCAATCCTGTCTTTTGCACTCTCTCTTCCTTATTAACAGACCTTCTATAACTGCAATAATAGACTTTTGATGTTAGATGATGACTAATTTCAGTAGCTTCACAATTCATTGATAGTCATTACTTTTTATACATCAATGTCAAAACATATCCATCAGAAATGACAAAAAGTAATGAAGCAAGTTGTAATCCTTTAAAAACAACACTAATGCATTCTATCAGTCATGGTGCTCTGAGAATTAAAGACAAAATTGAAATGAACATGTCCTACCATATTGAGAAGTTCAGGTCCCATCACAGGTAAGAGATTGATTCCAGCTTCATTAGCCACAGCCTTTGCCAGCAGAGTTTTGCCACAACCTGGAGGTCCCCACATTAGGATACCATTAGGTCTTCTTGCTCCATATTCTTCATGTAATTTGGCAAATCTTATTGGTTCCTGCACAAGCATAGAATGTTATTATATGTTAATACTGTTTGTACAGATATCCTTCCTGTAAAATAAACAAGTTTGTGTGAAGCAGGCGCATTGATTCATCTGGATCATCTCCATTATATGGGGAAAGGGCCTACAATATGTAAGATATACAGACGCTCCTCTACTTACGTTCATTTGTTTTACGTTTTTTCGATTTTACGTTTGAACTGACGGTAAAAAAAAAAATTTAAATTTTTTTTTTTGAGTGAATTTTTTAGTTTACCGCGCTCTCCATAGTTCAAACGATACTTGCGCACGACGCTGCATCCATTGTTTACATTGCGCAGACGACAAACTGAACATGCCTTGCCTCCTCCTCCACCATCTCAATTTATGTTGCTTGAATTTAATCTATTTGAAATTAATGTTATTATTTTACAATGTTATGTGTTTAATTAATGATTTAGGGGTGTTTTATAAGATACGGTAATAGAATTTACCGATGTATAGTACAGTAACAACTTACGTTAATTTTCAACTTACGTTCGGCCGTTCGGAACGTAACTAAAACGTAAGTTGAGGAGCGTCTGTATTAATTTACCTATATGGTGGAATGATATTGGAGAGATGTTGGAAAAAAAATTATGAAAGAGAACTAATGATAGCAAACACACTGCTAAAGAAGATAAAGATATGTGTGCCAGCATGGTTGGTGGGAGGGTACTTAAAGACAGCTTTGATAGATTATGCAGTGATGCCCAAAGGGATGATTGGAAGAATTCTGAAAGTGAATGTGTTCAGAGGAGAGAGCAATAGAATATTTGATCAATATCTGAAGGGAAATTGAGAGTGGAGGTTAAGGGACTGTCAGGTTGCTTTATAAGGGAGCATGTCCTAAAACTTTTTAAATCTCTTTAATGAACTTAGGTATAATTACCATTTAAATTTGTCTATAATTCCCCAGGGTATTGTGTTCCTCACATGTATATATAAAGTGTAGTGAAGATATAGTGAAGATATAGTGAAGCTGTAATTAATCATATGGAAATCCTTCCATATAAGCTTGGTATATAATGAAAGCTTAGATTCTGGGGAATATAAGTTATACTGTACATTTGACCAAACTCATACCTCTGATTTTTTGTGAATTTTCTTTTCTGAACATTTCAAAGGTGCTGCAAAATTCAGGTTTCATAGATAAATTTTTTTTTAATAAAATAAAATCTTTTATGTTATCTTTCAAATGAAACAAAAATGACAAAAATCCTTCAAGAACAACCGAAGATATTACAACAAAAAGAACAAAAACATTAAATGTACATGAGAAGGCATTTAAATTTTGCGCGACATTTTTAAAAGGCCCCAGCCCCATAGTCCCTGCTTTTGGTCACTTTACCACTTTTACTTTTCACTTTTTTCTCCCCCTCTCGTTTCTTGTCTCTTCTTTCGAGGGCAGACTTATGAATATGGGTGTAGGGTTCCCCAAGAAGAGGAACAACAAATGCTTCTTTATAGCCAAATACCTCTATAAACACAATTCCGTAGCAAAAAACGAAATAGCTATAGAAAAAATTGACGCTATTTCAATAAACAGAATGTTTACGCAATGGGGTTGCCAGAGGTTGCCAATATTTTATCTATTTTATTCTGTATAAAAAAATAGAAACGAAATACAGCTCTATGACTTTGTAGGAGTGTTGCCAACATCATAGAGATTCTTTTTAAATGTTTTCCTAAAATTCGTTCATGTACCAGATTTTTTTGAATAATTGCCCTTAAATAGAAAAAGAAGAAAAGAAAAGGAGGCAAGTGGTGAAAACAAGCAAGATGAAAAGGGGGAAAGAGAAAGAATACCAGTCAAAACTGAAAGAGCCATGGAATATAGTGAAATATAAATGAGAAATGGAAGTGAAAGAAATACCAAGTTGTAGTTGTTGTCCCCTAAACTGTCTGGTCAAGGGGTCCTGCCTCCCTGAGGAATGCTTTGGCTGGAATGGGTTTTTCCCATAAATCACCTATAGAGTGTATACTGTGTTGGTGTGCGTGATTATGTACAATGCAGTCTTTCATAATGTGTTGTATAGTATGGGGTGAAGTGTTGCATCCTGGACAGTTATCTGCAATGCGGTCATCCAGCCTCTTCTGGTAGCTTAGAAGGGCTGGATGGTGGCCACATCACAGTCTGGCCAGGTGGACTCTGTCCTTACGGGGGTGAGAGGATTCGGAGGGATGGATATCAGGAGGTCTGGCATGCAGCAATGTGTTGTCCTTCTGTTTGTTGATGGAGCAGTGAGTGATATCATTATGGATATGCTTCTGGAGGCTGGTGTCTGGTGGTTGTTGTAAGAAGCTGGTAGATTGAGATAGACAAGTAGGTAGATAGAGGGGTAGGTGGCGAGAAATTCATTTTACGACTTGGATGTTTTGAAACAATGGCCGCTAAGAAGTTGCAGAGTTGCATATTCTCGCTCACCGTCCAGTGTTTGCAAATACAAGCTAGGGTATTGATAGAGGTGCTAATGTTGCGAAATGTTAACACTATGCCACTTCGTTTCATGACAAGAGTGCTTGTGTAAGCAGTATTGCTTGATACAGTATAACAGCCTTTCTGATTGGAGAGAAGGGTGTAGGAGGAGAGAAATTACTGGTACACGGAGGTAAAGACACACCCTTAAAGGGTGGCACTTATTTGTAATGTTCAAAGTTACTGGATGAATTAAATAGTGACGTTGAAGCAGACTTGGCTTGGTGGGTGTAAGAGGATCCCAGGTGGGAATCCTCTGGTGTACCTAAGACCATACGTTGTACCAGAATTCATGAAGAAAATGAAGAAAAGTTTAAGTTCAATTTAATTCACCTTCGTTACTGAGTAATGGAACTTGACTAAAAGCATATGTTACGAAAGAGGCATGGGGCCTACTGATGAACAACCTACAATACTAAAATTATAAAAAGAAAGTGAAGAAAGTTATAAGTGAATGAAGAATCACTATATCACAGAAGGGAACTGAGTGTTGGTAGCAACAGAAATAACAGTGGTGGCACGAGGGATGAACCTCCTCCGAAGTGATTAAACAAGACGAGTTAAAAGTGAACAGGTACACCAATTGACTTTGAAAACAGTGCACGCAAACAAAACCACGCAGTGTACAACTACAACCAAGTGTATGTTAATTTCAAGGGCGAGGGACAAGGAGTATTCATACTACGAGTGGAACAAGGCAAACTTCAAGGCGATCAACTACAAAGCAGCAGTGAATAATAATTGATGAGGAACGACGAGGTTGACGTACGTAAGGAATACTACGTGAAGGCAGTCAAGTCAAATCAACTTACTGAAGGTATGAATTACACAAATAACACATTACTTATCCATGAGGTTCATAAATATAAACATTCCCAAAATTCACCGGTAATGAAAACATATTAGGAGTTAATAAGTTTCTTAACATGATAGATACCTTAATTGTAAGCAAAAATATAACAGATGAAAAAAGAAAAATATAAATTTTAAAAGAGAATGTAGATCCTAAGAGAAGTACAGCTAGGTTTATCATAAACTTTCAGCAAATGGAAGATATCAACATATATGAAGATTATAAAAAACTCTGCATTAAACATTTTATGTCAAAGTGTGATCAGGATCCTATCAGGTCTTTGGTTAGAATGATCAAAGAAGTTAGAACAAGTGAATCAGACACAAAATACTTAGCAAGATTAGATAGATGGTCAAAAGACATAAATTCTATCTTGAAAGATTCAGATTGGATAACAGATCTACTGACAAAATGAAAGTTTCTCAGATAATAAAATTAATCACATTTGGCTTAACCACTTCACTACGGGACTTAAATCTCGCGGGCAGCAGCCAATGCCAGCCGTACGACGTGTCGTAATAATACTCGTATCATAAAATATAGTCACGGCTTATATCGATCATTCTCTCTTTCACCCGTGAATTTTGAAAACCACAGAGAATGGGATTAAGAGCAGATTAGAGAGAATGTAAAAACACAGGGGCGACTACAATAAATATAATCAAGACGGCGATATGGCAGCGTCGCGAATCCACTTGCTCCTCATGACGCCTACGTGTGCGGCACCGTATGGAAGGGGTTAACAAAAAACTGATGACTTAACGTCAGAAAAGCTGTATAAAGATCTCAAGTCAACTATGAATTTAGGGTAGATTATCTTCTTCAAGGGCACAGTGAGACCATAATCCTAAATCCCTATGTGATGACAGTGGGACAACAGAAACTAGGAACTCTAGAAGTGAGTATAAGAAAAGAGAATTTGGACATAGTTAGAAGCACATCAAAGGATACTAGAATTGTATGTTACACTTGTGATAATTGGGGGCATAAAGCACAAGACTGTTATTATGGAACTATTTGTAGAAATTGCAAATATGAGGGTCATAATGAATATATTTGTGGAAACCGTCCTTTCTGTATCATCTAAAGATAGGGCATAGATCACATAAATGTAGAAATTTTCGTATGCACCATGAAACAAGAGGAAAACCCCCAGACACAGAATAAACCAATATTACAAAAATCCCCATATATATACAAATAGACAGTATTGTGTTAAGGATAAGAGTGATAGAAAGGTGAAAACTCCAACATCAAAGATAGTTATAAAATGACTATTACAATTGGAAGGACTTCTGTAGGACCTCTCATTGCCGGTAAAGTGTTCAATAAACCTATTCAAATATTTATTGATACAGGATCTGTAGTTAATGTTATAACTAGTAGTTTTAAACCAGTTGAAACCAGGAGTGAAAATCTTGGAACCAATCTATTACTCACTGCAAGGAGTAACTGGAAATCAGTTAAAAACATTAGTTAAGGTTGATCTAGAAGTCATCTTACATACAAATGAACATTTGCAGATTCCAGTGATAGCTGTAGAAGAATCTGTTTTTCCAGGAGATTTATTGATAGGATTTGTGACTATGAGAAAAGAGAACATGGTCATATGTCCTGCTGATTTAGGGATCTTAGTGAAATCACAGGTAATCCAGACTTAAGACCAGTGACAGGAATCAAAGAATCCCAAGAGACAGATAAGAAAGGTAACATTTTTATCTTAGATAACGAGGCCGAGCAGTCCAGACCAACAGAAAGTAAAGCCACATATAGTGAACCCAACTCAGATGTTCAAGAAATGCCAGAAGTTACTAATTCATCAACTACAAATGAAGCCTTGCAAATTGTGGATGGTGGTGTGATAAAGTCGACATTATTACACTACAAAGCAATTAACAGGGTAGTGGTGCAGTTGATAGGAGTCACTGTAGACTGAAATTTTAAACATCCCAGAATAAATTAGATTAAAGGGTTTGAAATTTGACTCAGGGATTTATAAGTCAAATAAGAACATGGTAGAAATATCAATGATTAATACTTTCAATAAAGATATAGTCTTAAGGAAAGGTACACAACTAGGATGTTTTCAGGTGTGTACAATACCCATTATGATTTTAAATGAGAGTACTGAGGAGGTGGAATTACCAATTTCATCAATCTGTTCAGTTCAGGAAGAAACAGAGTTGAGAAAGAAATACAAGAATCAACTAGAACCTACTAGTTGCCCTGAGTTGGATGAAAGCTTAGTTGCTTTGCTTTTGAATCACAATAAAACAATTGCTTTGCTGGTGGATGCCTTAGGCTAAACACTTGTTTTAAAACATCAGATTAAATTAAAACAGGGACTCAGCCTATCTATATTCCTGCCTACAGAGTTCCTCACTCTAAACTAGCAATTGTAGACAAATTGATCACTGAAATGTTATCACAGGATATTATTGAACATAGTAAAAGTGAGTGGAACTTCCCTTTGATTCTGGTGCCAAAATCAGATTGTACTATGCACCCAGTTATTCATTATAGAGAACTGAATAAGCACACCATACATGACAGGTTACTATTACCAGTGATAGGGGACATTCTTAGAAGTTTGGGAACTGAGAATAGATATTTTAGCACTATAGATATCAAATCTACTTTTTGGCAAATAGAGTTGCATGAAGACTCACGAGAATTCACAGTATTTTCTACTCCAACGGGACATTATGAGTTCAAATGAATGCCATTTGGGTTATGTAATAGTCCATTAACTTACATGAGATTAATGAGTACAGTTTTAGATGGGTTGTTAGGAAACACTGCTAGAGTATTTCTAGATGATGATTTTTTAATAGTCTCCCAGACAGCAGCTGAGCACTTTAAGAAATTAGATTTGATATTCTCAAGACTAATTGAAGCAGGATTGAAAATGAAACTTGAAAAATGTAAGTTCTTGCAGGGCAGTGTTATTTATTTGGGACATAAGATTGACAGGCATGGACTCAGTACAGTGAATGCAAAGGTTGAACCAGTAAAGAATTTTCCAGTTCCAAACAATGTAGAAAAACTTTAGAAGTTTCTTGGGATTGACAGGATATTATAGAAAAGTTATTCAACGATATGCTGACATTGCTAATCCATTAAGTTCTTTGTTGAGGAAGGATTCAAAGTTCATGTGGGGACCTGCACAACAGCAAGCTTTTGACAAGTTGAAAGATGAACTCACGAGTTCTCCAGTTTTAATATTTCCAGACTATGATAAAGAATTCATTCTTTATACTGATGCATCTGACATAGGGTTAGGAGGTATACTTATGCAAGAGAGAAATGGAACTTTGAAACCAACAGCTTACACATCAAGACTTTCAAGACTTTGTAATAGTGCAGAGAGAAACTACTCTATAACAGAAAGAGAAAATTTAGCAGTGATATATTCATTAGAAAGTTTTAGAGATATGATACTGGGATATCCAATCAGAATGTGGACTGATCATACAGCTATTCAGAACTTGTTTGAGCATAATAATCTTGGGGGTAGACTAGCTAGATGGTTTGCAGTACTTCAGTGCTTTGAAATTAAATTTGAATATATTCTGGGTAGAAAGCATATTGCAGCAGATGCACTTTCTAGATACATTTGCCAATGAACGACAGGGTTGATTAATTTTGTTTGTAGTATAGATGAGTTAGTAGCCTTAGATGAGGAAATGCTAATAAGAGAACAGAGGGATGATAAGACATGTGATTCATTAGCCAAGTATTTGATGAACCCAAGAGGAAATCCTCCAAAACTACCAAAAGGGTATAAGATAGAGGAATTTCATTTGACTATTGGACTTTTGTAGAGAAAAAACAGTTGTAAGTGGGAAAGATATTTCTAGAGGCCCAATAAATCAGTTGGTAATACCACTAACTCTTGTAAAAGAGATATTGAAGTTACTTCATGATAGTGATTGTAGTTCAGGGAGAGATAAAACTACTTTTGACCAGGTATGAAGAAAGATATATATGATCATATAGAAAATTGTTTGAAATGTGTTATGGTGAAAGGAAATATACCAAAACCTGCTTGTATGTTATCATATCCATTCCACAGAAACCTTGGGAAAGAGTACACATAGATACATTAGAGTTACCTATGTCTGAGAAGGGATATAAATATGTATTTGTTGCCAATGATTATTTTTCAAGATTTTGTATTTTACAACCCATTCCAAATAAGAAAGCTGAAACTATTGCTTCAGTAATCTATGATCAGATAATCTGTAATTTCATTACACCTAAGATCTTATTTTCAGATAATGGAACTGAATTTATTAACAAAATCTTGGAAAATTTATGTAGTTTATTCAAGGGGCTGTCGCGATGAATTTCCGAAAAAAAAAAAAATTTCCTTGTCATCTAGTGGCCTTTGGCAAGCCAGTCCTGAAATATTTCAGCGGAATACCAAAAAATAAAGGAGTTATGGCTATTTTTCTGACCCCCCCCATTTCCCAGTACACCTTCGCTGCACATATGTTTGACTAAGTTATTTCATCGCAATAAAAATGGCACAAATGCGATGTATTTTGTTATTCACTAATATAGACTAGCTGGAAACTTGTCCTACACGTGGGGATAGCACTTCACACTTGTGAGTAAACTGAGAGAATTATTGTGAGTAGGCGGAGAAAGCGAATTGTCGCTCCTTGGAGAACTTTTATTTACTTTTATTTGAAGCTATAATCATTTCAAGAATGCCTAAACATTCGAAGAAGAAACGTGTGTTTCATGAAAGAGCTAAGAAACTGAATCAAATTATTGAGAAAGAGTGTACTCATAGCAGTGCTGCTGCGCACGCCTGGGCTTGGCTACGCTGACCACGCATTATCGCACTCCTCTACCCCTCCATATCCTCTTTTCTCAAATGACGTCACTGCAAAAATCGAGCATGCATGACGTACCATCACGTCCCTCTTCAAATGAAACACTCCGAGTGCTTTTCGTCACAAGAGCGACTGTCATTGATCATAACTTTGGAAGGACACATAATCTTCTTTCTCACTTGGTTGGAGTCAATCCCATCATTACAAAAGCACTTGAGGAACAAGACAAAGACACAGAATGGAAAGGGACACCAAAGACCAGAAAAAGGAAGAGAAAAATATTGTTCAGCTTCGATTTCCAGCCGGGAGCTTTCTAGTAAGCGAACCTGTCAACAATGAGGGAGGTGGTGCCTCCTGAAACCCTTGCCTTCTGAGCTGCTAATACCTCGTAAAAGGGGGGACCAGGTACCAGCTACACTTTATAATAACATGTGAATGACATAGAATGCATGAAGATTGTCGCAGAGAAAAAAAATCTAAATGAAATATATAAAAAATGCAGGGAAATGTATTTTGAACTTCAAAGCTCAATATCTCAAAACTACCCTTTTCTCTACATTTTTTCTATCTTCTCCGTAACTACTTGGCCGATTTTAATGGGGTTTGGATCATTTGAAAGCTGAATAAATTCGCAAACTTTTTGTCACGGGGTTTTTATTTTTTTTTGTGACAGAAGTCAATATATTGTATATAAAAAAAAAATCTTTCTCCTAAACTAAGAGGAAATTCTAAAAACTGTACGATAATTTTTTAGGTATAGCTATAGAGCATAGTCAATGGATAAATGAGGAGATAGAAAGTTTGTAATTGGTCAAAAAACATTTTTTTATTAATAACTTCATTGTTTTTCAACCAAATGATATGAAAATTGGTGGTGAACATCTCCGTATATGTATATATAACATTAAAAATTCGCGAAATTCCGATCATAATTGACGAAGTTCGTTTTCGAGCGCGACGGCCCCCTCAAGATCAAGAAAGTAAATATTTTAGTGAATTATCCACAAAGTAATGGAGTTGTAGAGAGGTTAAATAAGAAAATTATTACATGTCTTAGAAGTATGATAAGTCCTCATAGTATAACTTGGGATACTTGGATTCCTTGTGTTAAATGTACTCTGAACAACCAAATTAACATAGCAACAGGTGAAACACCTAATTTTATTATTTTTGGGGAAGACACTCTTCCATATAAAATCTTGATTGCAGAGCAGAAACCTGTGTATAATATAGATTATATCTCAAATAGGATAAATACTTTTCAAAATATTCACCAAAGAGTTAGAGAACATTTGCAGTATTCACATGAGATGAAAAAGCAACAACACAAAATAGCACATAAACTAGAATTAAAAATAGGAAATTTAGTCATGGTTAAACTACATTCACCCTATAATAAACTTTCACCAAGGTACTCAGGTCCATATAAGGTAATTGATTCTGCAGGTGGAAATAAATACAAGATCTTACTGTTAGAAACTAGGGAAGAATTGATAGGCCATTTAGATTATATGAAGAAGGTTAGGTTACAATTCTATGATGAAGATAAATGCTGTGATACCCTATGTATAAATTTTAATGAACCATTAAAACCAGAAGAGTATAGGGAATACTTTAATAATATCTTAAGTGAATTGAATATTGATATTGATGTATTTTACAGATAAAATTATTTTGACCAAATGTATGTACTTTTGATGGGAGACCTAAACTACTGGAACTTGGTGTCAAGCAGAGATTCTACTTTGATCAAACATGAAGACCTTGGACCTGCTGTGGTCAGACTTGGAATTTTGCCAATACTTAAGGACAATTCACATAAGTACTGAACCCTTATTTTGTGAAGGGTTCAGTACCTAGATTAAAAAAAAATAAGTGTGTTTAACAAAAATTTAAATTCAAGAAGAGACACTTTACAATACTCTTTATAACTTTAATTGTATATTGCTCAACATTTTGAAGAGGGTAGTAGAAATAATTGGTCAGGACAACCAAGGGTAGCTACCGAGCCCTGTAAAAAGAACGATGACAAAGTTGATCCCAACACTTTCAAACCTGACATATGAACAAAGACTGGCCGAAATGGAATTGCCAACCCTGGAACAAAGAAGAGAATGAGGGGACCTACTAAGCATCTACAGAATTATGAAAGGAAAAGAATGCCTTGATGGAGAGGAGTTATTAAAGTAGGACAAAGGAAAAACAAGAAGACATGCAATGAAACTCAAAAAGGATAACTACAGAAGAGACCTGAAAAAGAACAGCTTCCCACACAGAGTGGAACAAATTGGATGAAGAAATAGTGTGTGCAAACACAATACAAGAATTTAAGAACAAACTTGATCTTGTGAGATACAAAAATGGGTCACCATGAGCATAGCTCCCCTTCCCGTATAATACAACTAGGTAAATACAATCTCATCTTATCATCCATTCCCAAATGTCTATTTCTCATTAAACTTTTTAATCCCCTAAGGCATTTTCTCGCTTCTTTCAATCTACATTTTACCTCCACCTCCACTGCTCCCTTTCTTGGCATATTTGCACCCAAGTATCTAAAACTATCCACTTCCTCCAGTCTCTCTCCCCCTAGTACTCACTTCCTGTCTGCTGCCACTTGTACATCTCATCACCTTACTTTTTTACCCACATCTTCAACTTTCTTCTTTTGCATACCTTCTCAAATTTTGTCACTAACTTCCTTAATCCCTCCTCTGATCCTGCCACAAGCACAGCATCATCAGCAAACAACAACTACCTTATCTCCCACTTTTCTTCATTTTCTTTAACCATCTCCAATCCCTGACCCACTATCCTTGCATTTACCTCTCGCACCACCCTATCCATGTATAAATTGAACAGCCAGGGTGACATAACACATCCCTGACGAAGTCCCACCTTTACCTCAAACCATTCACTCTCTCCATTTCTAATCCTAACACATGCTCTACTACTCTCATAAAAACTCTTAAGAACATATGAATGAAGGAGATTGCAAGAGACCATAAGGCCTACACTAGGCAGCTCCATATCCATCACCACCTGTCATCCCCATCCATAAAGTTGTCTAACTGTTTCTTAAAACAATTGATAGTTTCAGTGCTCACTACATGGTTACTAAGTCTATTCCATTCATTGACCACCCTATTAGTAAACATATTCTTGCCTATTTCCTTCTTAAATCTAAATTTGTCCAGTTTAAATCCTTTACTGCGAGTCCTGCCCTGTTGTTTTAATATGATGACCTTGTTTGCATCATCCTGCACTCTGTGTCTTTCCAGAGAGTGTAAGTTAAGATACCTAAGCCTCTCTTCGTAAGGCAAATTTCCGAGTCCATGTATCATTTTGGTCATTCGTCTTTGTACTGATTCTAGTGAATCGATGTCCATTCTATAGGGCAGAGACCAAAACTGTACCGCATAGTCAAGGATGGGTCTATCACTAAAGTTTGATAATTACCTCTGTACTTCTATTTGTTACCATCCTAGCAATGAAACCTAATGCTCTGTTAGCTTTATTCCAAGCACTAATGCACTGTTTCTTGGTTTTAAGGTCCAGACTCACTAGAACTCAGTTTTCTTTAATAGTGCATTATCTAAGCTGTATCTATTTTTGGGGTTGTGTAGCCCTACATTTAACACACTACACTTGGGGATATTGATGTTCATTTGCCATTTCAGCTCCTAAAAGCTTTTCTCCCACAGTGTCTTCCTGTCTACCCTGTCACAAGCCTTTTCCAAATCCATAAAAGCCCCAAAAACATCTTTACATTTTCCTTTTGAATATTTATCTCTGAGCACCATTCTCATTTTTCTTCCATGTAGGAAGTCCTCCATCCAATTCAATAGTTTTCCATGTATGCCTCCTGTTGTTTCCAGTTTATATAGTAATTTTCTGTGTGGTACCTTATCAAATGCCTTTTTTAAGTCCAGGAATGCACAGTCTGCCCAGCCATCCCTTTCTTGCAATATATCTATCAATCTTGAATAGAAACAAATTGAATTAGTGGTACATGATCTTCCTTGTCTGAATCCAAATTGCCTCGGGTTCACTATATTATTCTCCTCCAGATATTTTGTCCATCTATCTTTGATGATTCTCTCACAAATTTTGATTATTGTACTCATAAGGGACACCGGTCTATAATTTGTTGGGTCTTCCTTATTTCCCCCTTTATGTATTGGCACTATATTGGCATTTCTCCAGTCCTTTGGTAGTTTTCCTTCTTCGAGTGAGCATTCAATTATTTTGTATATTTTTCCTGTTAGTTTGTCTATACATTCCTTCAGTATCCAGTTTGCAACTCCGTCTGATCCATGTGATTTGTTAACATCAAGCTTTAGTATTTGATTCCTTATTTCATTCTGAGTAATGTTTAATTTCTTCAATGGAGGAAATCTTACTTTGATTCTTTGATCACAGCTTTGTAGATTTTTTTCCTCTTTGGTGAATACATATTTGAAAAGTTTGTTCATAATATCTTCTGTGTATTCTCTATTACCATGACATAATTTAAGTATTTCCAGCTTGCCATTTACATATCTATAAAATAATTTGGGTTGATCTTTACATATATCTATCATGTCCTTTTCATAATTTCTCTTTTCTTCTCTACATATTTTTACATATTCATTTCTTAGTTTGGTGTATTTGCTGCTTGTTATTGTGGCAATGTAGGATGCAGTCGATACTTTAGGGTCTATATAGGACGCCCCTATGGACCAGAGCCACACATCATTTTGTATATGATAGAGGAAAACTCTTCAGAGAAATTATGACACTTTTATACTATGACTGTCCCTCCGTTATGCTGTCCCCCAACCCCTTGCTGCTGTCCTGTACCATTTCTTTGAGTATTCATTTTCTGCTGAGGGGAATTCCCTGTGGTGGGGGAAAAGAATACTGCCACCAAGTATTTCCACTTGGATTGTAAGAGGTGAGAAGAAAGGGACGGGGAGTGGGACTAGGCATCCTTCTCCTTGTAGCCCCACAGGGGACATTCCTGAACGAAAAAGTAAAGGCATAAGCGGGTCTGGGAGTTTTTCAACCAGCACCCTAAGGTTTGGGTCTTTTAATGTGCATGGATGTGGTACAGATGAGAGTAAAAGGGAAGAGATAGGTAGTATGTTTGTGAGAAGAAAGATGGATGTGTGGGCTTTGAGTGAAACTAAGTTGAAAGGGAAGGGTGAGTATAGGTTTGGGAGTATAAGTGGGAGGTTATCAGGAATGAAAAGAGGGCAAGGGAGGGAAGGAGTGGCTATTCTAGTAAGTGAAGAGATAGGTAAACATGTAGTGGAGTGGAAGGAGGTTTCCTCAAGGATAATGTGGATGAAGGTGAAACTGGGAAAGGAGATGTGGGTCATTGTAAGTGCATATGGGTCTGGTAGTGAGAAGAGTGTGGAAGAAAGGGAGGCTTTTTGGATAGATTTAAATGAGTGCATAGGATTTAGGGAGAAATGTCAATGTAATAGTACTGGGAGACCCTAATGCTAGGGTAGGAAATGGTCCAATTGATGGAGTGGTTGGGAAATGTGGAGTTCCAGGAAAGAATCGTAGTGGAGAGTTGATGGTGGAAATGTGTCTAGAAAGAGTTGATGATAGCAAATACAGTGTTTCGGAAGAAAGTCAAGCATAAGTACACATGGGAGAGGGTGGTGGATGGAAGGGTGGTAGATAGAGCGTTGATGGATTATGTAGTGGTAAATAGGACTATGATAGGAAGAGTTAAGGATGTACATGTGCTAAGGGGAGAGGGTGGGGGAATATCAGATCATTTTTTGGTGGAAGGTAAGTTGAGAGTGGAGGATAGATGGAGAAAGAGGAAAGGGACAAAAGGTAGGGAGGTGCTTAGAGTGAACTCTTTAAATGAAAAGGAGTACAAAAAGAAGCTGAAGGAGGAGTGGGAGGGAGTGAAGGATAGAGTAGAGCTAGGTGTGGAGGAGGAATGGGGATGGTTCAAGGAGGGAGTCACAAAGTGTGCAAGGATGGTGTGTGGAACAAGAAGGACAGGAGGAAATAGAAGGAAGGGTAGTGAATGGTGGGATGAGGTAACAAAGAAGGTTGTAGAAGAGAAGAAGCGAGTTTTCACAGATTGGTTACAAAAGAGGACGAGGGAGTCATATGAGAAGTACAAAGACAAGAAAAGAGAAGTAAAGTAAAAGGTAAAGGAGGCAAAGAGGAGAGCAGATGTGAAGTGGGGTAGGAGTATGACAGAAAATTTTGAAAGTAATAAAAAGATGTTTTGGAAAGAAATTAAGAGAGGAAGAGGAGGTGAATCAAGTAGAGAAGAAAAGGTAAAGGTGCAGATGGAGAGATGATAATGGAAGAGAAGGCAGTAGGGGGAAGATGGGCAGAATATTTTAGGGAGTTGCTAAATGTGAAGGAGGATAGGGAGTGAAAGATAGCTGCAATGGGAAATGCTAAGAAAATGATTGTGATGAGTGATGAAAATGGAGGAGAAATAAGGAAGGATGAAGTGAAGGCAGTTGTTAAGATGATGAAAGGCACCTGGTCTGGATGGATGCCATGCAGAATGTCTAAAAAAAGCAGTTACAATGATGGTGGACTGGCTGGTGAGGTTATCTAATGTTTGCTGGAGAGAGGGTAGAGTGCCGGAGGACTGGAGGAGTGCCTGTATAGTTCCACTTTACAAGGGAAAAGGGGACAAGTGTGAATGTAGTAGTTTCAGAGGGATTAGCTTGTTAAGTGTAGTTGGGAAGGCTTATGGGAGGATCTTGATTGAGAGGATTAGGAGAGGAACAGAAGGAGTAATTGGTGAGGAACAGTGTGGATTTAGGATGGGTAGAGGTTGTGTAGATCAGATCTTTGTGGTAAGACAGATATGTGAGAAAGCTATAGGAATGGGGAAGGATGTTTTTTGGGCTTTTATGTATCTGGAAAAGGCTTACGATAGGGTAGACAGAAAGGCATTGTGGGAGGTTATGCAGATATATGGGATAGGAGGAAAGCTTCTAGGAGCTGTCAAGAGTTTTTATGAGAGTAGTAGAGCTTGTGTCAGGATTAGAAATGGAGAGAGTGAGTGGTTTGAGGTAAAGGTGGGACTTCGTCAAGGATGCATTATGTCGCCCTGGCTGTTCAACTTATACATGGATGGAGTAGTGCGAGAGGTAAATGCAAGGGTAGTGGGTCAGGGATTGGAGATGGTTAAAGAAAATGGAGAAAAGTGGGAGGTGAGCCAGCTGTTGTTTGCGGATGACACTTCGCTTGTGGCAGGATCGGAGGAGGGATTGAGGAAGTTGGTGACAGAGTTTGGGAGAGTATGTGATAGAAGAAAGCTAAAGATAAATGTGGGTAAAAGTAAGGTGATGAGATGTACAAGGGGTGAAAGTGGCAGTAGACTGGAAGTGAGCATTAAGGGAGAGCGACTGGAGGAAGTGGATAGTTTTAGATACTTGGGTGCAAATGTGGCAGGAAAAGGTGGAGTAAAGGTGGAGGTAGAATGTAGATTGAGAGAAGCGAGTAAATGCCTTGGTGGGTTGAAGAGTGTAATGAGGAATAGACATTTGGGAATGGATGCTAAGAGGAGACTGTATGAAGGAGTGATTGTGCCAACAGCACTGTATGGGGCAGAAACATGGAACATAAGAGAGGAAGAGAGGAGTTTGAATGTGTTTGAGATGAGGTGTCTGAGAAGTATGTTGGGGGTTACTAGGCTAGATAGAGTGAGAAATGAGGAGGTGAGGAGAAGAACAGGGGTGGAAAGGGAGTTGGGAGATAGGGTGGATGAAAGAATATAAGGATGGTTTGGACACATGGAAAGAATGAGTGAAGAAAGACTAGTAAAAGAGGTATGGAAGGCAGATGTGGAGGGAGTGAAGATGAGGGGACGTCCTAGGATGAGGTGGATGGATGGGGTGAAGGGGGCTTTGGGGAAGAGGGGAATGTCTGTTGAGGAAGGATGGGAGAGGACAGAAGACAGGGGTGAATGGAGAATGGTTGTATATGGATGATGTTGTGATGCATGAGGTGGAATGGGCGGGGGGATGGGGGGTGAGGTAGTATGTGTGAGCAAAATTTGACGCAGCTCGAAGGAATTTCTCCCCATCTTCTCCTTTTATGCATGGGGGGACGGAGAGGGGGGTCGCTGATTTAATGAAGCAGCCTTGCTGTGGATGTGCTGTGTCTTGCGACACTGCTTCTGACCCAGGGCAGTGGACAAGGTGCAGGGATGACTCGTCATCCAGGAGGTGCTAAGATAAGAGGGAGGGTGGAGGGGTGTGGAGTGTATTCAGGGATGGAATGGGTGGGAATGATTCTATGCCTTTTCCTTTTTGGCTACCTCCCTTGTAAGGGGGAAAAAGCCTTGGTATATGTATGTATATTTTCCATTTCTATTTTTTTTTTCTTTTCTTTTTCTACCTTTTCCAGGCTATCTCTTCTGTATTTTGCCTCACTGCACTTTGTATTATACCAGGATTTTATATATACCCTTTCCTGTTTTTGTCTAGGTACAGGTACTCCTCGTTTAACGACCTACTCGGTTAACGACAACTCGGAGTAACGACGGGCTTTATGACGTCGTTTAACGTAAATCTCCCGAAGTTATGACGTCGTGTACGATAATGAAGTTGGCTGAGGCAAATTTGTATGGTGTTATAAATGAACTTGTACGGTGGATATTACCTGTGAGGTAAAGTGTTCTTAAGCTTAGGTCTACATTACCATCCTGCAAGCTGCAAAAACTACCTGGGGTACAGTGTATACCGGTAGTGGTAAATTTTTAGTTTTGACCATGGGCGCAATATAACAATAGAAAATTAATTATTAATTTTGTAAATTATAATGTATCAACGTAATATGCAATTTTGTGAGCGGAAATGAAAAAAAAAATGCTAAAACAGATTTCATAAGTAATGAAGTCATGTCGGACGAATGGTACACCATGTTTGTTATGATAGATGCCGATGTCGAAGAAGTGAAAGGATGATAAATTAATTTGTCTAACCTAAATTAAACTAACCTAACCTGTGTTTAATAAATCATTACTCGCAAATTAAATGTCATCCGGCTCGTCCTTGTTGTTGTCATCGTGAGAGACGTTGGCAGACGACAAGATGGCGTCCCGAGCCTATGCTACCGACTTCGTTCATTAGCATATTTTCTTGTAGCAAGGTATTTTTTACTTTCATTTCCGCCCACAAAATTGCATATTACGTTGATACATTTTAATTTACAAAATCAATAATTAATTTTCTATTGCTATATTGTGCCCATGGTCAAAACTAAAAAAATACCCCGGTATTCAATATGGAATGTCAGCATACGCGGATTTGGTCATATACGGTAATTTTAGGAACCTAACCACTGTAAATAAACAGTAAATAGGAGACAGGACCCAACAAGCATTGCTTCTTTCTTATAGACTACAATTAGGTAAATGCATGCACAATATACCCACACCCAACACCTCAAATACAAATGTCTTCTTATTCACATGACATAACAATTACATGAATACACCATAACACAGACAAAGCCACAGAAGTACTTCAACCATACTTTGAGGCACGTAATACTTGGTTTACTACAAACAGACTTAAATAGCCCCAACTAGATCTACAACCACACTTCTCACCAATTGGACATACCACTCCTCTTTATCAACAACATTCTTATACCACACACACATTCACCCAAGATTCCTAGCATGCTTTTACTCGAAATTAATAGAAATAATTCACAAGAGGGACAGATGGATAGATTATGCCTTCTTAAATTTACAAAAAGCATTTGACTAAGTACCACACAAACAGCTACTAATAAAAATTTAAAAGATGGTGGAATACAAGGAACATTATTGGAATGGATGAAAGATTTCTTGAATGGGAGAAAAAGGAGAGTGGTACTCAGAGACAAGAGCTTAAATTGCAAAGAAATGAAAAGTGGAGTCCCACAAGGCTCTGTATTGGCTCTAATAATGTTTGCCATATATATAAATGACATGGATGAAGGTGTGGTATGTTATATGAACTTCTTTGCAGATGATGCAAAACTACTTAAGACAGTAAGTACAGAATGATTGCAAATCATTACAAGAAGACCTAGGCAAATTCTGGAAATGTAGTCAAGAAATGTAGTATAATGGAATTTAGAAAAAAGCAAAAAACAGAATATCAGGGCAATACAAAATTGGTACCAAGGAAATTAAAAAAGTCAACTCAGAAAGGGACCTAAGAGTAACTATCACCATAACATGACTGATAAGACTGTTTAACTTGTGTCTAAGGAAAGGAATGTACAGGTAGTCATCGACTTACGACCTATGCGACTTACGACTGATCGACTTTGCGACCACAAGATAGTGCAATAATATCTAACATTTAATAGAGTAATAGAATTGCAATGTTATGCCTGGCAGTCCAGTACAATTATTCCGCATGCCGTGAGACGCGAGGACGATAGTTTTGGCAGGTTGCCGGCAGCGTCAGCATCCCAGCCAACTATTCTTTCATTTTGTTTGTTTGAAGTAAAATGTTTCCTAATTTTGCATTGCATTTTGTATTTTTATATGTTTTGCAATTAATAAAATGTAACAGTAAAACTTTTTTTATGCCTAGGCTAGCCTGTTGTCGATAACAATATGTTTGGTACAGTATGTATACGAAAAGAATGTTTTTTGAAATTATTTTTTTCCTCATTTTGCCTTGCATTTTGTATTTTTATAGTTTTGCAATTAATAAAATGTAACAGTAAATTTTTTTTTATGCCTAGTCTGTTGTTGATAACATTATGTTCGGTACAGCATTTTCTATTTCTATGTTTTGCGATTAATAAAATGTAACAGTAAATTTTGTTTATGTCTAGTCTGTTGTCGATAACAATATCTTTGGTACAGTACATAAACGAAAAGAATGTGTTTTGAAATAAAAAAAAATTCCTAATTTTGCCTTGCAATGATTTTAACCACTTCCATACGGTGACGACTACGTAGGTGGCATGAGGAACAAGTGGGTACTCGATGATGCCGACGTCGCCATCTTGATTAATTATATTTATTGCAGTCGTACCTACGTAATTTTGATTCTCTCTAAACTGGCTTCATCAATTTTCTATGGTTATCAAAATACATGGGTGAAAGAGAACGAACAATTGAGCACTGACTTTATCTTTTATACATACATACATACATATACCAAGGCTTTTTCCCCCTTCCAAGGGAGGTAGCCAAAAAGGGAAAGGCATAAAAACACTCCCACCCATTTCATCCCCAAATACACTCCACACCCCTCCCACCCTTCCTCTCATCTGAGCACCTCCTGGATGACGGGTCATCCCTGCACCCCGCCCACCGCCCTGGGTCAGAAGCGAATTATTATGACGCAACATCGCACGTCGGGCAGCTAATGCTGCCAGACTTACGATGTGCCCCAGAGTGAAGAGGTTAATGTAACCAACAAAGAGGTATTTGTAGGGCAAAGATGACAGGAATTTATTCAGTATGCATAGGCCTATGCTATGTTTCCTAACGAAAATGATAAAAAAGTTAATGAATACAGACGCTCCTCAACTTACGTTTTAGTTACGTTCTGAACAGCTAAACGTAACGTGAAAATGAACTTAAGTTGTTACTGTACTATACATCCATAAATTCTATTACCGTATCTTATAAAACACCCCTAAATCATTAATTATAAACATAACATTGTAAAATAATAACATTAATTTCAAATAAATTAAATTCAAGCAACATAAATTGAGATGGTGGAGGAGAAGGAGGAGGCAAGGCACGTTCAGTCTGTCGTTTGTGGCATGTAAACAATGGACGCAGCGTCATGTGTTAGTATCGTTTGAACTACAGAGAGCGCGCTAAACTAAAAAAATTCACTCAAAAAACAATTTTTTTTTACAGTCAGTTCAAACATAAAATCGAAAAAACGGAAAACAAATGAACGTAAGTAGAGGAGCATCTGTATTAAACAACGTAGCTCAAAGATAATAAGATTTTATTTAGTAGTCATATGTTTCCTAAAGAAAGTCTGATTGTAAAATAATAAAAAGGTTAAAAAATACAGTATTAAATATCATAGGTCAAAGATGATAGGATTTTATTCAGTATGCTTAGGCCTAGGCTACGTTTCCCAAAGAAAAGAAAATAAAATGATAAAAATGTTAAAAATACTATACAACATACAGTAGTTCAAAGATGCCAAGATTATTTCAGTATGCTAAATATAATATACAATATATACATATACAGTAACAAATATACTATTTAAAGGGTAATATATACTGTATATATATAGTCTGACTAGTGTCCAGATCGGCTTACGACCTGTCTGTCGGAACCGAACTCGGTCATAAGTCGACGACTACCTGTACTGGTGGATTTGGAAGACTGTAAGTATAGTTCCAATATACAAGGGAAAAGATGACAAGTATGAATTTCGGTGGGATAAGTCAATTAAGTGTATTTGGTAAGGAGTATAGGAAGATGTTAACCATGTCTTGCAACATTGTTTCTGACCTAGGCAATAGGGGTGGAGGGGATGGCTCTTCAATCACATGAAGCTAAGATAAAAGGAAAATAAATGGGTGGAGGATGGATGCATGTCTTGATTGGCTACCTTCCCTATATGGGGGAAGAACCCTTTTGCTATATAGATAGATGTATGTGTACCAATTTATGAAAATGGGTATCAAATCAATGAAGTATTCCATTTGGAAATAAACAAGTATCAACAAAAGAAAACTCATTGTTACTGACTAGAATCTTCTCACGCAATTCCTTCTTGATATCATCTAATCCTCCTATATCTTGCCAAGTTACATCTGGAACTGTTGGGAAGCCTTCACGCTTTAGTGCTGGAGTGACTTGCTGAAAATAAAAACATGGATTTCAATCCTTAAATAAAATAATAATTATAATAATAATAATACATCCCTATCTCATGGATTGAGAGAAGTGAGTAAATGCCTTGGTGGATTAAAAAGTGTAATGAGAAATAGACATTTGGGAATGGATGCCAAGAGGAGATTGTATGAAGGAGTGATTGTGCTGGCAGCGCTGTATGGGGCAGAAACATGGAACACAAGAAAGGAAGAGAGAAGTTTGAATGTATTTGAGATGAGGTGTCTGAGAAGTATGATAGGGGTTACTAGACTGGATAGAATGTGAAATGAGGAGGTGAGGAGAACAGAGGTGGAAAGGGAGTTGGGAGATAGGGTTGATGAAAGAGTATTGGGATGGTTTGGGCACATGGAAAGAATGAGTGAAGAAAGACTAGTAAGAGATGTGGAAGAAGTGAACATGAGGGATTGACCTAGGATGAGATGAATGGATAGGGTAAAAGGGGCATTGGGAAAGAGGGGAATGTCTGCTGAGGAAGGATGGGAGAGGACAGAAGACAGGAGTGAATGGAGAATGGTTGTATATGGATGATGCTTTGATGCATGAGGTGGTATTGGTGGGGGATGATGGGTGAGGGAATATGTATTTATCTAGTTGTATTTTACAGGTAGGGGAGCTATGCTCATGGTGACCTGTTTTTGTATCACGCAAGATCAAGTTTGTTCTTAAATTCTTGTATGGTGTTTGCACACACTATTTCTTCATCCAATTTGTTCCATATATCTATCACTCTGTGTGGGAAGATGTTCTTTTTCAGGTCTCTTCTGTAGTTGTCCTTTTTGAGTTTCATTGCATGTCCTCTTGTTTTTCCTCTATCCCTCTTTATTAAGTCCTTTCTATCAAGGCATTCTTCTCCTTTCATAATTCTGTAGATGGTTAGTAGGTCCCCTTGTTCTCTTATTTGTTACAGGGTTGACAATTCCAGTCCGGCCAGTCTTAGTTCATATGTCAGGTTTGAAAGTGTTGGGGCCATCTTTGTCATTGCTCTTTGTATTCTTTCTAATTTTCTCATATTCTTTTTTGTTCTGGGTGACCATATCAGCACTGCATATTCCAGTTTTGTCCTTATCGGTGCTTGTAATATTTTCTTAATCATTTCCTTATCCAGGTATTTAAAGGCCACCTTTATTGATCTCAACAAATTGTATGTTTCTCCAACTATTTTATTTATATGTCTATCTGGTGACATGTCTTTGGTGATGATTACTCCTAGGTCCCTTTCAGAATTAACTTTCTTTACTTCTTTTCCATCAATTTTATACATACATACAACCAAAGGCTCTTTTCCCCCTTACATGGGGGATAACAAAAAAGAAAAAGGCATAGAAATCACTCCTACCCATTCCATCCCCTCCATCCTTCTCCCTCCCTATCTTGGCACCTCCTGGATGACAGATCATCCCTGCATCCTGTCCATTGCCCTGGGTCAGAAGTAGTGTTGCAAGGCACAGCACATCCACAGCAAGGCTGCTTCATTCCTAACCCCCTCATCCCCCACCCACTCCCCCTTATGTATCACAGCATCATCCATACACAACCATTCTCCATTCACCCCTATCTTCTGTCCTCTCCCATCCTTCCTCAACAGACATTCCTCTCTTTTGTAATGCCCCTTTCACCCCATCCATCCATCTCATCCTAGGACGCCCCCTCATATTCACTCCTTCCACCTCTGCCTTCCATACCTCTTTCACTAATCTTTCTTCACTCATTCTTTCCATGTGTCCAAACCATCCTAATACTCTTTCATCAATCCTATCTCCCAACTCCCTTTCCACCCCTGTTCTCCTCCTCACCTCCTCATTTCTCACTCTATCTAGCCTAGTAACCCCTTTCATATTTCTCAGACATTTCATCTCAAACAGTAGAAAAAAATTCTGAAAAAGTTGTCAAAAATAGATGGGTTAAACATTTTTAAGAAAAATCTATACTGAATCCGAATCAATTTGGATTCAGACAAGGAAGATCATGTACAACAAACTTGATCAGCACTTACTCAAGATTAATAGACATAATACAAAAGAGAGATGGGTGGGCAGACTGTGCCTTTCTGGACCTACAAAAGGCAGTTGATAAGGTACCACACAAAAAATTAATAAGTAAGATAGAGTCAATAGGTGGCATCAGAGGAAAAATATTGGGAGGAAAATGAAAGTAGTAATTAGAGACAAATTCTCAAACTGGGAAGAAGTGATAAGTGGTGCCCTGCAGGGATCAGTACTGGCCCTGATCATGTTTGCCATATGCATAAATGACATGGATGAAGGAGTAGAGTGTTACATGAATTTCTTTGTAGATGACACAAAAATACTAAAGAAAGTAAAAACAGAGGAAGACTGCAACTCATTACAACGAGACTTGGACAAGATCTGGAAATGGACTCAAAACTGGGAAGTAAAATTCAATATCAAGAAATGTGGTATAATGGAATTTGGAAAAAGTAAAAACAGAATATCGAAAGACTACAAAATTGGTGAAGAAGAGGTTAAAAAAGTAAACTCGGAAAAAGATCTTGGAGCGATAATCAGCAAGGACATGACACCAGATAAGCATATTAATAAAATAGTTGGAGAAACCTACAATTTACTGAGGTCAATAAAAGTGGCTTTTGCTTATTTGGATGAGGAAATGATAAAAAATATTCAAACTACACTAATGAGACCAAAACTTGAATACACAGCAACACTATGGACACCCAGTACCAAAAAGAATATAATTCTTTTTTAGAAAGAATACAAAGAGCAACAACAAAACTAGCACCAACTCTTTCCAAAATGACATATGAGCAAAGACTGTCCAAATTAGAATTACCATCTCTGGAACAAAGAAGGGAGAGAGGAGACTTACTATCTATAGAATAATGAAAGGAATGGAAATCTTAGATAAGAAGGACTTATTGACGTGGGACAATGGAAAACCGAGAGGACACGAAAAGAAACTAAAAAAAGACAATTACAGAAAAAATCTGTAAAAAAAAAAAAAGCTTCCCACACAGAGTGATACATACTTGGAATAACTTAGATAAAGAGACAGTGTGTGCAAATGCTATTCAAAATTTTAAGAAAAAACTTGATGCTGAAAGATACCAAGACAGGTCACCACGAGCATAGCTTCCTTCTCGTATAATACAACTAGGTAAATACATTCAAACTCCTCTCTTCCTCTCTTATGTTCCATGTTTCTGCCCCATACAGTGCTGTTGGCACAATCACTCCTTCATACAATCTCCTCTTAGCATCCATTCCCAGATGTCTATTTCTCATTACACTTTTTAATCCTCCAAGGCATTTACTCGCTTCTCTCAATCTACATTCTACCTCCACCCCTACTCCACCCTTCCCTGCCACATTCGCACCCAAGTATCTAAAACTATCCACTTTCTCCAGTCTCTCCCTTAATGCTCACTTCCAGACTACTGTCACTCTCTCCCCTTGTACATCTCATCACCTTACATTTGCCCACATTTATCTTCAGCTTCCTTCTTTCACGCACCTTCTCAAACTTCCTCAATCCCTCCTGTGATCCTGCTACAAGCGCAGTGTCGTCAGCAAACAACAACTGGCTTATTTCCCATCTTTCTCCATTTTCTTCAACCATCTCCAACCCCTGACCCACTACCCTTACATTCACCTCTCACACCACCCCATCCATGTATAGATTGAACAGCCAGGGCGACATAACACATCCGACAAAATCCCACCTTTACCTCAAACCATTCACTCTCTTCATTTCTAATCATAACACAAGCTCTATTACTCTCATAAAAACTTTTGACTGCTCTTAACAGCTTTCCTCCTATCCCATATATCTGCAGTACCTCCTACAGTGCCTTCCTGTCTACCCTAGACTTAACGCACTTAAGTCAATCACTGGAACAACATTTGGACAAAACAAAGAAACTAATATAACAATATACAAACAATGTATACGCTCAGTGATGAATTATGCGAGTCCTGCATGGGCTCCTAATCTCAGTGAGACACACCACAACACCCTTCAAATCATACAAAACAAAGCCCTAAAAACAATTACAGGCTGCACAAATACATCACCTACAGACCATTTACACCATGAAACAAAAGTCCTCAAAGTCAAGGAACACCTCGACATGAGAGGCACACAAACACTTGCTGCAGCCACCACAAACACATCACACCCGTTACACTACATAGCAGAACACCCACACACACCAAGAAACATTAAAACTACACCCAAAGACCTTTATTACACAAAGATACTCTCTTCTCTTCCTCCACAACCACCAAATACCAGCCTCCGGAAACATATTCATAATCATATCACTCACCGCTCCATTAACACACTGAAAGACAACACACTGCTGCATGCCAGACCCCCTGATATCCACCCTTCTGAATCCTCTCTCCCACGTAAGGACAGAGTCCACTTGGCCAGACTGCGATGCGGTCACCACCCAGCACTTCTAAGCTACCAGAGGAGGCTGGACGACCGTGTTGTGAACAGCTGCCCAGGATGTAACACTTCACCCCATACCATACAACACATAATGGAAGACTGCATTATACACAATCATGCACGCAAACAACATAACATACACTCTATAAAGGATTTGTGGGAAAACCCAGTCTCGGCTGTGGCCTTCCTTGGGGAGACGGGACTGCTCGGACAGACAGTCTAGGGAACGACAACAACAACAACAACCCTGTCGTAAGCCTTTTCCAAATCCATAAAAGCCCCCAAAAATCCTTACCTTTTCCTATAGCTTTCTCACATATCTGTTTTACCACAAAGATCTGGTCTACACAACCTTGACCTGTCCTAAACCCACAATGTTCCTCACAAATTACTCCCTCTGTTCCTCTCAATCAAGACCCTCTCATAAGCCTTGCCAACTACACTTAACAAGCTAATCCATCTGAAACTACTACACTCACACTTGTCCTCTTTTTCCTTGTAAACTGGAACTATACATACACTCCTCCAGTCCTCCGGCACTCTACCCTCTCTCCAGCAAACATTAAATAACCTCACCAGCCAGTCCACCATCACTGTACCTCCTTTTTTTTAGACATTCTGCATGGCATCCATCCAGACCAGGTGCCTTACCTGCTTTCATCATCTTAACAACTGCCTTCACTTCATCCTTCCTTATCTAGCCTAGTAACCCCAATCATACTTCTCAGACACCTCATCTCAAACACATTCAAACTCCTTCTCTCTTCTTCTCTTATGTTCCATGTTTCTGCTCCATACAGTGCTGTTGGCACAATCACTCCAGTCGCTCTCCCTTAATGCTCACTTCCAGTCTGCTGCCACTTTCACCCCTTGTACATCTCATCACCTTACTTTTACCCACATTTATCTTCAGCTTTTTTCTATCACATACTCTCCCAAACTCTGTCACAAACTTCCTCAATCCCTCCTCCGATCCTGCCACAAGCGCAGTGTTGCCTGCAACAACAGCTGGCTCACCTCCCACTTTTCTCCATTTTCTTTAACCATCTCCAATCCCTGACCCACCACCCTTGCATTTACCTCTTGCACCACCCCATCCATGTACAAGTTGAACAGCCAGGGCAACATAACGCATCCCTGACGAAGTCCCACCTTTACCTCGAAACACTCACTTTCTCCATTTCTAATCCTGACACATGCTCTACTTCTCTTGTAAAAACTCTTGACAGCTCCTAGAAGCTTTCCTCCTATCCCATATATCCGCAAAACCTCCCACAGTACCCTCCTGTCTACCTGTCGTAAGCCTTTTCCAGATCCATAAAAGCCCAAAAAACATCCTTCCCCTTTCCTATAGCTTTCTCACATATCTGTCTTAGCACAAAAATATATATAATACCCCTAAAATGGATATAGAGTAATTTTATTTGTAATTGCATTATTTATTCTGATTCTCTTTCTTCTTTGTTAATCATCTGAGATTTCACTTATGTTCATATACTAATATTGTTTCATCTATCCATAAGCTTCTTCTCAGATTGTGGGATAAGGACATCTCTGTATTTTTCCAGCAGATACTGGGTCACTCTAGGATTTTAGGAAATGAAATTGCCGATTTGGTAGCTAAGGCTGCTTCTTCATTGGAGGAGATTTCATTGTTGGACTTTGAACTTTTGGAAGACTTGTGCTGGTTTAATCATCTTATATACATATACCAAAGGCTCTTTGATATATGTATGTAATATGATTAACCCCTTCCATACGGTGCCGCACACGTTGGCGTCATGAGAAGCAAGTGGATTCGCGATGCGGCCATATCGGCGTCTTGATTATATTTATTGTAGTCGCCCCTGTGTTTTTACATTCTCCCTAATCTGCTCTTAATCCCATTCTCTGTGGTTTTCAAAATTCACGGGTGAAAGAGAGAACGATCGATATAAGCCGTGACTATATTTTATGATGCGAGTATTATTGCGACATGTCGTACGGCTGGCATTGGCTGCTGCCCGCGAGATTTAAGTCCCGTAGTAAGTGGTTAAACTGTCCTAGGATGAGGTGGATGGATGGGGTGAAGGGGGCTTTGGGGAAGAGGGGAATGTCTGTTGAGGAAGGATAGGAAAGGACAGAAGATAGGGGTGAATGGAGAATGGTTGTATATGGATGAGGTTGTGATGCAAGAGGATCAGATAGTATGTGTGAGCAAAATTTGACGCAGCCCGAAGGGATTTCTCCCTGTCTTCTCCTTTTCTGCATGGGGGGGGGACGGAGAGGGGGGGGGGTCGCCAATTTAATGAAGCGGCCTTGCTGTGGATGTGCTGTGTCTTGCGACACTGCTTCTGACACAGGGCAGTGGACAAGGTGCAGGGATGACCTGTCATCCAGGAGGTGCTAAGATAAGAGGGAGGGTGGAGGGGTGTGGAGTGTATTCAGGGATGGAATGGGTGGGAATGATTTTATGCCTTTTCCTTTTTGGCTACCTCCCTTGTAAGGGGGAAAAAGCCTTGGTATATGTATGTATGTATCATTGATAACTGTTTTACTTGGACTTGGATTACTACGAATTTCAGGAGGTGGGATACTATATTTGCTCAGCTTCATAGTGCTCATATTGCTTTAAATTCTTATTTGTATAAGATTAAGAAAATTAATTCCTTGTTTTGGCCACTTTACCCAACAGTAGAGGACAGCTACATATTTCCTGTTAATTTTTTGGTTGACTTTACAGAGGAACCTGCAGTCTATGTAACTAATTTGATAATTCTTTTATCAGATAGTGGTTTCAAATCTTATATTCAGTATTGGCTGCATGTTGTTATGGCAAAGTAGCATGCAGTTAATACTTTAGGGTCTATATGGGGTGCCCCTATGGACCAGAGCTACACATCATTTTGTCTGTGATAGACAAGGACTCTGCTCACAGAAAAATGATGAAACTTTTATTATACTGCTACTGTCCCTCCATTATGCTGTCCCCCAATGCCTCGTTGCTGTACTATACCAATTCTCTGAATTTCGTTTCCTTGTTTCGCCTACCCTGTGGTGGGGGAAAAGAATGTTGCCACCAAGTATTTCCACTTGGATCATAAGAGGCAAGAAAAACGAGATGGGGATTGGGACTAGGCATCCTTCTCTCTGTAGACCCACAGGGGATATTCCTAAAAAAAGTAAAGGCATAAGAGGATCTAGGAGTTTTCCAATCAGCACCCTAAGGTTTGGGTATTTTAATGTGCATGGATGTGGTACAGATGAGAGTAAAAGGGAAGAGATAGGTAGTATGTTTGTGAGAAGAAAGATGGATGTGTTGGCTTTGAGTGAAACTAAGTTGAGAGGGAAGGGTGAGTATGAGTTTGGGAGTGTGTTTGGGAGGTTCTCAGGAGTGAAGAGAGGATGAGGGTGAGAAGGGTTGGCTATACTAGTAAGTGAAGAGATAGGTAAACGTATAGTGGAGTGGAAGGAGGTTTCTTCAAGGTTAATGTGGATGAAGGTGAAACTGGGAAAGGAGATGTGGGTTTTTGTAAGTGCATATGGGCCTGGTAGTGAGAAGAGTGTAGAGGAAAGGGAGGCTTTTTGGATAGATTTAAATGAGTGCATAGAAGGATTAGGGAGGAACATCAATGTAGTAGTATTGGGAGACCTTAATGCTAGGGTAGGAAATGAACCAATTGATGGAGTGGTTGGGAAATGTGGAGTTCCAGGAAAGAATCATAGTGGAGAGTTGATGGTGGAGATGTGTCTAGAGAGTTGATGATAGCAAATACAGTGTTTCAGAAGAAAGTCAAGCATAAGTATACATGGGAGAGGGTGGTGGATGGAAGGGTGGTAGATAGAGCATTAATGGACTATTTAGTGGTATATAGGAGTTTAATAGGAAGACTTAAGGATGTACATGTTCTATGGGAAGAGAGTGGGGGAATATCAGTTCATTTTTTGGTGGAAGATGGAAGGCAAGTTGAGAGTGGAGGATAGATGTTGAAAGAGGAAAAAGACATAAGGTAGGGAGTTGCATAGAGTGAACTCTTAGAATGAGAAGGAAAAGGAGGAGTACAAGAAGATGAGGAGTGGAAGGGAGTAAAGGATAGAGTAGAGCTAGGAGTGGAGGAGGAATGGGGATGGTTCAAGGAGGGAGTTACAAAGTGTGCAAAGATGGTGTGTGGAACAAGAGGGATGGGAGGAAATAGAAGGAAGGGTAGTGAGTGGTGGGATGAGGAAATGAGGAAGGTTGTAGAAGAGAAGATGTGAGCTTTCACAGCTTGGTTACAAAATAGGATGAGGGAGTCATATGAGAGGTACAAAGAAAAGAGGAGAGAAATAAAGCACAAGGTAAAGGAGGCAAAGAGGAGAGCAGATGTGAAATGGGATAAGAGTATGACAGAAATTTTTGAAAATAATAAAAGATGTTTTGGAAAGAAATTAAGAGAGGAAGAGGAGGCGAATCAAGTAGAGAAGAAAAGGTAAAAGGTACACATGGAGAGATGATAATGGAAGAGAAGGCAGTAGGAGGAAGATGGGCAGAGTATTTTAGGGAAGGAAAGATAGTTGCAGTGGGAAGTGTTAAGAAAATGACTGTGATGAGTGAGGAAAATGGAGGAGAAATAAGGAAGGATGAAGTGAAGGCAGTTGTTAAGATGATGAGAGCAGGTAAGGCACCTGGTCTGGATGGATGCCATGCAGAATGTCTAAAAAAAGGAGGTACAGTGATGGTGGACTGGCTGGTGAGGTTATTTAATGTTTGCTGGAGAGAGGGTAGAGTGCTGGAGGACTGGACGAGTGCCTGTGTAGTTCTACTCTACAATGGAAAAGGGGAAAAGTATGAGTGTAGTAGTTTCAGAGGGATTAGCTTGTTGAGTGTAGTTGGGAAGGCTTATGGGAGGATCTTGATTGAGAGAATTAGGAGAGGAACAGAGGGAGTAACTGGTGATGAACAGTGTGGATTTAGGACAGGTAGAGGTTGCATAGATCAGATTTTTGTGGTAAGACAGATATGTGAGAAAGCTATAAGAAAGGGTAAGGATGTGTTTTTTGGCCTTTTATTTATTTTTTATCTATTTCTATATGGTTTAACATCATATACTCCCCCCTATCAGAATGCTAGGATGGTGCCCCTCTCTGAGGGCTTTGTAGCATGGAATTTAATAAACCATGCCCTTGGTCCAACTTCGCCAGTGGCAGGACTTGAACTGCCATCCCCTCGACCTTCACTGCAAGTAACGACACCCTAATCCGCTTGGCTTATGACAGGGTATACAGGAAGGCACTGTGAGAGGTTTTGCACATATACAGGATAGGAGGAAAGCTTTTAGGAGCTGTCAGGAGTTTTTACGAGAGTAGTAGAGCATGTGTCAGGATAAGAAATGGAGAGAGTGAGTGGTTCGAGGTAAAGATGGGACTTCGTCAGGGATGTGTTATGTCACCCTGGCTGTTCAACTTATATATGGATGGGGTGGTGCGAGAAGTAAATGCAAGGGTGGTGGGTTAGGGATTGGAGATGGTTAAAAAAAATGGAGAAAAGTGGGAGGTGAGCCAGCTGTTGTTTGCTGACGACACTGCGCTTGTAGCAGGATCGAAGGAGGGATTGAGAAAGTTGGTGACAGAGTTTGGGAGAGTATGTGAAAGAAGAAAGTTGAAGATAAATGTGGGTAAATGTAAGGTGATGAGATGTTCAAGGGGTGAAAGTGGCAGTAGACTGGAAGTGAGCATTAAGGGAGAGCAACTAGAGGAAGTGGATAGTTTTAGATACTTGGGTGCAAATGTGGAAAGGAAAGGGAGGAGTAGAGGTGGAGGTAGAATGTAGATTGAGAAGAGTAAATGCCTTGGTGGATTAAAAAGTGTAATGAGAAATAGACATTTGGGAATGGATGCTAAGAGGAGATTGTATGAAGGAGTGATTGTGCCAACAGCACTGTATGGAGCAGAAACATGGAACATAAGAGAGGAAGAGAGAAGGAGTTTGAATGTGTTTGAGATGAGGTGTCTGAGAAGTACGATAGGGGTTACTAGGCTGGATAGAGTGAGAAATAAGGTGAAGAGGAGAACAGGGGTGGTAAGGGAATTGGGAGATAGGGTGGATGAAAGAGTATTGGAATGGTTTAGACACATGGAAAGAATGAGTGAAGAAAGACTAGTAAAAGAGGTATGGAAGGCAGACGTGGAGGGAGTGAACATGAGGGGGCAACCTAGGATGAGATGGATGGATGTGGTGAAAGGGGTTTTGGAGAAGAGGGGAATGTCTGTTGAGGAAGGACGGGAGAGGACAGTTGGATAGTTGTACTGTTCCTCATTCTTTTCCTTTCCCTGGTTCTCCTTTGTCTTGTGTTTCCTTTTCTGTCCTGGTCCTTGACCTCTCCCTAAATTCTTACAAATACCATCTATTGTACACATTCTCTATTAGAGATTCCTATGTATTGTCTTGGGTCCCATGTGTATACAAGAACCAAAGTTACTGTCTCCTGTCTGACTCTTCAAACTTGGATTTATCAGAATTAACACTGTGATATGCATCACCTAATACCTTTATATTTAAAGTTGTGATATTGATGTGAAAATTATTTTCCTGTTGTCTAGATACATCCTCAGATACCTCAAGGTCTTCTATTTGAAGCCTCATTTGCTTCATCATTGACCTCAAAACTTGAACAAGAAGATGTGGTTAGAAGGAAAATGTTCTCTCTTATGTTCCATGTAAATTCTCATGTGAAGCTGGGCAGAGTCACCATGTAATGAAACACTGGAGATAAACCATCTTTGGGTGTTGGACCCTGCTGTGGAGGTCTTGTGCCTTGTTGCAATGATTCTAACCTAAGCAGTGAGTGAAGGACAGGTGAACCATCATCCACAAAGAGTTAGGATGGAAGGGACAACAAATGGGATTTTAGATAGGTTTGGTTAGGTTGAGTGAAGGCTGGGTATATGCTTTGACTTGGCCAACCTACCCATAAGGTGGAATGGGCCTTTTGGTGGATGATGAATAAACATGCATGAAAATGTAATCAACACAATTATTTTGCTCCAACAGGCTAAAGATGTTTTCATATTTCTTATTCATTATTGAATAAATGTAGGAAAGAAGCCGAACGCAGAGTATGGGAGTCCAGTATATTTGACGTTTCGCCCAGCAGGGCTTCTTCAGAAAAAACAAATGGGATTTTAGATAGGTTTGGTTAGGTTGGGTGAAGGCTGGGTATATGCTTTGACTTGGCCAACCTACCCATAAGGTGGAATGGGCTTTTTGGTGGATGATAAATAAACATGCATGAAAACGTAATCAACACAATTATTTTGCTCCAACAGGCTAAAGATATTTTCATATTTCTTATTTACTATTGAATAAATGACTGTAGTTTCATACCAATAAAGCCTCCATGAAATCTTCCATGTTAACTTCAACCATACACTGTTGTTCGTCTCCACACATTTTCCCAAACTCCTCTAAGAATGTCTGTAGCTGTTCTGTGAAGTTCTTTGATGGGATGGAGTTGAAAATGGTATCTCTTTTTCTGCAAATAAAATTAACAAAAAAATAATAGCGATAAACACTTCCCCCCCCAAAAAAAAACAGATATACCAAGTTAAAATAATATTTCAGTACTGATCCATCTATAGACAAAGGGCTTCTTTCCTCCTTGTAAAGGAAGCAGTCAAATAAAAAACGGCCACTCCCACCCATTACACTTCCATCCACCACCCTAGTTTCCCTCTAGTATTGATAATTTTCCAAAATAATTTACTAATAGTTGATTTCATACTTGTACAACTAGATTTCTGGAGCAGTATTAATTTCTGATAATAGTGAAGTCTCATGTAGCAACAGCATCACTACACAGCAATAAACAAGGGAGGAAACAAGGAAAATCCAACTAACTATAGACCAGTCTCCCTAACAAGCAATATACAAGGGAGGAAACAAGGAAAATCCAACTAGCCACAGACTGGTCTCCCTAACAAGCACAGTAGCAAAAATATGTGAAAAGGTTATCAAAAATAGATGGGTTAAACATCTGGAAGAAAAAAATATACTGAATCCAATTCAATTTGGATTTAGACAAGGAAGATCATGTACAACAAACCTGATCTGCTTCTATTTGAGACTACATACATACATACATACATACATACATACATATACCAAGGCTTTTTCCCTTACAAGGGAGGTAGCTAAAAAGGAAAAGGCATAAAATCACTCCCACCCATTCCATCCCTGAATACACTCCACACCCCTCCACACTCCCTCTTATCTTAGCACCTCCTGGATGACGGGTCATCCCTACACCTTGTCCACTGCCCTGGGTCAGAAGCAGTGTCACAAGACACAGCACATCCACAGCAAGGCCGCTTCATTAAATCGGCGAACCCCCCTCTCCGTCCCATGTATAAAGGGAGAAGACGGGGAGAAATCCCTTCAGGCTGTGTCAAATTTTGCTCACACATACTACCTCACCCCCCATGCATCACAACATCATCCACATACAACCATTCTCCATTCACCCCTATCTTCTGTCCTCTCCCATCCTTCCTCAACAGACATTCCCCTCTTCCCCAAAGCCCCCTTCACCCCATCCATCCATCCATCTCATCCTAGGACGTCCCCTCATGTTCACTCCCTCCACATCTGCCTTCCATACCTCCTTTACTAGTCTTTCTTCACTCATTCTTTCCATGTGTCCAAACTATCATAATACTCTTTCATCAACCCTATCTCCCAACCCCCTTTCCACCCCTGTTCTCCTCACCTCCTCATTTCTCACTCTAGCCTAGTAACCCCCATCATACTTCTCAGACACCTTATCTCAAATACATTCAAACTCCTTCTCTCTTCCTCTTTTATGTTCCATGTAAATTCGAGACTAATAGAAATAATACAAGAGAGGGATGATTGGGCAGACTGTGCCTTTCTAGACCTACAAAAAGAATTTGATAAGGTTCCACACAAGAAACTAATAAGAAAAATAGAATCGATAGGTGACGTCAGAGGAAAATTATTGGAATGGATGGAAGACTTCCTGATTGGGAAAAAAATGATGGTAGTCATTAGAGACAAGTAATCAAATTAGGAAGAGATGATAAGTGGTGTCCCACAAGTTTCGGTACTAGCTTTAAGCATGTTTGCCATATATATAAATGACATGGATGAGGGAGTAGAGTGTTATATGAATTTCTTCACAGATGATGCAAAAATACTAAAGAAAGTAAGTACAGAGGAGGATTGCAAATCATTACAGTTAGCCCTGGACAAAATCTGGAAATGGACTCAAAAGTGGGAAGTGAACTTCAATATCAAGAAATGTAGTATAATGGAGTTTGGAAAAAGTAAAAGCAGAATATCAATAAATTATAAATTGGTGAAGAAGTCAAGAAAGTGAACTTGGAAAGAGACCTTGGAGTAATATCAGCAAAGACATGACACCAGACAAACATATCAATAAAATAGTTGGAGAAACCTTCAACCTTTTAAGGTCAATGAATGTGGCATTTGACTACTTGGATGAGGAAATGATTAAAAAAATATCAATTACACTAATAAGAACAAAACTGGAGTATGCAGCAACACTATGGACACCCAGTACTAAAAAGAATATAAAGAAATTAGAAAGAATACAAAGAGCAACAACAAAATTGGCACCAGCTCTTTCCAAATTAAGACGCGAACAAAGATGATCTAAATTGAAATCACCAACTCGGGAACAAAGAGGAGAAAGATGTGCTATCTATAGAATCATGAAAGGAATGGAGATCCTAGATAGGAATCATTTACTAAAACTGGACAATGAAAACATGCGAACACAAAAAAACTCAAAAAGGATAACTATAGAAGATATCTGAAAAAAAAAAAAAAAAAAAAAAAAAAAAAAAAAAAAAAAAAAAAAAAAAAACGCAACCAGTGCTTGATGTTTACATTTTTTCAGCTGTGTTAAATGTGTTTACATAGAGTACAGGTACTCATTTAACGACCTACTCGGTTAACGACAACTCGGAGTAACGACGGGCTTTATGACGTTTAACGTAAATCTCCCGAAGTTACAACGTCGTGTAAGATAATTAAGTTGGCTGAGACAAATTTGTATAATGTTATAAATGAACTTGTACGGTGGATATTAGCTGTGAGGTAAAGTGTTCTGAAGCTTAGGTCTACATTACCATCCTGCAAGCTGCAAAAACTACCTGGGGTACAGTGTATACCGGTAGTGGTAAAATTTTAGTTTTGACTATGGGCGCAATATAGCAATAGAAAATTAATTTTGTAAATTATAATGTATCAACGTAATATGCAATTTTGTGAGCGGAAATGAAAAAAAAAATGCTAATACAGATTTCGCAAGTAACGAAGTCATGTCGGACGAATGGTACACCATGTTTGTTATGATAGATGCCGATGTCGAAGAAATGAAAGAATGATAAATTAATTCGTCTAACCTAAACTAAACTAACCTGTGTTTAATCATTACCTGCAAATTAAATGTCATCCGGCTCGTCCTCGTTGTCGTCGTCGTGAGAGACGTTGGTAGACGACAAGATGGCGTCCCGAGCCTATGCTACCGACTTCGTTCATTAGCATATTTTCTTGTAGCAAGTTATTTTTTACTTTCATTTCCGCCCACAAAATTGCATATTACGTTGATACATTTTAATTTACAAAATTAATAATTAAGTTTCTATTGCTATATTGCGCCCATGGTCGAAACTAAAAAAATACCCCGGTATTCAATATGGAATGTCAGCATACGCGGATTTGGTCATATACGGTAATTTTAGGAACCTAACCACCGTAAATAAACAGTAAATAAAGCTTTAATGTACTGTATAAAAGAGGGAAAATACGCGAAAATAAAGATACATGTATTGCTGGACATTGTACATACAGTACATGTACGTATATGTCTACACTTTTGCTTAACGACCAATTCGGTTAACGAAGGTGCGCTGGTCCCAATTGTCGTCGTTAAACGAGGAGTGGTTGTACTAAAAGAAATTTATAATAGGGGTGTGATCAAATATGTTCCACAACAAAAGCAAGAAAGAATATACATAAAAAACTGGTACAACAAAAAATGTAGTGAAGCCAAGGGTATAAGAGACAAAGCCTGAAAAAAAAAAAAGCAAATGGCAAACATACATCAAACTAAGAAATGATTATGTAAAAATATGCAGGGAGGAAAAGAGAAATTACAGATACGTGAATGGTAAACTGAAAAACAAACAAGAAATACAAAAACTATGCCAAGGAAATCATGAATACACAGAAGAACAAGAAATGGCAGAAGTTATGAGTGACCACTTCAAATCAGTTTTCACAATTGAGAATTACCTAACTGTGAAGGAATAGAGAAACAGAAATCCCCCCAAATGAAGGAAATAACCATAACAAAAAAGGAAATCAGTGACCAAATAAAAAACCTAGATGTTAGAAAATCGCATGGTCCGGATGGAATTGCAAATTGGATACTGAAGGAATGCGTGGAGGAACTAACGGATAAAATACACACTATAATAAAATACTCACTCAAAGAAGGAAAAGTACCACAAGACTGGAAAAATGCAAACATTGTACCAATATATAAAGGAGGAAGTAAGGAAGATCCAACTAACTACAGACCGGTCTCCCTAACAAGCACAGTAGCTAAAATATGTGAAAAAGTGATTAAAAGTAGATGGGTTAAACATCTGGAAGAAAAATCTATACTAAACCCAAGCCAATTTGGATTTAGACAAGGAAGATCATGTACAACAAATTTAATCTGATTCTATTCGAGAATAATAGATGAGAGAGATGGATGGGCAGAGTGTGCCTATCTAGATCTACAAAAGGCATTTGACAAAGTGCCACACAAAAAATTATTAGGAAAATTAGAACCAATAGGTGGCATTGCAGGTAATCTATTAAAATGGATGGAAGACTTCCTGACTGGGAGAAAAATGAGGGTAGTAATTAGAGACAAATACTCGAAATGGGAAGAAATGATAAGTGGTGTTCCACAAGGGTCACTGGCTCCAATCATGTTTGCCATATATGTAAACGACATGGACGAAGGAGTTGAATGTTATATGAATTTCTTTGCAGATGATGCAAAAATATTAAAGAAAGTATCAACAAATGAGGACTGTGACTCATTACAATCAGACCTGGACACAATCTGGAAATGGACTCAAAAGTGGGAGGTGAACTTTAATATCAAGAAGTGTAGCATAATGGAGTTTGGTAAAAGCAAAAACAGAATAAAAAAAATACAAAATTAGTGAAAATTAAATAAAAAAAAGTGCACTCGGAAAAGGACCTTGGAGTGATAATCAGCAATGACATGACACCAGACAGACATATAAACAATATAGTAGGTGAAACATACAACCTACTAAGGTCAATGAAAGTGGCATTTGAATACTTAGATGAAAAAAAAATAGTCACATTGATTAGATCAAAACTGGAATATGCAGCGACACAATGGACACCCAGTACTAAAAACAATATAAGGAAACTAGAAAGAATACAGAGATCAACAACAAAGTTGGCACCAGCTTTCCAAATTAACATACGGACAAAGATTATCGAAACTAGAACTACCAACACTAGAGCAAAGAAGAGAAAGAGGTAATTTACTGACTATATATAGAATCATGACAGGAATGGAAATCCTTGACAGAAAAGGTTGACTAAAAATTGACAATGGAAAAAAAAGAGGTCATGAAAAGAAACTCAAAAAGGACAACTATAGAAGAGATAGGAAAAAGAATAGCTTCCCACACAGAATGCTGGATATAGGGAATAACTTAAGATGGAAAAAACAGTGTGTGCAAATACTATTCATGATTTTAAGAATAAACTTGATGCTGAAAGATACAAAGACGGGTCACCACGAGCATAGCTCCCTTCCCATATAATACAACTAGGCATATACTAGTAAAAAAAAAAATAGAAAGAATGCAAAGAGCAGCAACAAAAATGGCACCTACACTATCAAATTTGACATACAAACAAAGATTGGATCAATTTCATCTATCAACACTGGAAAAGAGAAGAGAAAGAGGTGATTTGTTAACCATTTACAGAATTATAAAAGGGATGGAAATTCTTGATAGAGACGACTTATTAAAATGGGACAGAAGTGACATAAGAGGACACGAGAAGAAGCTAAAGAAGAACAATTACAGAAGAGATTTGAAAAAGAATAGCTTCCCACATAGAGTGATTGATGTCTGGAACAAACTAAACAGAGAAACAGTGAGTGCCAAAACTATACAAAATTTTAAGAATAAACTGGATGCTGAGAGATATGAAAATGGGTCACTATGAGCATAGCTCGTCCTGTAAAATACAACTAGGTAAATATATTCTGGGGTATTGGCTGCATGTTATTGTGGTAAAGTAGCATGAAGTTGATACTTTAGGGTCTATATGGGGCGCCCCTATGGACCAGAGCCACACATCGTTTTGTCTGTGATAGAGGAAGACACTGTTCATAGAGAAATTATGACACTTATTACACTACGACTGTCCCTATGTTATGCTGTCCCCCAACCCCTTGTTACTGTCCTGTACCATTTCTCTGAATATTAACCCCTACCATACTGTGACGCCTACGTAGGCGTCATGAGGAGCAAGTGGGTGCGCGAGGATGCTGACGTCGTTGTCTTGATTATATTTATCGTAGTCATACCTGCGTGACTCCCATAATCTGTAAACTGGCTTCATCATATTTTCTATGGTTATCAAAATTCACAGGTGAAAGAGAACGAGCGATAGAGCAGTGACTTTATTATGACGCAACATTGCAGGTCTGGCAGCTAATGCTGCCAGACGTGCGATGTGGCCCGTATTGAAGGGGTTAATTTCCTTTTTTGCCTACCTTCCCTGTGGTGGGGGAAAAGAATACTACCAACAAGTATTTCCACTTGGATCGTAATAGACGAGAAGAAAGGGACGGGGATTGGGACCAGGCATCCTTCTCCTTGTAGCCCCACAGGGGACATTCCTAAATAAAGTAAAGGCATAAGAGGGTCTCAGAGTTTTCCCACCAGCACCCTAAGGTTTGGGTCTTTTAACCACTTCCATACGGTGACGCCTACGTAGGCAGCATGAGGAGCAAGTGGGTACTCGATGATGCCGACGTTGGCATCTTGATTATATTCATTGTAGTCGTACCTACGTAACCTCCATTCTCTCTAAACTGGCTTCATCATATTTTCTATGGTTATTCAAGTACACGGGTGAAAGAGATTGAACGATTGAGCACCGACTTTATTTTCTATAATGCGATTATTATGATGCAACATCGCACGTCGGGCAGCTAATGCTGCCAGACGTACGATGTGCCCCGGAGTGAAGAGGTTAATGTGCGTGGATGTGGTACCGATACGAGTAAAAGGGAAGAGATAGGTATTATGTTTGTGAGAAGAAAGATGGATGTGTTGGCTTTGAGTGAAACTAAGTTGAGAGGGAAGGGCAAGTGTAAGTTTGGGAGTGTAAGTGGGAGGTTATCAGGAGTGAAGAGATGGCGAGGGAGGGAAGGGGTGGCTATACTAGTAAGTGAAGAGATAGGTAAATGTGTTGTGGAGTGGAAGGAGGTTTCTTCAAGGTTAATGTGGATGAAGGTGAAACTGGGAAAGTAGATGTGGGTTTTTGTAAGTGCATATGGGCCTGGTAGTGAGAAGAGTGTAGAAGAAAGGGAGGCTTTTTGGATAGATTTAAATGAGTGCATAGAGGATTTAGGGAGAAATGTCAATGTAATAGTACTGGGAGACCTTAATGCTAGGGTAGGAAATGATCCGATTGATGGTGTGGTTGGGAAATGTGGAGTTCCAGGAAAGAATTGTAGTGGAGAGTTGATGGTGCAGGTGTGTCTAGAGAGTTGATGATAGCAAATAGTGTTTCGGAAGAAAGTCAAGCATAAGTACACATGGGAGAGGGTGGTGGAGGGAAGGGTGGTAGATAGAGCATTAATGGATTATGTAGTGGTAAATAGGATTATGATAGGAAGAGTTAAGGATGTACATGTGCTAAGGGGAGAGGGTGGGGGAATATCAGATCATTTTTTGGTAGAAGGTAAGTTGAGAGTGGAGGATAGATGGAGAAAGAGGAAAGGGACAAAAGGTAGGGAGGTACTTAGAGTGAACTCTTTAAATGAAAATGAGCTGAAGGAGGAGTGGGGAGGGTGTGTGAAGGATAGAGTAGAGCTAGGAGTGGAGGAGGAATGGAGATGGTTCAATGAGGGAGTCACAAAGTGTGCAAAGATTGTTTGTGGAACAAGAAGGACAGGAGGAAATAGAAGGAAGGGTAGTAAATGGTGGGATGAGGACACAAAGAAGGTTGTAGAAGAGAAGAAGCGAGCTTTCACAGATTGGTTACAAAATAGGATGAGGGAGTCATATGAGAGGTACAAAGAAAAGAAAAGAGAAGTAAAGCAAAAGGGAAAGGAGGCAAAGAGGAGAGCAGATGTGAAGTGGGGTAAGAGTATGACAGAAAATTTTGAAAGTAATAAAAAGATGTTTTGGAAAGAAATTAAGAGAGGAAGAGGAGGCAAATCAAGTAGAGAAGAAAAGGTAAAAGGTGCAGATGGAGAGATGATAATGGAAGAGAAGGCAGTAAGGGGAAGATGGGCAGAATATTTTAGGGAGTTGCTAAATGTGAAGGAGGATAGGGAAGGAAAGATAGCTGCAGTGGGAAATGCTAAGAAAATGACCGTGATGAGTGAGGAAAATGGAAGAGAAGGAAGGATGAAGTGAAGGCAGTTGCTAAGATGATGAAAGCAGGTAAGGCACCTGGTCTGGATGGATGCCATGCAGAATGTCTGAAGAAAGGGGGTGCAGTGATGGTGGACTGGCTGGTGAGGTTATTTAATGTTTGCTGGAGAGAGGGTAGAGTGCCGGAGGACTGGAGGAGTGCCTGTATAGTTCCACTTTACAAGGGAAAAGAGGACAAGTGTGAATGTAGTAGTTTCAGAGGGATTAGTTTGTTAAGTGTAGTTGGGAAGGCTTATGGGAGAATCTTGATTAAGAGGATTAGGAGAGGAACAGAGGAAGTAATTGGTGATGAACAGTGTGGATTTAGGACAGGCAGAGGTTGTGTAGATCAGATCTTTGTGGTAAGACAGATATGTGAGAAAGCTATAGGAAAAGGGAAGGATGTTTTTTGGGCTTTTATGGATCTGGAAAAGGCTTATGACAGGGTAGATAGAAAGGCACTGTGGGAGGTTTTGCTGATATACTGGATAGGAGGAAAGCTTCTAGGAGCTGTTAAGAGTTTTATGAGGGTAGTAGAGCTTGTGTCAGGATTAGAAATGGAGAGAGTGAGTGGTTCGAGGCAAAGGTGGGACTTCGTCAAGGATGCATTATGTCATCCTGACTGTTCAACTTATACAAGGATGGGGAAGTGCGTGAGGTAAATGCAAGGGTAGTGGGTCAGGGATTGGAGATGGTTAAAGAAAATGGAGAAAAGTGGGAGGTGAGCCAGCTGTTGTTTGCCAACGACACTGCACTCGTGGCAGGATCGGAGGAGGGATTGAGGAAGTTGGTGACAGAGTTTGGGAGTGTGTGTGATAGAAGAAAGCTGAAGATAAATGTGGGTAAAAGTAAGGTGATGAGATGTACAAGGGGTGAAAGTGGCAGTAGACTGGAAGTGAGTATTAAGGGAGAGCGACTGGAGGAAGTAGATAGTTTTAGATACTTGGGTGCAAATGTGGCAGGAAAAGGTGGAGTGAAGGTGGAGGTAGAATGTAGATTGAGAGAAGCAAGTAAATGCCTTGGTGGATTAAAAAGTGTAATGAGGAATAGACATTTGGGAATGGATGCTAAGAGGAGACTGTATGAAGGAGTGATTGTGCCTCTTAGCATCCGTTCCCAAATGTCTATTTCTCATTACATTTTTAGTTCCCCAAGGTATTTACTCACTTTTCTCAATCTACATAATACCTCTACTTCCACTCCTCCCTTTTCTGCCACAATTGCACCCAAGTATCTGAAATAATCTAATACCTCCAGTCTCTCTCACTTAGTACTCACTTCTAGTCAGCTACCACTTTCTTCCCTTGTACATCTCATCACCTTACTTTTACCCACATTTATCTTCAACTTCCTTCTTTCGCACACCTTCCTAAACTCTGTCACTAACTTCCTCAATTCCTCCTTTGATCCTGCTAAAAGTGCAGTATCATCTGCAAACAACACTTTCCTCCATTGTCTTTAACCATCTCCAATCCCCGACCCACTACCCTTGCATTTACCTCTTGCACCACACCATCCATGTATAAATTGAACAGCCAGGGTGACATAACACATCCCTCACGAAGTCCCACTTTTACCTCAAACCACTCACTTTCTCCATTTCTAATCTTAACACACCTCTACTAATCTCGTAAAAACTCTTGACAGCTCCTAAAAGCTTTCCTCCTATCCCATGTATCTGCAATACCTCCCACAGTGCCTTCCTGTATATACTGTCATAAGTTTTTCCAAATCCATAAAAGACCCCAAAAAACATCCTTATCTTTTCCTATAGCTTTCTCACATATCTGTCTTACCACAAAAATCTGATCTATACAACACCTACCTGTCCTAAATCCACACCATTCCTCTCCTAATCTTTTCAATCAAAACTCTCCCATTAGCCTTCCCAACTACACTTAACAAACCGATCCCTCTGAAACTACTACACTCACACTTGTCCCCTTTTCCCTTGTAAGGTGAAACTATACAGGCACTCCTCCAGTCCTTAGGCACTCTACCCTCTCTTAAACAAACATTAAATAACCTTACCAGCTAGTCCATCATCACTGTACCTCGTTTTTTTCAGACATTCTGTATGACATCTACCCAGACCAGGTGCCTTTCCTGCTCTCATCATCTTAACAACTGCCTTCTCTTCATCCTTCCTTATTTCTCCTCCATTTTCCTCACTCGTCACTGTCATTTTCTTACCACTTCCCACTGCAACTATCTTTCCCTTCCTATCCTCCTTCACATTTAGCAACTCCCTAAAATACTCTGCCCATCTTCCTCTTACTGCCTTCTCTTCCATTATCATCTCTCCATCTGCACCTTTTGCCTTTTCTTCTCTATTTGATTCGCCTCCTCTTCCTCTCTTAATTTCTTTACAAAACATCTTTTTATTACTTTCAAAATTTTCTGTCATACTTTTACTCCATTTCACATCTTATGCTTTAGAAGAGGATATTCAACTCTAGACTATTTGCAGATGGTGAACCAATTAATCAAGAAAATGACAGACTACAACATATCTCTTTGTTAAGCTTTCTGAGTCACTAGAATCAATAGCAATACTATATTTGATATAAGAAGGGTGCAAACACATCATAAGGGTTCTAGATTAGATTTATGCAAAAGGTGCCACTGTTATTCAACTATATAAAGATAGAAATCAAGATCGATAAAGGTAAAGGCAAGGCAATATAATTTCACCCAAACTATTTACAACTTCCTTGTAAGAGATTTTCAAAGGGATGAGTTGAGAAGAAAAAAGGTTTGAAGATTAATGGCGAATATTCTAACTACCTAAGATTTGTGAATGACATTATTCTTATTTCAGAAAGAGTAGGAGACTCACAAGATATCGTATGCTGAGTGATCTGAACAAGGAAAGTCATAAAGTAGGTTTAAAAATTAATAAAAGTAATAAACAACATGAAATTTCAAAGTAAAAAGAATAATTGATGGTGAGTTTTGAAGAAGTTGAATAGTATAATTATTTAGGCCAGCTGGTGAAAGTGACAAAAGAACATGATAATGAAATAAATAGAGGAGTAGGGTGGAGACATGTTATAGAATGAGGGATCCAAGTACATGTTTTTGAGAAATGAAAGGTGCTAAAAGAAATAGGTAGCTGGGGATGGACACAAAGAGAAGACTATTTGAATGGGTTATTGTAAGGCAGAAAAGAATTCAAACATGTTTGAGATGTATGATGAGGGTTATTAAGTATGGAAAGAGTGAGAAATGAGGAGGAGGTGAGGCAGAGGGCAGAGGCAGATAGGTTGCTGGCAGGTAGGGTTGATCAAAGCATACTGGGATGGTCTGGACACATGGATGAGGTCAAACAATCATAATCATCAATAGGGGCATATGTGAAGGAGTGCATTGTTTTACTCAAGCACTGGCACCAGTCCCCATGGTCCCTGCAATCAAGCTCCCATACAGCCACCCTTCCTTCCTTCCCACTACAAACAATTCTCGACAGGTTCGATGAACTTGCCCCAGCCATGAATTCTGAGGGTGTCCCATTGTCTCCTTCAGAGAGGATTCTCTGAAGACACTTAGTACTAAAATGAGTCTCATACATACCTTTTCCATGCAATCCCTTGGGCTTTATCTGACAGCTTTTTAAGGTCCCCTGGCATGTATCCTGGGGTGCGATGGGCTATTTCATCTAAGTTTATGTGGGGACTTTCCTTACACAGCAACTATAAATTGGAAAAGAAAAGAAAAAATACTGTAGACATTATATGTATAAACATGAGCCACATTATGGAAGGTAAATAATCACTTAAATCAATTAGATATTCAATAACATTTAGTTAAACTACAGCAATGGTCTGAAAAGTGGCTTATGAAATTTAACACAAGTAAATGTGAGGTTATGTACATAAGTAAGAATAACAAGTATGATTACAGGGTATTTGGAAATTTATTAACAAAAGTAGATAGTGAAAAGGATCTTAGCATAATTATCAGTTATGATCTCAAATCATCTAAGCAGTGTATTTCAGCCTCAGAGAAAGCAAATAGGATTTTAGGATTGATTGTATGATCTTTTGATCTTAAAAGTCCATCTGTTATTAATACATACATATATATACCAAGGCTTTTTCCCCCTTACAAGGGAGAACATAAGAACATAAGAATAAAGGAGACTGCAAAAGACCATAAGGCCTACACCTGGCAGCTCTGTATCCATCACCACCTGTCATCCCCATCCATAAAGTTGTCTAATCGTTTTTTAAAACAACTGATAGTTTCAGCGCTTACTACATAGTTACTAAGTTTATTCCATTCATCGACCATCCTATTAGTAAACCAATTCTTGCCTATTTCCTTCTTAAATCTAAATTTGTCCAGTTTATACCCATTACTGCGAGTCCTGTCCTGTTGTTTTATTATGATGACCTTGTTTGCATCACCCTTGTTATAGCCTTTGATCCACTTGAACACTTCTATTAGATCACCCCGCACTCTGCGTCTTTCCAGAGAGTGTAAGTTTAGGTGCCTAAGCCTCTCTTCGTAAGGCAAATTTCCGAGTCCTTGTATCATTTTGGTCATTCTTCTCTGTACTGATTCTAGTGAATTTATGTCCATTCTGTAGGACGGAGACCAAAACTGTACCGCATAGTCAAGGATGGGTCTAACTATCGCTAGATAGAGTTTAATAATTACCTCTGCACTTCTATTCGTTACCATCCTAGCAATGAAGCCTAATGCTCTGTTAGCTTTATTTCTGGCGCTAATGCACTGCTTCCTGGTTTTAAGGTCTGGACTCACCAGAACTCCCAAGTCCCTCTCACACTCAGATTTTTCTAAAAATGGGTTATCTAAGTTGTATCTATTTTCAGGGTTGTGCAGCCCTATGTTTAACACGCTACACTTAGAGATATTGAAGTTCATTTGCCATTTCACCAACCATGTTAACAATTTATAGATCATCCTGCAGAATCTCTGTGTCGTCTCCTGACCTAATTAGGCATTCTATTTTAGTGTCGTCCGCAAACTTACAGACATCACTATTTATCCCATCGTCTAAGTCATTTATGTACATAATGAACAAAGGAAAAGGCATAAAAACCATTCCCACCCATTCCATCCCCAACACACTCCACTCCCCTCCACCCTCCCTCTTATCTTGGTACTTCCTGGATAACAGGTCATCCCTGTACCTTGTCCACTGCCCTGGGTCAGAAGCAGTGTCACAAGACACAGCACATCCACAGCAAGGCCGCTTCATTAAATCGGCGACCCCCCCTCTCCATCCCCCCATTGCATAAAAGGAGAAGACGGGGAGAAATCTCTTCGGGCTGCGTCAAATTTTGCTCACACATACTACCTATAAATCATTAGTTTGTCCACATTTGGAATATGTTGTTTCAGTGTAGTCACCAAATCTCATTAAAGACATTGACAGACTGGTAAAAGTACAATGGGGAGCCACATAATTGATTCCTAATATCAGAAATAAATTATACGAAAAATGACAAAAACATACAAATCTATTTTCCTTAAAAAAGTGCAGACACTGGGGTGATTTGATACAGATCTGTAAGATTCTAAAGGGAATTGACAATATCAAAAGTAATGAAATTTTCACAATGACTGAACAAGACAAGAAATAATCGTCTCAAACTGTCAAAACATAGATTTAATTGGAGAATGGGCAAAAAGAACTTTGTCAACTGTGTAGTAAAGAAAAGGCATAAACTTCCTGCAGAGGATGTGCAATGTAGTATAATTTGAAGTTTCAAGATTCAGATCAGTGGTTTTTAACCTTTTTTTGGCTGCAACCCAAAATCCTGTCCAGATTGATGGCGACCCTTACCTTCACAAACATTTTTATTTAAATTGTAAAATACATATGTCTTCATGCATTGCTTCTGACACAGAGCAGTGGGAGAGATGCAGGGATGACCCATCATCAAGGAGACGAGATAAGAGGGAGGGGGGTAAATGGGAGTGGAGTATGTGGAGATGGATTTGGTGGGAGTGGATTTTATGCCTTTGACTTTGGTTACTTCCCCTGTAAGGGGGGAAAAGCCGTTGGTATATGTATGTGTCAAATGCTTGTCTGGGGTATTGGATGTATGTTATTGTGGAATTAAAAGCTGCTCAAAGGCATGCAGCTGATACTATAGGGTCTATAAGGTGTGCGCCTATTGACCAAAGCCACACATAATTTTGTCTGTGACAGGAAATCTCTATTCATAGAGAAATGATACTTTAATATAGTGCAACTGTCCCTCCGTATGGTGTCCCCCCCCCCCACTCTTAATACTGTCCTGTACCACTTCTCTAAATATACATACATACATATACCATGGCTTTTTCCCCCTTACTAGGGAGGTAGCCAAAAAGGAAAAGGCATAAAATCATTCCCACCCATTCCATCCCTGTATTATCTGCACACCCGTCTACCCTCCCTCTAATCTTAGCTCCTCCTTGCGACACTTCCCTTGGTCAGAAGCAGTGTCGCAAGACACAGCACATCCACAGCAAGGCCGCTTCATTAATTCGGCGACCCCCCCCCCTATCCGTCACCCCCATGTTAAAAGGAGAAGACGGGAGAAATCCCTTCGGGCTGTGTCAAATTTTGTTTACACATACTACCTCAACCCCCATCCCCCTGACCATTCCACCTATTGCATCACAAAATCATCCACATACAACCATTCTCCATTCACCCCTGTCTTCTCTCCTCTCCCGTCCTTCCTCAACAGACATTCCCCTCTTCCCCAAAGCCCCCTTCACCCCATCCATCCACCTCATCCTAGGACGTCCCCTCATGTTCACTCCCTCCATATCTGCCTTCCATACCTCTTTTACTAGTCTTTCTTCACTCATTCTTTCCATGTGTCTAAACCATCCTAATACTCATTCATCAATCCTATCTCCCAACTTCCTTTCCATCCCTGTTCTCCTCCTAACCTCCTCATTTCTCACTCTATCTAGCCTAGTAACCTCTATGATACTTCTCAGACACCTCATCTCAAAGACATTCAAATTCCCCTCTTATGCTCCCTGTTTCTGTCCCATACAGTGCTGTTGGCACAATCACTCCTTCATACAGTCTCCTCTTAGCATCCATTCCCAAATGTCTATTCCTCATTACACTCTTCAATCCACCAAGGCATTTACTCGCTTCTCTCAATCTGCATTCTACCTCCACCTCCACTCCTCCCTTTCCTGCCACATTTGCACCCAAGTATCTAAAACTATCCACTTCCTCCAGTTGCTTTCCCGTAATCCTCACTTCCAGTCTGCTGCCCTTGTACATCTCATCACCTTACTTTTACCCACATTTATATTCAACTTTCTTCTTTCACACACTCTCCCAAACTCTGTCACCAACTTCCTCAATCCCTCCTCTGATCCTGCTACAAGCGCAGTGTCGTCCGCAAACAACAGCTGGCTCACCTTCCACTTTTCTCCATTTTCTTTAACCATCTCCATTCCCAGACCCACTACCCTTGCATTTACCTCTCGCACTACCCTATCCATGTACAAGTTGAGCAGCCAGGGCGACATAACGCATCCTTGACGAAGTCCCACCTTTACCTCGAACTACTCACTCTCTCCATTTCTAATCCTGACACAAGCTCTACTACTATCATTAAAATTCTTGACAGCTCCAAAAAGCTTTCCTTCTATCCCTTATAACCGCAAAACCTCCCACAGTGCCTTTCTGTCTACCCTGTCATAAGCCTTTTCCAGATCCATAAAAGACCCCAAAAAATATCCTTCCCCTTTCCTATAGCTTTCTCACATATCTGTCTTACCAGGAAAAAATGCTTTTTTATTTTCCAGAGCCATTTTTTTTTCACCAGAGCCATTTTTTTTAATTACCAGAGCCATTTTTGATACTTCCAGAGCCATTTTTTTGCATGTTCGATTTCCTCCAAACTATTGGAAGGCTAACTCATTACTCATTTGCATGAAAAATAACTTCTTTTTGTAAACAAATCAGCCTTTAATTTTGGGCGGAGGGGGATGGGTGGGGGAAGAATAAGATACATGCAAATTTACAGGTTATTATTCTAATGTATTGATACAAACATGTAAAATTAGTTAATGGATTTCAATACAATGCGAATTACTGAGTTTCCTTGTTAAGTTATGATTCACTTGCAGTTTTGTAGAATAAAATTAGTAGTTTCTGACTTTCTGATGTTCTGCATAGTTCTATGCAGGTCTTCTATGGTAGCATTACAAGGTCACTATGTAATTTTCATTACTTGATATTAATCTAGTTATAGCAACCTAATAGGTTAAACCTGTTTATATGATTATTTGATTAATCTATTAGCATGTAGTTCTCAACTTCTCATTCTCAATGCTCAGTTTACACTAGGTCTCTTAATCACTTTTACTCACTCTTTAACACTTGCACTTTGAATTTTTGATGATTCGATCCAGTTACTGTTATTAAGTCAATGGTGCATTGTACATGTAGTCAGGGCGTTGATTGGGCAGCTAGCTGCATGCAACCAATGAACTTCCCTGCATACAGGTACCATGCAATTCGCAACTAATGACATTACGTAGCACGATAGTCGTGTAGAGTCTATTCAACATGTACTAGTATACGCGTGCATGCAGCTGATACGAAGCTAGGCTAGGTAAGCCATTGAACTCTAGCAGCTATACCGCATACACATACGTACGTACATCTGATCTACACAACCTCTACCCGTCCTAAATCCACACTGTTCCTCACCAATTACTCCCTCTGTTCCTCTCCTAATCCTATCAATCAAGATCAACCCATAAGCCTTCCCAGCTACACTTGACAAGCTAATCCCTCTGAAACTACTACATTCACACTTGTCCCCTTTTCCCTTGTAAAGTGCATACAGGTACCATGCAATTCGCAACTAGCGACATTATGTAGCACGATAGTCATGTAAAGTCTAGTCAACATGTATTAGTATACGCGTGCATGCAGCTGATACGAAGCTAGGCTACGTAAGCCATTGAACTCTAGCAGCTATACCGCGTCCACATACATACGTACATCAACAAATTAAAGTTGATTGATGTGTTGTGTTTATGATATCGACTGATAATGCAATGATTGATCACGGGTAAGTTGTGTTTGCTCTGATCCTTTCATCAATGGTTATGGGATTCAGGGATTGCCAAATGATGGATAATGCATGAAAAACGTTGAATCTTGCCATGGGAGCGATTTTTTTGTGGGGGATTGCTCCTGCTATTGTATTTGCGAGAGTGACATTGGAACTTTCCCGAGCGAAATCGCTCGTCACTCCCGTGTATTTTTTTTCGCTGTGTCTTACCACAAAAATCTGATCTACACAACCTCTACCCGTCCTAAATCCACTGTTCCTCACCAATTACTCCCTCTGTTCCTCTCCTAATCCTATCAATCAAGATCCTCCCATAAGCCTTCCCAACTACACTTAACAAGCTAATCCCTCTGAAACTACTACATTCACACTTGTCCTCTTTTCCCTTGTAAAGTGGAACTATACAGGCACTCCTCCAGTCCTCCGGCACTCTACCCTCTCTCCAGCAAACATTAAATAACCTCACCAGCCAGTCCACCATCACTGTACCTACTTTTTTTTTTAGACATTCTGCATGGCATCCATCCAGACCAGGTGCCTTACCTGCTTTCATCATCTTAACAACTGTCTTCACTTCATCCTTCCTTATTTCTCCTCCATTTTCCTTACTCATCACGGTAATTTTCTTAGCATTTCCCATTGCAGCTATCTTTCCCTCCCTATCCTCCTTCACATTTAGCAACTCCCTAAAATATTCTGCCCATCTTCCCCTTACTCTCTTCCATTATCATCTCTCCATCTGCACCTTTTACCTTTTCTTCTCTACTTGATTCGCCTCCTCTTCCTCTCTTAATTTCTTTCCAAAACATCTTTTTATTACTTTCAAAATTTTCTGTCATACTCTTACCCCATTTCACATCTGCTCTCCTCTTTGCCTCCTTTACCTTTTGCTTTACTTCTCTTTTCTTTTCTTTGTACCTCTCATATGACTCCCTCGTCCTATTTTGTAACCAATCTGTGAAAGCTCGCTTCTTCTCTTCTACAACCTTCTTTGTTTCCTCATCCCACCATTCACTACCCTTCCTTCTATTTCCTCCTGTCCTTCTTGTTCCACACACCATCTTTGCACACTTTGTGACTCCCTCCTTGAACCATCCCCATTCCTCCTCCACTCCTAGCTCTACTCTATCCTTTACTCCCTCCCACTCCTCCCTCAGTTTCTTCTTGTACTCCTTCTCCTTTTCATTTTCATTTAACGAGTTCACTCTAAGCACCTTCCTACCTTTTGTCCTTTTCCTCTTTCTCCATCTATCCTCCACTCTCAACTTACCTTCCACCAAAAAATGATCTGATATTCCCCCACCCTCTTCCCTTAGCACATGTACATTCTTAACTCTTCCTATCATACTCCTATCTACCACTACATAATCCATTTATGCTCTATCTACCACCCTTTTATCCACCACCCTCTGCCATGTGTACTTATGCTTGACTTTCTTCTGAAACACTGTATTTGCTATCATCAACTCTCTTTCTAGACACATCTCCACCATCAACTCTCCACTACGATTCTTTCCTGGAACTCCACATTTCCCAACCACTCCATCAATTGGATCATTTCCTACCCTAGCATTAAGGTCTCCCAGTACTATTACATTGACATTTCTCCGTAATCCCTCTATGTACTCATTTAAATCTATCCAAAAAGCCTCCCTTTCTTCTACACTTTTCTCACTACCAGGCCCATATGCATTTACAAAGACCCATATCTTGTTTCCCAGTTTCACCTTCATCCACATTACCCTTGAGGAAACCTCCTTCAACTCCACTACACATTTACCTATCTCTTCACTTACTAGTATAGCCACCCCTTCCCTCCCTCGCCCTCTCTTCACTCCTGATAACCTCCCACTTACACACCCCCTTCCCTCTCAACTTAGTTTCACTCAAAGCCAACACATCCATCTCTAAATATACATATCCTTTTTTGCTGAACCATGTGGTAGGGGGGAAGGATACTGTCACTGAATATTTTCATTTGGAGTCATAAAAGGCAACAAAAAACAGGAGAGGGATAGGACTAGGCATCATACTCTGTTGCCTAAAGAAAAGCAAAGGCATAAGAGGGTCTGGGAGGAGCTTTCTAACCAGAAACCCTAAGGTTTGGGTCTTTTAATATGCGTGGATGTGGTACAGATGAGAGTAAAAGGGAAGAGATGGGCAGTATGTTTGTGAGAAGAAAGATGGATGTGTTGGCACTGAGTGAAACTAAGTTGAAAGGGAGGGGCAAGTTTGAGTTTGGGAGTGTAGTTGGGAGGGTGTCAGGAGTGAAGAGAGGATGAGGGAGAGAAGGGGTGGCTATATTAGTAAGTGAAGAGATAGGTAAACATGTGGTGGAACGGAGGAGGTTTCTTCAAGGTTAATGGGTATGAAGGGGAAACAGGGAAGGGAGATGTGGGTTTTTGCTTGGTGGTAGTGAGAAGAGTGTAGAGGAAAGGGAGGATTTCTGGATATATTTAAATGAGTATATAGAGAGTTTTAGGAGGAATGTCAATATTGTAGTACTGGGAGATATCAATGCTAGAGTTGGAGATAAACCAACAGATGGAGTGGTTGGGAAGTTTGTAGCTCCAGGAAAAAATTGTTGTCGCCTCTGTTGCCTCCCTTGTGGTCCTCGCTTGTTTTTGTTACAATCTTCTGTCCAGGAGAATGAAAATGTCATAATATTCTACATCTTTCTTATGTTAAGTTGAATAGTACACAACCCTCTCTCCTAGGTTCTTCCAAGAAATCCCCCGAGAGCATTTATACAAGATCCTACATGAGTTACATAAACATAAGGGTAATGGGCTGGGGATTGGAGATGGTTAAAGAGAAAAATGGGTGATAAGCCAGTTGTTGTTTGCTGATGACACTGCACTTGTAGGAGGATCAGAGTAGGGATTAAAAGAGTTAGTGATGGAGTTTGGGAAGGTGTACGAAAGAAGAAAGTTGAAGATAGATGTGGGTAAATGTAAGGTGATGAGATTAACAAGGGGAGATTGTGGTAGCAAACTGGAAGTGAATATCAAGGGAGAATGATTGGAGGAAATGGGTAACTTTAGATACTTGGGGGCAAATGAGGCAGGAAAGGGAGTAGAGGTGGAAGTAGAATGTAGATTCAGAGAAGCAAGTAAATACTTTGGTGTATTAAAAAGTATAATGAGAAATAGACATTTGGGAATGGATGCTAAGAGGAGATTGAATTTACCTAGTTGTATCTTACAGGAAGGGGAGCTATGCTCATGGTGTCCCATCTTTGTATCTCACAGTGTCTAGTTTGCTCTTAAATTCGTGTATGGTTTTTGCACACACTATTGTTTTGTCCAGTTTGTTCCAGATGTCCACCACTCTGTGTGGAAATTTTTTTTTCAGATCTCTTCTATAACTATCCTTTTTTATATATTTTCTTAATGTCCTCTTGTGTTTCTCTTGTCCCAATTTAGTAAGTCCTCTCTATCAAGGACTTCCATGCCTTTCATGATTCCGTAGATGGCCATTTTACAGGTTGCTCTCTGGATTCTTTCAATTTTCTCTACATTCTTTTTGGTACTGGGTGTGACTAACATTTTTTTAGACATTTGTATGTCTAAATAGGTGAAAGCCACCTTTACTGATCTTAGCAAGTTACAGGAATCTCCACTAATCACCTCCTTCCTACCTAAATACTTTTCTCTGGGTACTACCCTCAATTTTCTATCATTCAGGAAATCTTGCATCAAGTTTAGTAGGTTACCTTGTATCCCTATGTTTTCCAATTTTTCTAATAATTTTTGTGTGGTACTTTGTCGAAGGCTTTCTGTAAGTCTAGGAAAGCACAATCAGCCCTTTCTTGTACTATATCTATTAGTCTCCAGTAGAAACAGATTAAATTCGTAGCACATAATCTTCCCTCTCTGAATCCAAATTGTCTCGAGTTTATTATTTTGTTTTCTTCCAGGGTGTTCTCTAAAGTGGAAACAAATATGGAGGACAAATGGAACATGTTTAAAGAAAAGTACAAAGAAGGAATTAAGAAATATGTACCAAAAAAGAAACAAAAAGAGATTTATATAAAGTGTTGGTTCAACAAAAGATGTAGTGAGGTTAAAGCCAGGAGAGATAAAACCTGGATAAAAAAAAATGGAAAAAGACAGGAAAACATCTAAATGGCAAACATATAAAAAACTTAGAAACGAATATGTAAACATAAGGAGGAAAGAAAAAAGAGAATATGAAACGGATATCATAGACGAATGTAAGGATCAACTGAAACTCTTTTACAGATATATAAATGACAAACTAAAGGATAAACATGATATAGTAAAATTGCATGAAGGAGACAATACATAGATGACACAGAGATGGCAGAAGTTATGATCAGACATTTCAGGTCTGTTTTTACAATTGAGAACTCACAACTCTGGGAGGATGGACAACTAGAAAGTTCACCCATGATGAAGGAAATAAAAATAACACAAAGGCAGATAAGAGACCAAATAAAAAGCCTAGATGTCAGAGAGTCGCACGGACCAGATGGAATTGCAAATTGGATACTGAAAGAGTGTATAGAAAAACTGTCAGATAAACTACACAAGATATTAGACTTCTCACTAAAAGAGGGAAAGGTACCACAAGACTGGAAAGATGCAAACATAGTACCAATACATAAAGAAGGAAATAGAGAAGATCCTACAAATTTTAGACTGGTGTCCCTCACAAGTACAGTAGCAAAAATATGTGAAAAGATTATCAGGAGCAGATGGACCACACTTGGAAGAAAACAAAATAATAAATCCCAAAAAATTTGGTTTTAGAAGTGGAAGATCATGCACCACAAATCTAATCTGCTTTTACTCGAGACTAATTGAGATAATACAAGAAAGAGATGGATGGGCAGACTGCGCCTTCTTGGACTTGCAGAAAGCATTTGATAAGGTACCACACAAAAAATTAATAAGTAAAATTGAAAAAATAGGAGGAATTCAAGGCAAACTGTTGGATTGGGTGAAGGATTTCTTAACTGGGAGAAAAATGAGAGTGGTACTTAGAGACAAAAATTCGAAATGGGAAGATGTAAAAAGTGGCATCCCACAAGGCTCTGTTTTGGCTCCTTTAATGTTTGCCATATACATAAATGATATGGATGAAGGAGTAAATTGTTACATGAACTTTTTTGCTGACGATGCCAAATTACTCAAGAGAGTGAAAACAGAAGAAGATTGCAGATCGCTACAAGATGACCTGGATAAAGTATGGGAATGGAGCCGGAAATATGAAATGAACTTCAACATCAAGAAATGTAGCATAATGGAATTTGGAAGAGGCAAAAATAGAGTTTCGGGAAAGTATACGATTGGAAACAAAGTAGTCAAAAAAGTAAACTCAGAGAGGGACCTAGGAGTAATCATCTCAAGTGATTTGACACCTGACAAACATGTAAATAAGTTATTTGGAGAGACCTACAACCTATTAAGATCAATGAAAGTGGCCTTCGACTACATGGATGAGGAGATGGTTAAGAAAATAATTATCACATTGATAAGACCGAAATTAGAATATGCTATATCAATGTGGGCACCTAGCACAAAGAAAAACACAAGAAAATTAGAAAGAATCCAAAGAGCAGCGACAAAAATGGCACCCACACTATCAAACTTGACATATGAACAAAGATTGGAGAAATTACAGTTGTCAACATTGGAGCAGAGAAGGGAAAGAGGCAATTTGTTGACCACTTTCAGAATTATTAAAGGGATGGAAATTCTCAATAGAGATGACCTATTAAAATGTGACAAGAGACAAACAAGAGGACTCGCAAATAAATTAAATACAGTTACAGATGATACCTGAAAAGAACAGTTTCCCACACAGAGTGATTGATGTCTGGAACAAATTGAACAGTGAAACAGTGAATGTCAGAACTATACACGATTTCATGAAAAAACTGATACAAAGGAATGAGAGGGAACGTGGACTGATGGCATTACTCAGACGCGGGGTCAGATGGGGTTGTAGGTGAGGGGGAGGGGAAGGGGAGGTGGAGGTGGAGGGGGCTTGTAAGCTTCAGACAAGCTTACTAACCGCCGCTCAGGAAATAATGTCAGGAATCCACTGCCCTTTAGTAATATTAATGCTAGGGCATTCCTCTGAGCTGATTCAACTATTTTCCTCCTGAACCCGCAGTGGGACTTGAATACTAATCTGGCCTTACCCCAGTCGAAAGAATGATTCTTATTTTTAGCATGAAGAAACACGGCCGAATATTCCTGCCCATACCTAATTGATCATTTATGTTCTGCCAATCTAGTGTTCAAGTCTCTCCCGGTTTGACCCAAGTACACCAAATCACAATAAACACTAGGTGACTCTACTTCCCTAGCATTAAGGTCTCCCAATACCACTACATTGACATTTCTTCCCAACCCCTCTATGCACTCATTTAAATATATCCAAAATGTCTCCCTTTCCTTTACACTCTTCTCACTATCAGGCCCATAAGCACTTATAAATACCCACGTCTCCCTTCCTAGTTACACCTTCATTCACATTAACCCTGAAGAAACCTCCTTCCACTCCACGACATGCTTACCTATCTCTTCACTTATTAGTATGGCCACCCTTTCTCTCCCTCATCCTCTATTCACTCCTGAGTTCCTCCCAACTACACTCCCAAACTCAAACTCACCCCTCCCTTTCAACCTTGTTTCACTCAATGCCAACACATCTTTCTTAGGTTTACAAAAGGCATTTGACAAAGTACCACACAAAAAGCTACTAAGGAAAACTGAAACAATAGGTGGAATACAAGTTAAGTTATTGGAATGGATGAAAGACTTCTTAAACAGGAGAAAAATGAGGGGGTACTCTGAGAGACAGGCTCAAATTGGGAAGAAATTATAGGTGGAGTCCCACAAGGCTCTGTGCTGGCTCTGATAATGTTTGCCATATATAAATGACATGGATGAAGGTGTGGAATGTTATATGAGCTTGTTTCCAGACGATGCAAAACTACTAAAGAGAGTAAGTACAGAGGAAGATTGCATATCATTTGAAGAAGACTTGGGCAAAATCTGGAAATGGAGTCAGAAGAGTGAAGTGAATTTCAACATAAAGAAATGTAGTATAATGGAATTTGGAAAAAGCAAAAACAGAATATCAAGACAATACAAAATTGTTACAAGGAAATTAAAAAAGTCAACTCAGAAAGGGACCTAGGAGTAACTATCACCAATGACATGACACCAGACAAGCATATCAACAAAATAGTCAAAGAAACTTTCAATTTATTAAGATTAATGAAAGTGGCTTTTGACTACATTGATGAAGTAATGGTATAGATTATATTTGTTACATTGATATGACCAAAACTGGAGTATTCTGCAACACTATGGACACCTAGTACTAAAAAATTACATAAATTAAAAAGAATTCAAAGAGCAACGGCAAATATGGCACCAACACTCTTCAATTCGACATACAAAGATTGGACAAACTCAAACTACCTTCCCTGAAACAAAGAAGAGAAAGAGGAGGGATGGAAATCCTTGATAGAGATGACTTATTAAAGTGGGATAGAAGAAAAACAAGAGGACACAAAAAGAAACTTAAAAAGGATAGTTACAGAAGAGATCTGAAAAAGAATAGCTTCCCACACAGAGTGATAGATATCTGGAACAAACTGAATGAAGAAACAGTGAGTGCAAAAACTATACAAGAATTTAAGATCAAACTGGATGACGAAGATACAAAAGCTGGTCATCACTAGCATAGCTCTCTAATTAACTAAATAAATAACTAATAATATAAATTACCTGTAGAATCTTGTACCTTGCAGATTCATCTGGCACAGACATAAACATTTCATCATCAAAACTGCTTCGAATGTCCCACTCCAAGTTTTCTGCATGGCTTGTCTCTCCAAAAACCAGCATTTTCTTGTCTTTGAATTTAGATCTGAGTACTGAAACAAAAAGTTATATTAAATAAGAGAAAACCATTAAGCAATTCAATCTATCTGATCAAGAAATATTCAAAACAAAGTGCTTCCCACTGAAACCAGTGATCAAGAAATATTCAAAACAAAGGGGGGCAATCAATCAATTGTTGCTCATTGAAATATGTATTAGGGATGAGAGGGCTTCACAAGGTCATGGGGATAAAGTGAGAGATTGTGTCTAAACAATATAAATACTTTTTTTCCATATAAATACACACACTCTTGGAATAATCTAGAAGGTGATATAGTCCAAAGATAAATAATTGGAAAATAAAGTGATTTAGCCTAAGTTGGAACCATAACATGCATTCTTCCAGTCCATAAGATGGAAGAATGCAGAGCTGCTGATACGAGAACCAGACAAACTCTGCAGGAAGTGTTTAGAAGCAGCAATCATACAAGGAACGAACACTATTGAAGAAAACGGGGCATGTTTAACATCTTGCCTCACATTATTCCCCTAATACCCATGGCCAGCAAAATTTTAAATATCTAAACCACCCTTTGTGGACATTTCGCCCACGGACGTTTGGGCCAGCATTCTCATCCTTTCCCAGTGTTCAATCCCTCCCCCCCCTTCTCCTCCTCCTCCTTCCCCCCCCTTTTCTCTCCCCGTTCCCTCCTTTCCCCTTATTTAATCTCAAGCATTTGTATCTCAACTTGTACTTGAAAAAGCTGTAATAAGAGAAACGTCGTACAAATAAAGGCTCCGTCCTCATATGGTGTTTAACTCGTCAATCTTGTCGGCAACTGCCACTTTCAAGGACCTCATGGCCTCACTCACCTTGTATTTTGTTTCCACCCTCTTTATTCTACACTTCTATTATAATTCCTCATTTCTTTTTTGCAGCCTTTTCTCACATGTTCAACTTTTATGAATGAAATGGGAGTGTCTTTGTTTTTTGGCTACCTCCCTTATATGGGGGAAAGAAAGCCTGTGGTATATGTATGTATATACCACCTTCACCTTCCTTCCACCATTTACTGCCTTTCCTTGTATTCCCTTCCATCTTCTACAGCCTTTTTGCATTCTAGCATCCCTTCCTAACACTCTAATCTAGCTTCATTACAATCCATACTAACACCATACAATCATTACAATCCATTCCTAACACCCTTCCTAACACTCTAATCTAGCTTCATTACAATCCATACCAATTTCAGAACCTCTATTCCTTTTCTTCTTTCTCCATTTAGCCTACACTTTTATTTTCCCTCCCACTAAATAATGATCAGACATTCCACTGATCTCTCCTCTGAACATATTCACAACCACAGCTCTTCCAATTCTCCTTTTGGGCACCACTAAATAATACATTGTCCTCTCAATCACCCTCTCACCAACCACATATATCTTTCTTTTTAACTACTGCAAGCTATCATCATTTCCTCCTCGGTACCATCTCATAAAATATCTCTCTGCTATTGTTCTTTCCTGCTATGCCATACCATCCTACTACTCAATTTACTTGCTAATCTTACTTTGACATCAAAATCTCCCAACACCATTAGTTACATTTTCCCCCAAACTCTCCACAGTCTCATCAAAATCACTCCAAAATGGTTCTCTTTCCTCTTCACTTTTCTTACTACAATTACTTAGTTCAGTATGTAAAAGAGCCCACAAGATATGGAAATTTAATTGATCTATTGATCACTAGTGTCAAAGTTGGTGAAACTATTGCAAATAGGAGTCACAACTTTGTTAGATTCAAATTGCTAAAAAAAAAATTAAATAGATACTTATGTATCTAAAATACCCAATTTCAGTAAAGTACAGTTCATAAGACTACGTCAGGAGCTTCAGCTTACAGATTGGGAGGCAAAATTAAGCGAAAGACCTGTAGATCAGATGTGGGAAATATTTCAATATATGCTTACTAAGATGATTCATACTTACATCCCATTTAAGGACAGACGCCACCCAAATTGGGCTCGCCCAAAATGGCTTGACAAAGAAACTGAAAAGAGTACTGCTAAAATGAGACAGGCTTTTAAGAAATACAAGTACTTGGGTGCATCTAATGACTATCAAAGTTATGTAATAATACATACATACTTATACCAAGGCTTTCTCCCCCTTACAAGGGGGGTAGCCCAAAAGGAAAGGCATAAAATCATTCCCACCCATTCCATCCCTAAATACACTCCACTCCCCTCCACCCTCCCTCCTACCTTAGCACCTCCTGGATGACGGGTCATCCCTGCACCTTGTCCACTGCCCTGGGTCAGAGGCAGTGTCGCAAGTCACAGCACATCCACAGCAAGGCCGCTTCATTAAATCGGTGACCACCCCTCTCCGTCCCCCCATGCAAAAAAGAAGACAGGGAGAAATCCCTTCAGGCTGCGTCAAATTTTGCTCACACACACTACCTCACCCCCCATCCCCCCACCCATTCCACCTCATGCATCACAGCATCATCCATATACAACCATTCTCCATTCACCCGTCTTCTGTCCTCTCCTGTCCTTCCTCAACAGACATTTCCCTCTTCCCAAAAGCCCCCTTCACACCATCCATCCATCTCATCCTAGGTCACACCCCTCATGTTCACTCCCTCCATATCTGCCTTCCATACCTCTTTTACTAGTCTTTCTTCACTCATTCTTTCCATGTGTCCAAACCATCCTAATACTCTTTCATCAACCCTACCTCCCAACTCCCTTTCCACCCCTGTTCTCCTCCTCACCTCCTCATTTCTCACTCTATCTAGCCTAGTAACCCCTATCATACTTCTCAGACACCTCATCTCAAACACATTCAAACTCCTTTTCTCTTCCTCCCTTATGTTCCATGTTTCTGCTCCATACAGTGCTGTTGGCACAATCACTCCTTCATATAACCTCTTAGCATCCATTCCCCAATGTCTATTCCTCATTTACACTTTTTAATCCACCAAGGCATTTACTCGCTTCTCTCAATCTACATTCTACCTCCACCTCCACTCCATATTTTCCTGCCACATTTGCACCCAAGTATCTAAAACTATCCACTTCCTCCAGTTGCTCTCCCTTAACCTCTTCAGTACGGGACTTAAATCTCGCGGGCAGCAGCCAATGCCAGCCGTACGACGTGTCGTAATAATACTCGCATCATAAAATATAGTCACCGCTTATATCGATCGTTCTCTCTTTCACCCGTGAATTTTGAAAACCATAGAGAATGTGATTAAGGGCAGTTTATAGAGAATGTCAAAACGCAGGGGCAACTACAATAAATATAATCAAGACGCCGATATGGCAGCCTCGCATATCCACTTGCTCCTCATGACGCCTACGTATGCGGCACCGTATGGAAGGGGTTAATGCTCACTTCCAGTCTGCTGCCACTTTCACTTTTACCCACATTTATCTTCAGCTTTCTTCTTTCACACACTCTCCTGAACTCTGTCACCAACTTCCTCAATCCCTCCTCCGATCCTGCCACAAGCACAATGTCATCCACAAACAACAGCTGGCTCACCTCCCTGACCCACTACCCTTGCATTTACCTTTCGTACCACTCCATCCATGTAGAAGTTGAACAGCCAGAGCAACATAACGCATCCCTGACAAAGTCCCACCTTTACCACGAACCATTCACTCTCTCCATTTCTAATCCTGACACAAGCTCTACTACTCTCATAAAAACTCTTGACAGCTCTTAGAAGCTTTCCTGCTATCCCGTATATCCGCAAAACCTCCCATAGTGCCTTCCTGTCTACCCTGTCATAAGCCTTTTCCAGATCCATAAAAGCCCAAAAAAAACATCCTTACCCTTTCCTATAGCTTTCTCACATATGTCTTACCACAAAAATCTGATCTACACAACCTCTACCCATCCTAAATCCACACTGTTCCTCACCAATTACTCCCTCTGTTCCTCTCCTAATCCTCTCAATCAAGATCCTCCCATAAGGCTTCCCAACTACACTTAACAAGCTAATCCCTCTGAAACTACTACACTCACACTTGTCCCCTTTTCCCTTGTAAAGTGGAACTATACAGGCACTCCTCCAGTCCTCCGGCACTCTACCCTCTCTTAAACAAACATTAAATAACCTCACCAGCCAGTCCATCACTGTGCCTCCTTTTTTTAGACATTCTGCATGACATACACCCCCAGGTGCCATACCTATCTCATCATCTTAACAACTGCCTTCACCTCATCTTTCCTTATTTCTCCTCCATTTTCCTCACTCATCACTTTCATTTTCTTAGCATTTCCCACTGCAACTATCTTTCCCTCCCTATCCTGCTTCTCATCTTAGCACCTCCTGGATGACGGGTCATCCCTGCACATTGTCCACTGTCCTGGGTCAGAAGCAGTGTTGCAAGACACAGCACATCCACAGCAAGGCCGCTTTATTAAATCGGTGATCCTCTCCCTCTCCGTCCCCTCACATAGAAAAGGAGGAGACAGGGAGAAAGTCCTTCGGGTTGCATCAAATTTTTTTCACACATACTACCTCAACCCTCATCCCCCACCCATTCCACCTCATGCATCACAGCATCATCCATATACAACCATTCTCCATTCACCCCTGTCTTCTGTCCTCTCCCATCCTTCCTCAACAGACATTCCTCTCTTCCCCAAAGCCCCCTTCACCCCATCCATCCATCTCATCCTAGGACGCCCCCTCATGTTCACTCCCCCCACATCTGCCTTCCATACCTCTTTTACTAGTCTTTCTTCACTCATTCTTTCCATGTGTCCAAACCATCCCAATACTCTTTCATCCACCCTATCTCCCAATTCCCTTACCACCCCCGTTCTCCTACTCACCTCCTCATTTCTCACGCTATCCAGCCTAGTAACCCCCATCATACATCTCAGACACCTCATTCAAACTCCTCTCTTCCTCTCTCATGTTCCATGTTTCTGCTCCGTATAGTGCTGTCGGCACTCATTCATACAATCTCCTCTTGGCATCAATTCTCAAATGTCTATTCCTCATTACACTTTTTAATCCACCAAGGCATTTACAGTAAAACCCCGATTATCCGAAAAACGGGATTATCAGAAATTGATTTGGATAATGCAATTAAAATTCAAAATTTTTCTATACTAAAACGTTATAAAACATCAAAAACATGAAAATAAATAAAAGTAACTACATATGTACTATATTAACACATTTAAAATTGATAAGAACAGTTAAAATGAATATGTTTTAAGCGTACAGTACTACTTTGTTTAGCGTAGCGTGTGTTTGGTTTCATTGTTTACATCGTCAGTCGGCGGCAGCTGCGTCACAGAGTTCACATTGGGCAGTCACGTTCTACCTGTGCTGGGGTACCCAGGTTATGCTCTCTAAGCAACCAAAGAAATAGCTGAGGAAGTGATGCACGGCCATGGCAACAATGATGATGACGACGACGACGACGATGATCCTTCCATGTCTTTGGCAACAGTCCGGTCCCACATCGAAGGAGTGCTTCAGTTTCTTGACCAGCGACCCAGGGACATTTCAAATAGCAATCAACTGTACCCGATGATGCGAGCAGCACTGAGTGACGTCATCGAGAAACATCTGTCTTGCACCAAACAGACTTCTATCACCTCGTTTTTTCGGCCAAGAACACCTTTGTCCACCCACTCTTCTCGCCCTTCATCAAGTGCCTCATCCTCCTTGTCTACCTTTGATTTGGACAGTGAAGATGGAGCAATGGACGACCCTTCCTTCTGACTCCACCACCAGGAGGTGGGGAGTGGAAGGGTTGTGGAGTGATGGTGACGGAGGCGGGGAGTGGCGGAGTTGCTTTATTGTGTTCGTCAGGATAGTGGAAGATATATGTATAGAATAATTCTTGTTCTCTGTTACGTATAAGGTATGTACGTCAACATGAAAAAAAAAATTGTGTTCCATCCGCAACTTGACTGATGGAGAGAGAGAGGGGGGGGGAAGGCACAGGACACACACACACACACACAGTATGTCAACACAAAATATATTTCTGATAAATCTGGATTATCCGAAAGAGGCTTCCCCCCTTTCGTTTCGGATAATCGGGGTTTTACTGTACTCACTTCTCTCAAAGTTAATAAAACACCAGGACCTGACGGTTGGCATCCAAGAATCTTACAGGAAATGAAAAAAGAAGTTGTTGTTCCATTAGAAATTATTTTCAAGATATCTATCATATCTGGAGATGTCCCAAGAGAATGGAAGCTAGCCAACATTACTCCCATATTCAAAACAGGTGACAAAAAGAAACCAAATAACTACAGACCTATAAACTTGACTTCAATCATAGGAAAAATGATGAAAACTATCATCAGAGATGCTATCAAACATCGTTTAGAAAGCAACTGTTTGATAAATGATAGCCAGAATGGATTCAGATGGAAACGTTCTTGTGTGACTAACTTACTCGAATTCTAACATAGTCATCTCGAATTATGAAAAAACATTATATATATATATAATATATCTAGACTTTGCGAAAGCTTTTGATACCGCCCCCCACAAAAGACTACTTACTAAATTAGCTTCACACGGAATAAGTGGTAGCCTATTAAGTTGGACTAGTAATTGGTTGAATGATTGAAAACAGAATTGTTCTAAATGGCAAAACTTCTAGATGAAAAAATATTATGAGTGGAGTTCCACAGGGTTTCATTCTTGGTCCACTTCAATTCATACATACATATACCAAAGGCCTTACACTGGAGGGTAGCCAAAAAGAAAAAGGCAGAGATACTACTCCCACCCATTCCATTTCCAATATATTCCACTCCCCTCCACCCTCCTCCTTCCCTCTTATATTGGCACCTCCTGGATGATGGGTCATCCCTGCATCCTGTCCACTGCCCTGGGTCAGAAGCAGTGTCGCACGACACAAGACTTAAATTCATAGTATATATAAATGATATAGACCACAGACTAAAATCTATTGTCTCCAAATTTGCTGATGATACAAAACTGAGTGGAATGGCAAATAATCACTTAAACCAATTAAATTTTTCAAGAAGATTTAGATAAACTACAGCAGTGGCCTGAAAAGTGGCTAATGAAATTTAATACTAGTAAATGCAAGGTTATGCACATAGATAAAAATAATAGTAAGTATGATTGCAAGTTATTTGGAAATTCATTAACAAAAGTGGATAGTGAAAAGGATCTTGGCATAATTATCAGTAAAGATCTCAAATCATCTAAGCAGTGTATTTCAGCCTCTGAAAAAGCAAATAAGATTCTAGGGCTGATTGTGCAATCTTTTGACTTCAAAAGTCCATCTCTCATTAACAAGCTATATAAATCGTTAGTTCATCCATTTGGAATATGCTGTTTCTGTATGGTCACCGAATCTTATTAAAGACATTGCCAGATTGGAAAAAGTACAATGGCAAGCCACTAAACTGATTCCAAATACAAAAAATAAATCATATGAAAATCAACTAAAACATATTCATCCGTTTTCCCAAAAAAGCGTAGACTCAGAGGTGACTTCATACAGGTCTTTAACCTCTTCACTACAGGGCACATTGCACGTCTGGCAGCATTAGCTGCCTGACGTGCGATGTTGTGTCATAATAATTGCATTACAAAAAATAAAGTCAGTGCTCAATCGTTCGTTCTCTTTCACCCGTGTATTTTGATAACCATAGAAAATATGATGAAGCCAGTTTAGAGAGAATGGAGGTTACGTAGGTACGACTACAATAAATATAATCAAGATGTCGACGTCGGCATCATCGAGTACCCACTTGCTCCTCATGCCGCCTACGTAGGCCCGAAGGGATTTTTCCCAGTTTTCTCCTTTATACATGGGGGAACAGAGAGGGGGGGCGCCGATTTAATGAAGCGGCCTTGCTGTGGATGTGCTGTGTCTTGCAACACTGCTTCTGACCCACGGCAGTGGACAAGGTGCAGGGATGACCCGTCATCCAGGAGGTGCTAAGATGAGAGGGAGGGTAGAAGGGTGTGGAGTGTATTCAGGGATGGAATGGGTGGGAATGATTTTATGCCTTTTCCTTTTTGGCTACCTCCCTTGTAAGGGGGAAAAAGCCTTGGTATATGTATGTACAAATATACAACCAATCTTTTCCCATTTGCTCATCCATACAACATCAACTAGCATTCAATGATCAAATTACTGGCATTCTGCTTGTTGTCTTCCTGCTATACTGTTTTATGCCTTCATCCCTACTTACACTGCAAACAAGAAGATAACTGAGCACCCATCCTTCTCTCCATGCTCTTAGATGATCCCTCCTTTGGTGAAATGACATCAATCTTTTCCAGCAGCATAATACAGGGAGCCATGGCAGCTGCCTGCTCAAAGGTATCTTTCACTCGTTCCTCACTCTCCCCAGACACCCCTCCCACCAATTCTGTGGCAGTGATGCGGAATAAGGGGACATTTGATGTCTGCAAAAAATAAAATTTATAAACATGTAAGATGCATAATAATTTCAAAACAACCTGAATCCAAACTTTGGGTCATTAAATGTTAATGGTTGTGGTATAGATGAGATTAAAAGGGAAGATATTGACAGTATTCTTGAGAACCATGATGGATGTGTCAGCATTAAGGAAAACTAAGTTGAAAAGGAAGGGTAATTTTGATTTTGGAAGTGTGTTGAGGAGAATGTCGTGAGGGGATGAAGAAAGTAGTCTAACTAATATCAGCATTAGTAAAGAAGTAGTAGTCAAGCAGATTGACAGACTTAAAGCTACAAAATCTCCGGGCCCAGACGAAATTTTTCCAAGAATGCTTAAAGAGTGTAAATTTGAAATCTGTGACCAGTTAACTGAAATATTCAATAAATCGGTAGACACTGGTTCTGTTCAAACTGCTTGGAGGCAGGCAAACGTTGTTCCTGTTTTTAAGAAGGGAGATAGATCGTCTATATGCAACTACAGGCCAATCAGTTTGACATCGGTTATAGGAAAAATGCTTGAATCAATAAGAGAACACATTGAAGGGCATAATTTAATTCGTGATTCAAAGCATGGTTTCTCCAAGGGTAAGTCATGTGTAACTAATCTTCTATCCTTTTACACTAAAGTATATAAGGCGTCAGACAACAATGAAAATTACAATGTTATTTACCTTGACTTTAGCAAAGCGTTCGACAAAGTGCCACACCAGAGACTACTGAATAAAATCAAAGCACATGGCATAGGAGGAAAAGTGTTAGAATGGATTAGAGCTTGGATTAGTAACAGAAAACAGCGGGTCACCATAAATGGAATAAAATCTAGGTGGGGCAATGTTACTAGCGGGGTGCCCCAGGGCTCGGTTTTGGGTCCCTTGTTGTTCATTATGTATATAAATGACTTAGACGATGGGTTAAATAGTGATGTTAGTAAGTTTGCGGACGACACTTAAATAGGACGCCTAATTAGGTCAGGAGACGACGCCCAGATTCTGCAGGATGATCTTAATAAACTGTTAACATGGTCGGTGAAATGGCAAATGAACTTCATAATCTCTAAGTGTAGCATGTTAAACGTAGGGCTACACAACCCCGAAAATAGATACAACATAGATAACACGTTTTTAGAAAAATCTGAGTGCGAGAGGGACTTGGGAGTTCTGGTGAGTCCAGACCTTAAAACCAGGAACCAGTGCATTAGCGCCAGAAATAAAGCTAACAGAGCATTAGGCTTCATTGCTAGGATGGTAACGAATATAAGTGCAGAGGTAATTATTAAACTCTATCTAGCGATAGTTAAACCCATCCTTGATTATGCGGTACAGTTTTGGTCTCCGTCCTACAGAATGGACATAAATTCACTGGAATCAGTAGAGAGAAGAATGACCAAAATGATACAAGGACTCGGAAATTTGCCTTACGAAGAGAGGCTTAGGCACCTAAACTTACACTCTCTGGAAAGACGCAGAGTGGGGTGATCTAATAGAAGTGTTCAAGTGGATCAAAGGCTATAACAAGGGTGATGCAAACAAGGTCATCATAATAAAACAACAGGGCAGGATTCGCATTAATGGGTATAAACTGGACAAATTTAGATTTAAGAAGGAAATAGGCAAGAATTGGTTTACTAATAGGGTGGTCGATGAATGGAATAAACTTAGTAACCATGTAGTAAGCGCTGAAACTATCAGTTGTTTTAAAAAATGATTAGACAACTTTATGGATGGGGATGACAGGTGGTGATGGATACAGAGCTGCCTAGTGTAGGCCTTATGGTCTTTTGCAGTCTCCTTTATTCTTATGTTCTTATGTGAATGATGTGGGGGCAAGGGAGGGAAAGAGTGGCTCTGCTGGTAAGTGATGAGATAGGAGTGGAGGGTAGTGTCTTCCAGGTTAATGTGGGTGAAGGTGAAAATGCATTTTCCCAATCTTGTGGTGCCTTTCCTTCCTTGAGTGAGCAATCTATTATTTCATATATCTTGTCCTCTAGCTCATCTATTCATTCTTTTAGTATTCAATTGGCAATTCAGTTTGGACCACGTGATTTTCCGACATCAAGGTTTATTATTTGGTCCTTTATTACTTTTGTGTTACATTTATTTCTTTCATTGGGGGGGGGATCTTTCTATCTTTTCTTCTTCCCAATTGTGTGCATTTTCTATTGTGAATACAGACTTAAAATGTTTGTTCATAACCTCTGCCATTTCTACATCTTCTACATATTCCTCATGTATTTACCTAGTTGTATTATATGGGAAGGGAGCTATGCTCATAGTGACCCATCTTTGTATCTTTCAGCATCTAATTTCTTAAATTCTTGTATGGTTTTGGCACATACAAGATATGTATGTATTTACCTACCGGTAGTTGTATCTTACGGGAAAGGGAGCTACGCTCATGGTCTCCCGCCTTTGTATCTCACAGTGTCTAGTTTGCTCTTAAATTCATGTACAGTTTTTACACACATTATTGTTTCACCAATTTTGTTCCAAGTGTCCGCCACTCTGTGTGGACAACTGTTTTTCTTGAGATCTCTTCTATAACTATTCTTTTTGAGATTCTTTCCGTATCCTCTTGTGTTTCTTGTCCCAATATAGCAAGTCCTCCCTATCAAGTATTTCTGTGCCTTTCATGATTCTATAGATGGTCAGTAGGTCACATCTCTCTTCTTTGCTCCAAAGTCGGTAATTTAAATTTAGCCAGTCTCTCTTAATATGACAAGTTTGAAAGTGCTGGGGCCATTTTCATGGTTGCTCTCAATATTCTTTCAATTTTCTTTGTAGTCTTTTTGGTACTGGGTGACCATAATGTTGCAGCACACTCCAGTCTATACCTTATTAATGTGACTAATATTTTTCTAATAATTTCTTGTTTTCATGTTTTCCAATTTTTTGAATAATTTTTTTTGTGTGGTACTTTATCTAAGGTTTTCTGTAAGTCTATGAAAACACAATCAGCCCATCCATCCCTTTCTTTTATTATATTAGTCTTGAGTAAAAACAAATTGTCTTGGGTTTATCATATTGTTTTCTTCCAGGTGTTTTACCCATCTATTCTTGATAATCTCACAAAGTCTGGCTATACTGCTTGTTGGGGAGAATGGCCTGTAATTAGTTGGTTCTTCCTTGTTTCCTCCTTAATATATTGGTAATGTTGGCATTTTTCCAGTCCTTTGGTATTTTTCCTTCTTTGAGTGAGCATCTATTAGGTTGTATATTTTGTCCATAGTTCTTCTTTGCATTCTTTTAGTATACAGTTTGCAATTCCACCTGGGCTGTGCGATTTCCCAATGTCAAGGTTCGTTAATTGCTCCATTATTTCTTTTTGTGTTATTACTATTTCCCTCATTGGGGGAGACCGCACTTCACTTCCTTCGTCCCAATGCTGTACTTTTTCTCTGGTGAAAACTGATGAAGTGATTGTTCATTTCTATATCTTCTGTGTATTCTGTATTTCCTTGGTGTAGTTTCACCATTTCCTGTTTGTTTTCAAGTTTACCATTCACATATCTATAGAATAGTTTGGGTTGATCCTTACATTTTTCTTTGATGTCTTTTTCATAGTTTCTTTTTTTCCTCTGTGCACACTTTTACATATTCATTTATATAGTTTATATATATTTGCTACTTTCCAGGTTTTTATCTTTTTGCCATCTTTTCCAAGCTTTGTCTCTTTTGCCTCACTGCATCTTCTGTTGAACCAGCATTTAATGCACACCCTCTCTAGTTTTTGTCTTGGTACATATCTATTCACTCCTTCATTATAGATTTCCATCAAGATTGCCCACTTATCTTCCACTTTTGTCTCTTCAATGTAAAAATTTTCCCAATTTGCATTTTGAAAGAATTTCTTTGGTTTTGTTGTACATCAATCTTCCTTTTCTGTACTTTTCATTACTCTCCATATATATTTCTTCTTTTAGTTCAGTTTCTATTAGTATGTGGTCACTCTTTCCAAATGGTATATTGTATTCAATTTTATCTACAATTTTGGGTTCTGTTGTAAACATTAAATCTAGTCTCGACGGTTGTTCATTGCTTCTGTATCTGGTATTTTCATTGACCCTCTGTATGTTCCATGGTCATATCCAATAATACATTTCCCCATAGGTCCTCTCTGCCCTTCACTGTCATCTCCTCCCAACAGATTTCTCTGCAGTTAAAATCCCCCATAAGTACCAGGTTACCTCCGCCCTTTAGTATCTCTTTTAATGAATGCCTTGTATCCTCTAACATTTTTGAATGCTCGTTTTTTTTTTTCAAGAGCCCATTTTTGGGGGCACGTAAGTCACCACAAATTTTCTACTTTTCATGTCTCTGTCTTCGACTTTTATCATGACCATTTCTACATTGTTTTTACCCTCAGTAACCTTCATCACATTCAAGTTTTTCTTGGCCAAGAACTTTATTACTCCTCCTTGTTTCTTGCTTCTGTTTTTATTCCAGTAATTGTATAACCCAAGTCCAACACTATTAGGTGGTATTGGACCTTAATTTTATCTCCACAATTCCCATTATGGCAGGTTTTTCTTCTGACAGGTAATCATTTAGTCCATTCAATCCTGAGATTAATCCATCAATGTTAGTATAGGCCACCTTAATTTTTTTTCTTTCTCTCTTCTGTTTTTATTCCAATGATTGTGTAACCCATGTCCAACACTATTAGGTGGTATTGGGCCTCTTAATTTTGTCTCCACAAATCCCATTATGTCTGGTTTTACATCTGACAGGTAATCCTTTACTTCATTCAATCCTGAGATTAATCCATCAATGTTAGTATAGGCCACTTTTAATTTTTTCTTTCTCTATCTTATTTTCTGGTTTTGTTTCAATCACTCTGATGTACCATTTTCTCAGTCTCATATCTAAGGCCCTCCAATAGAACTCCTTGCTTTCAGTCTCCGTTCTCTTTGCATTTTTTCTTTAGTTTCACCTTTTAGTATTTTCTCTTTTTCTATTTCCTCAACACTCATCTCTCTTTTTATCCTTATAATGTTGTAATGTTCACTCTTTGCTTTTTCTATTGTCACTACCAATTGAGATCTTAGTTTCAATTTTAGTGGCCGATTTCTTTCCTTAGAATATTGTCTCATTCTATACACTTCTATATCTTTCTCTACTTCCAGGTCACCACCTTGTATTTCTTTTAGAACTGATATTGCTATTTCTTTTTCTTCTTTTTCTCTCATGTACCTCACCAAACCATGTTTTTCCCTTAGTCCACATACCACTATACATTTTTTTTCTATCCACAGTATCTCTAACCCAATTTGCCTTTTCTTTAATTACTTGAATGATTGTATCTATTGCATTTTCCTGCATCTGTTATACTACTTTTTTAAAGGCAATTTCTTAATTTTCTCTGTTTTCACTCCATTTCTTAACCTCTTCACTCCGGGGCACATCGCACGTCTGGCAGCATTAGCTGCCCGACGTGCGATGTCTCGAAATAATAATTGCATTATAAAAAATAAAGTTGTGCTAAATTGTCCATTCTCTTTCACCCATGTATTTTGATAACCATAGAAAACTGATGAAGCCAGTTTAGAGAGAATGAAAATTACGTAGGTACAACTACAATAAATATAATCGAGATGGCGACTTCGGCATCAGGGAGTACCTACTTGCTCCTCATGTCGCCTACGTAGGCGGCACCGTATGGAAGTGGTTAATCTTTTGCATACTTTCTTCACTTAAGTTTTCTTCAATTTTTTCAGTCAATTCTTGTACTTTGTTATTTACCTCTTTTTTTTAATTTCTCACTATTGGTAGGAGGGGAGTGGAATATATAGGAAATGGAATGGGTGGGAGTGGTTTCTATGCCTTTTTCTTTTTGGCTACCCCCCATGTAGGGGGAAAAAGCCTTTGGTATATGTATGTATATTATTTTTTATTGTCAGTTCATTCCCAAGTTCAGGGTGTGATTTCTTGAGATTGGATATTTCATTCTACAATCTCTTTCCTTAATTCAGTGGATTCATTCTCTTACCATTTTCTATTGTTACTCATTTCCCTTTCCATGTCTACGATTCGACTTAAATTGTTTTTTTCGTACTTACTAAAACCGGAAAAGGAGTCTTCGTTATACAATTAAATCTTGCTGCTGGTGTTTTCATCATTCTGTTAACAATGTACTTTGGTGTAGTGCCCCTTGATGTCCCTGCTTTCAAGATGACATCTGTCTCGAAATCATCGTTTTTATTTTCTTGCATTTTCTCTTGTTAAATCACTAACACTGCAGAGAAATAATTTTGGATAACCATAACTGCTTATCCTCCCATTCAATACTAACCAGGCCTCCTGTTTTCCTTGTACTATTAAGAATTTTCGTCTTCAACAATCTATGGAGCTCAAGTGAGGATATGTTGACAGTTTGGAAGCTCTATAGTGTGTGTGTATGGGTATTTACATACATAAATACATGAACCAACGGCTTTTTCCCCCTTACACGGGGGGTAGCCAAAAAGAAAAAGGCATAGAAATCACTCCCACCCATTTCATTTCCTATATATTCCACTTCCCTCCACCCTCCTCTCTCCCTCCTATCTTGGCACCTCCTGGATGATGTGCCATCCCTGCATCCTGTCCACTGCCCTGGGTCAAAGGCAGTGTCGCAAGACACAGCACATCCACAATAAGGCCGCTTCATAAATTTGGCGACCACCACTATCCGTCCCCTCATGCAGAAAAGGAGAGGACAGGGAGGAATCCCTTCGGGCTGCATCAAATTTTTTTTCTCATACATACTTCCTCACCACCCATCTCCCACCCACTCCCCCTCATGCATCACACCCTCATCTATACACAACCCTTCTCCATTCACCTTTATCTTCTGTCCTCTCCCATCCTTCCTCCACAGACATTCCTCTCTTTTGTAAAGCCCCTTTCACCCCATCCATCCATCTCATACTAGGATGCCCCCTCATATTCACTCCTTCCACCTCCGCCTTCCACACTTCTTTTACTAATCTTTCTTCACTCATTCTTTCCATGTGTCCAAACCATCCTTATACTCTTTCATCAAGAACACTGTGCGTACTAATGTCGCAACAGTTAAGATTACCCTGAGCTCAGGACAAAGAAGCACCTCTTTTTTGGAAACCTCTACCCAAGGGATCATAGCTTTGGTTCAGAAGGCCTTCAAGATCCTTAATTCAAACTTACCAATGTTTGAGAACCCAACCCGGCACAAAATTGTGACCAGTAAGTTCTTAAACTTTCCATGAAATTATTAAACCTCAATTTCCATACAGTAACTTGTTTAGCAGAATCATTGTGTCTTCCAATAATTTGGAATGTTCACTGTCCGACCACAGGTGTTTTTGGTGGTATGTACACTGCTACAAATTCTGCTTTTCATCTTTTTGTTAGCAATTTTGATCATAGTTAATTCTACATTGCCTTGGCCTTCAATAATCTGTCACATTTAGACCCTTTTTGGCCAATATCATGACACGTCCTCCCTACTTTTCTGTTCTATTTCCCCACCCCCCAGTGGTTGTATAGACCATGTCCCATAATGCTTGTTGATAGCGGTTCTTTCAATTATGTCTCTACTATTCCCATAATGTCAGATTTTTCTGTTTCTAGTCATTTAGTTCATTGATTCCAGAGACCATGCCATCGATATTTGTGTATGCCACTTTTGGTTTCTTATTTTCTTTTCTTTTTTATTTAAGTTCCCATTTTTTTTATGTACCATTTTTTCATTCTCAAGTCCAGCACTCTCCAAAAAAACTCGTATTTTTCTCTCTGTTCTCCTCTCATTTCTATCATTGGCTTCAATTCTGAGAGCTTTGTCTTTCTCTTTTTCCTCATCACTCATTTCCTTTTGTATCCATGTTTAAATTTCTCACGGTTTGCCAGTTTAACCGCTTTCGATAATACCTCCTCAACTATCATTTGAGTTCTTAGTTTTATTTTCAATGTTTTTTTTTTTTTTTTTTTTTCATTGATTTCTTTATCAAAATTTTGCCCTTCCTGTATATATGTAAGAAAGAACTGGATGCAGAAAGATACAACAGCGGGTCACTAAGAGCATAGCTCTTCTCCCACAAAATACAACTAGGTAAAAGTAAATACACACACAGTGTATATATATATATATATATATATATATATATATATATATACACACACACACATAAATCTATACAGATCAACAGAGTTTGCTATAATGTAGCCTTACCCCAGCCAATGCCTGTGCAAACATTGTTTTTCCACTTCCTGTAGGTCCAGTAAGCAGCATGCTCTTTTGTAGAGGTTTCAGTACTCCAGGATAGTGTAGGTTGGCAAGTAAATCACCAATTTTCTGCAAGTGAAAGATTATATGTTAACATAGAAATACATATACCAAAGGCTTTTTCCCCCCTTATAAGGTTAGCAAAAAAAAAAAGGCATAAAAACCATTCCACCCATTCCAGCCCTATCACACTCCACTCCCCTCCACCCTCTTCCCTCCCTCTTATATTGGCACCTCCTGAATGACGGATCATCCCTGTATCTTGTCCACTGCCCTGGGTCAGAAGCAGAGTCGCAAGACAGCACATCCACAGCAAGGCCGCTTCATTAAATCGGCATCCCCCCTCTCTCCGTCCCTTCATGCAGAAAAGGAGAAGATGGGGAGAAATCCCTTCGGGCTGCATCAAATTATTCTCACACATATTCCCTGTCCCCCCACCCCCCACCCATTCCACCTCATGGATCACAACATCATCCATATACAACCATTCTCCATTCACCCCAGTCTTCTGTCCTCTCCCATCCTTCTTTAACAGACATTCTCTTCTTCTCCAAAGTCACTTTTACCCCATCCATCCATCTCATCCTAGGTCACTCCCTCATGTCCCCTCTTTCCACACCTCTTTTACAAGTCTTTCTTCACTCATTCTTTCCGTGTCTCCAAACCATCACAATACTCTTTCATCGACCCTATCTCCCAGCTCCCTTTCCACCCCTGTTCTCCTCCTCACCTCCTCATTTCTCACTCTATCCAGCCTAGTAACCCCTACGAGTATCATACTTCTTAGACACCTCATCTCAAACTCCTTCTCTCTTCCTCTCTTATATTCCATGTTTCTGTTCCCATACAGTGCTGTCAGCACAATTACTCCTTCATAGCATTCATTCCCAGATGTCTATTTCTCATTACACTTTTTAATTCACCAAGGCATTTACTCGCTTCTCTCAATCTATATTTTACCCCCACCTCCACTCCTCCCTTTCCTGCCACATTTGCACCCAAGTATCGAAAACTATCCACTTCCTCCAGTCTCTCTCCCTTAATACTTACTTCCAGTCTGCTGCCACTTGTACATCTCATCACCTTACTTTTACCCACATTTATCTTTAACTTTCTTCTTTCACACTTTCCCAAACTCTGTCACTAACTTCCTCAATTCCTCCTTTGATCCTGCTACAAGCACAGTGTTGTCTGCAAACAACAGCTAGCTCATCTCAAACTTTTCTCCATTTTCTTTAATCATCTCTAATCCCTGAACCATCACGCTTGCATTTACCTCTTGTACCACCCCATCCATGTACAAACTGAACAGCCAGGATGACATAGCACATCCCTGATGAAGTCCCACCTTTACCCCAAACCACTCTCTCCATTTCTATTCTTGACACATACTCTACTACACATACATACATACATATACCAAGACTTTTTCCCCTTACAAGGGAGGGAGCCAAAAAGGAAAAGGCATAAAATCATTCCCACCCATTCCATCCCTGAATACACTCCACACCCCTCCACCCTCCCTCTCATCTTAGCACCTCCTGGATGATGGGTCATCCCTGCACCTTGTGCACTGCCCTGGGTCAGAAGCAGTGTCGCAAGACACAGCACATCCACAGCAAGGCCGCTTCATTAAATCGGCGACCCCCCTCTCCGTTCCCCCATGCATAAAGTACATGCTCTACTACTCTCGTAAAAACTCTTAACTCCTAAAAGCTTTCCTCCTATCCCATATATCTGCAATACCTCCCACAGTGCCTTCCTGTCTAACCTATCATAGGCCTTTTCCAGATCCATAAAAGCCCCAAAAAACATCCTTACCTTTTCCTATAGCTTTCACATATCTGTCTTACCACAAAAATCTGATCTACACAACCCCTACCTGTCCTAAACCTACAATGTTCCTCACCAATTAGGCAGCCTACACACGGAGCGTCTTTGTGACGTGCGTCATTTATGACGACCGTCGAAAAAGACGCTCGTTTTTAGATAACTATACTCGCAAACGTTGTCCTACACACGCAGCGTTAAAATGACGGTCGTCAGTATGGCACCTGAGCGTTGCGCGTCATCCTGCTAATTTCAATAACTATACTCGCAAACGTTGTCCTATGGGAAGTCCTATGGGAAGTGGACTTTAATACTAAGAAGTGTAGCATAATGGAGTTTGGAAAAAGCAAAAACAGAATATCAGGAAAATATACAATTGGAACCAAAGAAGTAAAGAAAGTAGGATCCGAAAAAGATTTGGGAGTAATTATCACGAACGACTTGTCCTATGATATACAGATTAACAAAATTGTCGGGGAGACTTACAACTTGCTAAGATCAATAAAAGTGGCGTTTACATACTTGGACGAAGACATGATGAAAAAAATATTGGTTACATTGATAAGGCCTAGATTAGAGTATGCAGCGACATTGTGGTCCCCCAGTACCAAAAAGAATATAAAGAAAATAGAAAGAATCCAAAGAGCAGCTACAAAAATGGCACCTGCACTTGCAAACCTATCATACGAGGAGAGATTGGCTAAACTGGAGTTACCGACACTGGAGCAAAGAAGAGAGAGAGGTGACCTATTGACCATCTACAGAATCATGAAAGGCACAGAGGTACTCGATAGTGAGAACTTACTTAACTGGGACAAAAGAAACACAAGAGGACATGGAAAGAAAATTAAAAAACATAGCTATAGAAGAGAACTGAAGAAAAACAGTTTTCCTCATAGAGTTTTGGACACTTGGAACAAAATGGACAATGGAATAGTATGCGCAAAAACCATTCATGAGTTTAAAAACAAACTAGACACTGCAAGATACAAAGGCGGGACATCACGAGCATAGCTCCCCTTCCCGCAAAATACAACTAGGTAAATACAACTAGGTAAATACACGCAGCATTAAAATGACGGTCGTCATTATGGCACCTGAGCGTTGCGCGTCATCCTGCTAATTTCAATAACTATACTCGCAAACATTGTCCTACACATGCAGCATTAAAATGACGGTTGTCATTATGGCGCCTGAGCATTGCGCATCAAATTAGCAGGATGACGCGCAACGCTAAGGCGCCATAATGACGACCGTCATTTTAACGCTGCGTGTGTAGGACAACGTTTGCGAGTATAGTTATCTAAAAACGAGCGTCTTTTTCGACGGTCGTCATAAATGACGCACAAAGACGCTCTGTGTGTAGGCTCTCTGAAATTAGCAGGATGACGCGCAATGCTCAGGCGTCATAATGATATAAAAATGCAGGCATATTAAAAAGCCCTTTCTCCTCTATGAGGTGGTGACCAAGTCAAAGCATACACACATTCCTGACCTCCAAAACCTATTTGCTATCTCTTTTGTGGCTCCTTTTGTGTCATCCCCATCACAGCACTTGCACAACAGGGCCCAATGGTTGAAGCTAGTTTACCCCCACAGCTTCATTATACAGGGTGTTCAGGATAAATTTGACAACTTTATGGAAAATGTCATATCTTGGCCAAAAGTTTATGTTTTCTCAAAATTCAAGGTACATCTCTTAGGGGATCTTTTGCCAAATACAGCTCACTCAAGGAAGCCACCCTGAGCCTCAACCACATCTTCCAGGCAGGACCTGAACCTACAGCACAAAGCCTTCATGATGTCCTTTGAGAGACGCCTGAACACCAGTTTGATCCTGGCAATCAGCTCGTCCTTAGTATTTACCCAGTTGTATTTCCCTGTGGTGGGGGAAAAGAATACTGCCACCAAGTATTTCCACTTGGATCGTAAGAGGCGAGAAGAAAGGGACGGGGAATGGGACTAGGCATCTTTCTCCTTGTAGCCCCACAGGGGACATTCCTAAACGAAAAGTAAAGGCATAAGAGTCTGGGAGTTTTCCGACCAACACCCTAAGGTTTGGGTCTTTTAATGTGTGTGGATGTGGTACAGATGAGAGTAAAAGGGAAGAGATAGGTAGTATGTTTGTGAGAAGAAAGATGGATGTGTTGGCTTTGAGTGAAACTAAGTTGAAAGGGAAGGGTGAGTGTAAGTTTGGGAGTGTAAGTGGGAGGTTATCAGGAGTGAAGAGAGGGAAAGGGAGGGAAAGGGAGGGAAGGGGTGGCTATTCTAGTAAGTGAAGAGATAGGTAAACGTGTAATGGAGTGGAAGGAGGTTTCCTCAAGGATAATGTGGATGAAGGTGAAACTGGGAAAGGAGATGTGGGTCTTTGTAAGTGCATATGGGCCTGGCAGTGAGAAGAGTATAGAGGAAAGGGAGGCCTTTGGATAGATTTAAATGAGTGCATAGAGGATTTAGGGAGAAATGTCAATGTGATAGTACTGGGAGACCTTAATGCTAGGGTAGGAAATGGTCCAATTGAAGGAGTCATTGGGAAATATGGAGTTCCAGGAAAGAATCGTAGTGGAGAATTGATGGTGGAAATGTGTCTAGATAGTTGATGATAGCAAATACAGTGTTTTGGAAGAAAGTCAAGCATATGGGAGAGGGTGGTGGATGGAAGGGTGGTAGATAGAGCGTTAATGGATTATGTAGTGGTAAATAGGATTATGATAGGAAAAGTTAAGGATGTACATGTGCTAAGGGGAGAGGGTGGGGGAATATCAGATCATTTTTTGGTGGAAGGTAAGTTGAGAGTGGAGGATAGATGGAGAAAGAGGAAAGGGACAAAAGGTAGGGAGGTGCTTAGAGTGAACTCTTTAAATGAAAAGGAAAAGTGGAAGGAGTACAAGAAGAAGCTGAAGGAGGAGTGGGAGGGAGTGAAGGATAGAGTAGAGCTAGGTGTGGAGGAAATGGGGATGGTTCAAGGAGGGAGTCACAAAGTGTGCAAGGATGATGTGTGGAACAAGAAGGACAGGAGGAAATCGAAGGAAGGGTGGGATGAGGAAACAAAGACGGTTGTAGAAGAGAAGAAGCGAGCTTTCACATATTGGTTACAAAATAGGATGAGGGAGTCATAAGAGAGGTACAAAGAAAAGAAAAGAGAAGTAAAGCAAAAGGTAAAGGAGGCAAAGAGGAGAGCAGATGTGAAGTGGGGTAACAGTATGACAAAATTTTGAAAGTAATAAAAATATGTTTTGGAAAGAAATTAAGAGAGAAAGAGGAGGCAAATCAAGTAGAGAAGAAAAGGTAAAAGGTGCAGATGGAGAGATGATAATGGAAGAGAAGGCAGTAGGGGGAAGATGGACAGAATATTTTAGGGAGTTGCTAAATGTGAAGGAGAGGGAGGGAAAGATAGTTGCAGTGGGAAATGCTAAGAAAATGACCGTGATGAGTGAGGAAAATAGAGGAGAAATAAGGAAGCATGAAGTGAAGGCAGTTGTTAAGATGATGAAAGCAGGTAAGGCACCTGGTCTGGATAGATGTCATGCAGAATGTCTAAAAAAAGGAGGTACAGTGATGATGGACTGGCTGGTGAGGTTATTTAATGTTTGCTGGAGAGAGGGTAGAGTGCCGGAGGACTGGAGGAGTGCCTGTATAGTTCCACTTTACAAGGGAAAAGGGGACAAGTGTGAATGTAGTAGTTTCAGAGGGATTAGCTTGTTAAGTGTAGTTGGGAAGGCTTATGGGAGGATCTTGATTAAGAGGATTAGGAGAGGAACAGAGGGAGTAATTGGTGAGGAAAAGTGTGGATTTAGGATGGGTAGAGGTTGTGTAGATCAGATCTTTGTGGTAAGACAGATATGTGAGAAAGGGTTTAGGAAAGGGGAAGGATGTTTTTTGGGCTTTTATGGATCTGGAAAAGGCTTACGATAGGATAGACAGAAAGGCACTGTGGGAGGTTATGCAGATATACGGGATAGGAGGAAAGCTTCTAAGAGCTGTCAAGAGTTTTTATGAGAGTAGTAGAGCTTGTGTCAGGATTAGAAATGGAGAGAGTGAGTGGTTTGAGGTAAAGATGGGACTTCGTCTAGGATGCGTTATGTCGCCCTGGCTGTTCAACTTATATATGGATGGGGTAGTGCGAGAGGTAAATGCAAGGGTAGTGGGTCAGGGATTGGAGATGGTTAAAGAAAATGAAGAAAAGTGGGAGGTGAGCCAGCTGTTGTTTGCGGACGACACTGCGCTTGTGGCAGGATCGTAGGAGGGACTGAGGAAGTTGGTGACAGAGTTTGGGAGAGTATGTGATAGAAGAAAGCTAAAGATAAATGTGGGTAAAAGTAAGGTGATGAGATGTACAAGGGGTGAAAGTGGCAGTAGACTGGAAGTGAGCATTAAGGGAGAGCGACTGGAGGAAGTAGATAGTTTTAGATACTTGGGTGCAAATGTGGCAGGAAAAGGTGGAGTGAAGGTGGAGGTAGAATGTAGATTGAGAGAAGCGAGTAAATGCCTTGGTGGATTGAAGAGTGTAATGAGGAATAGACATTTGGGAATGGATGCTAAGAGGAGACTGTATGAAGGAGTGATTGTGCCAACAGCACTGTATGGGGCAGAAACATGGAACATAAGAGAGGAAGAGAGAAGGAGTTTGAATGTGTTTGAGATGAGGTGTCTGAGAAGTATGATGGGGATTACTATGCTAGATAGAGTGAGAAATGAGGAGGTGAGGAGGAGAACGGGGGTGGAAAGGGAGTTGGGAGATAGGGTTGATGAAAGAGTATTAGGATGGTTTGGACACATGATAGCCAACATGGTTTCAGACGGAAACGTTCTTGCGTGACTAACTTACTCGAATTCTACAACACAGTTGTCTCGAATTATGACAAAAGAAACAATATAGATTTAATATATCTAGACTTTGCAAAAGCTTTTGATACCGTCCCACACGAAAGACTACTTACTAAATTAGCTTTGCATGGAATAAGTGGTAGCCTATTAGGTTGGACTAGTAATTGGTTGAAAGGTCGAAAACAGAGAGTTGTTTTAAATGGAAAAACTTCTGGATGGAAAAGTGTTGCAAGTGGAGTTCCTCAGGGTTCCGTTCTTGGGCCACTTCTATTCATAGTATATATAAATGATATAGACCATGGACTAAAATCTACTGTTTCCAAATTTGCTGATGATACAAAACTGTGTGGAGTGGCAAATGATCACTCAAACCAATTAGATATTCAAGAAGATTTAGATAAATTACAGCAATGGTCTGAAAAGTGGCTAATGAAATTTAACACAAGTAAATGCAAGGTAATGCACATAGGTAAAAATAACAGCAAGTACGATTACAAGTTATTTGGAAATTCGTTAACAAAAGTGGATAGTGAAAAAGATCTCGGCGTAATTATCAGTAACGACCTCAAATCATCCAAGCAGTGTATTTCAGCCTCTGAGAAAGCAAATAAGATTCTGGGATTGATTGCGCGATCTTTTGATTTCAAAAGTCCATCACTCATTAACAAGCTATATAAATCGTTAGTTCGTCCACATTTGGAATATGCTGTTTCCGTATGGTCACCGAATCTCATTAAAGACATTGACAGACTGGAAAAAGTACAACGGCGAGCCACAAAACTGATTCCAAATATCAAAAATAAATCATACAAAAATCGACTTAAGCACATGAATCTGTTTTCCCTAAAAAAGCGTAGACTCAGAGGTGACTTGATACAGGTCTTTAAGATTTTAAAGGGAATTGACAACATCAAAAGTGACCAAATTTTCACATTGAATGAGAATCAGACAAGAAACAATGGTCTCAAACTGTCCGGAAATAGATTCAATTTGGAAGTAGGTAGAAACAACTTTGCCAACCGTGTAGTTAATGAATGGAATAAACTTCCTGCACAGGTAGTGCAATGTAGTTCAGTTCGAAGCTTTAAGAATCATTTAGATAAATACCTAAGTAAGATGCTGTAATTATTATAATTTATGTTATATTATTTGTTTTTGTTTTGTTATAATTTGTCTGTCTGATTTTCATTTATTATTAGTTATATGTTAGGAGTTATATGTTAGGAGTTGAGAGGTGTATAAAAAGGTTTGGGAGAGTTTAACAGAGGGATGAAACAGTTAGGAGAGGTTATGTGTTTGGGTCAAGTTGAAGAAGGTCGAGAGGTATAGCATGCATTTAGAGAGGTATAAAAAGGATTTGGAGAGGTTGGGAGAGGTAAAACAATGGTTGAGCAAGGTACGAATAGAGTTGGAACATGGGTTGGGAGAGGTCTGAGAGAAGTATGACAATGTTAGGAGAGGTTGGGAAAGGATGGGAGAAGTTTGGAAATAGTTGGGAAAGGTATGACAAAGGTTGGGAGAGGCTCAGAATAGTTGGAAGATATATGAAAGGGTTGTGAGAGGTATAAAATTGTTGGGAAGTCTTGAGAGAGGTATGAAATGGTTGGGAGAGGCTCAGAATAGTTGGGAGATATATGAACAGGGTTGTGAGAGGTATAAAATTGTTGGGAAGTCTTGGGAGAGGTATGAAATGGTTGGAACAGATTCAGAGAGGTATGGGACATGGTTGGGAGAGGCTCAGAGAGATATGAAAAGTGTTTGGGAGAAATAAGTGTATGGTTGGGAGAGGTATGAAAAGGGTTGGGAGATGTTGAGAGAGGAATGATAAGATTTGGGGGAGATATAAAAAGGGGTTAGGACGGTTGGATGAAGTATGACACAGTTGGAAGAGGTATGAAATGGGGTTACAATAGGTTGAGAGAGGTATGACAAGGGTTGAGAGAGGTTAGGAAAGGTTTGGAAGAGGTATAAAAAAAGGGTTGGGTGGGGTTTGGGACAGGCTGAGAGAGGTTGAGTGAGGAATAAATAGGGTTAGGAGAGGTTGAGTTAGGTATGAAAATGGTTGAGAGAGGTTGAGCTAGGTATGAAATGGGTTGGGAGAGGTTGGGTGAGGTAAGGAGGATAACTTGAATACATTAAAAATGATTATCAATTCTTTTGTAAGGCCACAGGTATTCTGCAAGAGAGACCATGGGACAATACCTTGTAGATACAAAAAATGAGACTTACATCCTTTAACTTCTCAATGCCAGCCATATCTGAAAATGTTGCTGTAATATGCTCTGGTATTAGATCCCTTTTCTTTTTTCGTTTAATAAGGTCTTCAATATCTTGGTCCACCTTCTTTTTCCGCTTCTTGGAACTCACCTGAAAGAAATGTGATGAAAACATTTCTTGAAAACTAATAGCCAGACAAATGTTGGTGTAATAATAACACATTCCAATACAAAAAGAATAATCACTATTGCTAAGAGTTTCAATATCTGGAAACCCATGGCCCCATAGTGGTTAGCACTGTCCCTCAAACCCTCCCATGAATCCTTTTATGAAGAAATATTGAATTGCTGTCTGTGTTGTACTAGTGAGAGTATAATATTATGTTACCAGCTAGTAGGACAAATAGAAGAGAATACATCACTCTGTCAGATCTCTTTATGTAAAAAAAATGGGGAAACATACCCTGATGAAGAGAGATCTTGAGCCCAGTCATCAGAGCTTCACCTCAAGATAATGAGGAAGGCATTTATTGGATTTGAGGAAGTGCAAAAAGATGATCCAAAAATCACTTCATACAGGCTCCTATCATTGGTCCATCCAATATAAAACTATAGGCTACCACCGTGTAAGGGGGGAAAAAAGCCTTTGGTACATGTATGTATATTGCTACAATGCTCGTCAGGCCTATTATGGTATACTCAACCCTCTGGAGAATTTGCTATTTAATCTTATAGGCATGGTTGTCAGGAATAAATCCTGACAGAGGAGTTTTTTAGAGTGGGTAAGCTACTATTACAAATTAATGTTAGCATCTGTCTTTCTTCACTCATTCTTTCCATGTGTCCATACCATTCTAATACTCTTTCATCAACCCTATCTCCCAACTCCCTTACCCCTGTTCTCCTCCTCACCTCCTCATTTCTCACTCTATCTAGCCTAGTAACCCCTATCATACTTCTCAGACACCTCATCTCAAACACATTCAAACTCCTTCTCTCTTCCTCTCTTATGTTCCATGTTTCTGCCCCATACAGTGCTGTTGGCACAATCACTCCTTCATACAATCTCCTCTTAGCATCCATTCCCAAATGTCTATTTCTCATTACACTTTTTAATCCACCAAGGCACTTACTCGCTTCTCTCAATCTACATTCTACCTCCACCTCCACTCCTCCCTTTCCTGCCACATTCGCACCCAAGTATCTAAAACTATCCACTTCCTCCAGCCGCTTTACCTAATAATATCAGCATTAGTAGTCAAGCTGATTGAAAGATTTAAAGCTACAAAATCCCCGGGTCCTGATGAAATTTTTCCTAGAATGCTAAAGGAGTGTAAATTTGAAATCACTGAACAGTTAACTGAAATATCTAATAAATCAGTGGACATTGGTTTTGTGCCTACTGCTTGGAGGAAAGCAAACGTTGTTCCTGTTTTTAAGAAGGGAGATAAATCGTCTATATGTAACTACAGGCCAATCAGTTTGACATCGGTTATAGGAAAAATGCTTGAATCAGTAATAGTAAATAGACTCAGAGAACACATTGAAAGACATAATTTAATTCGTGATTCACAGCATGGTTTGTCCAAGGGTAAGTCATGTGTGACTAATCTTCTATCATTTTACACTAAAGTATATAAGGCCTCAGATAACAAAGATAATTACAAATGCACATTAACTTCTTAAAGGATATATATATATATATATATATATATATATATATGTGTGTGTGTGTGTTAACACGCTTGCAAACTGTCACGCTTTATTATGTTTAATACATACATACATACATATACCAAGGCTTTTTCCCCCTTCCAAGGGAGGTAGCCAAAAAGGGAAAGGCATAAAAACACTCCCACCCATTTCATCCCTAAATACACTCCACACCCCTCCCACCCTTCCTCTCATCTGAGCACCTCCTGGATGACGGGTCATCCCTGCACCCTGCCCACCGCCCTGGGTCAGAAGCAGTGTCGCAAGACACAGTACATCCACAGCAAGGCCGCTTCATTTAATCGGCGACCCCCCCTCTCCGTCCCCCTTTGCATATAAGGAGAGGACGGGGAGAAATCCCTTCGGGCTGCGTCAAAATTTACTCACACATACTACCCCACCCCCCACCCCCCCGCCCATTCCTCCTCATGCAGTCACAACATCATCCATATACAACCATTCTCCACTCACCTCTGTCTTCCGTCCTCTCCCTTCCTTCCTCAACAGACATTCCCCTCTTCCCCAAAGCCCCCTTCACCCCATCCATCCACCTCATCCTAGGACGTCCCCTCATGTTCACTCCCTCCACATCTGCCTTCCATACCTCTTTTACTAGTCTTTCTTCACTCATTCTTTCCATGTGTCCAAACCATCCTAATATTCTTTCATCAACCCTATCTCCCAAATCCTTTTTCACCCCTGTTCTCCTCCTCACCTCCTCATTTCTCACTCTATCTAGCCTAGTAACCCCCACCATACTTCTCAGACACCTCATCTCAAACACATTCAAACTCCTTCTCTCTTCTTCTCTTATGTTCCACGTTTCTGCCCCATACAATGCTGTTGGCACAATCACTCCTTCATACGGTTCTCCTCTTCGCATCCATTCCCAAATGTCTATTTCTCATTACACTCTTTAAACCACCAAGGCATTTACTCGCTTCTCTCAATCTACATTCTACCTCCACCTTCACTCCACCTTTTCCTGCTACACTTGCACCCAAGTATCTAAAACTATCCACTTCCTCCAGTCGCTCTCCCTTAATGTTCACTTCTATGTTTAATAACATAGAAAAAACTGACATCTATGAGAGACTGATTAATGTAATTTTATATCAATCATACAAGGACCAAAAATGCCGCCCCTCAAAAAGTGCTGCCCGGGGCGGACCGCCCCTACCGCCCCCCCTTAGCTACGCCACTGATGTTAGTAAGTTTTTAGATGACACTAAAATAGTACGCCTAATTAGGTCAGGAGACGATGCAGAGATTCTGCAGGATGATCTTAACAAATTGTTCACATGGTCGGTGAAATGGTAAATGAACTTCAATATCTCTAAGTGTAGCATGTTAAACATAGGGCTACACAACCCCGAAAATAAATACAGCTTAGATAACACGCTTTTAGAGAAAACTGAGTGCGAGAGAGACTTTGAAGCTCTAGTGAGTCTGGACCTTAAAACAAGGAAACAGTGCATTAGTGCCTGGAATAAAGCTAACAGAGCATTAGGTTTCATTGCTAGGATGGTAACGAATAGAAGTGCAGAGGTAATTATTAAACTCTATCTAATGATAGTTAGGCCCCTCCTTGACTATGCAGTACAGTTTTGGTCTCCGTCCTACAGAATGGACATCAATTCACTAGAATCAGTACAGTGAAGAATGACCAAAATGATACATGGACTCAGAAATTTGCCTTATGAAGAGAGGCTTAGGCACCTTAACTTACACTCCTTGGAAAGACGCAGAGTATAGGGTGATCTAATAAAGGTGTTCAAGTGGATCAAAGGATTTAACAAGGGTGATGCAAACAAGGTCATAATAAAACAACAGGGCAGGACTTGCAATAATGGTTATAAACTGGACAAACTTAGATTTAAGAAGGAATTAGGCAAGAATTGGTTTACTAATAGGGTGGTCGACGAATGGAATAAACTTCGTGACCACATAGTAAGTGCTGAAACTATCAGTTGTTTTAGGAAACGATTAGACAACTTTATGGATGGGGATGACAGGTGGTGATGGATATGGAGCTGTCTAGTGTAGGCCTTATGGTCTCTTGCAGTCTCCTTCATTCTTATGTTCTTATGCTCACTTACAGTCTGCTGCCACTTTCACTCCTCGTACATCTCATCACCTTACTTTTACCCACATTTATCTTTAACTTTCTTCTTTCACACACTTTCCCAAGCTCTGTCACTAACTTCCTCAATTCCTCCTCTGATCCTGCTATAAGCGCAGTGTCGTCCACAAACAACAGCTGGCGCACCTCCCACTTTTCTCCATTTTCTTTAACCATCTGCAATCCCTGACTCACCGCCCTTGCATTTACCTCTCGCACCACCCTATCCATGTATAAGTTGAACAGCTAGGGCAACATAACACATCCCTGACGAAGTCCCACCTTTACTTCAAACCACTCACTCTCTCCATTTCTAATCCTGAAACAAGCTCTACTACTCTTGTAACAACTCTTGACAGCTCCTAGAGGCTTTCCTCCTATCCTGTATATCTGCAAAACCTCCTACGGTGCCTTCCTGTTTACCCTCTCATAAGCCTTTTCCAGATTCATAAAAGCCCAAAATACATCCTTATCTTTTCCTATAGCTTTCTCACATATATGTCTTGCCACAAAAATCTGATCTACGCAACCTCTACCTGTCCTAAATCCACACTGTTCCTCACCAATTACTCCCTCTGTTCCTTTCCTAATCCTCTGCGTCAAGATCCTCCCATAAGCCGTCCCAACTACTTAATAAGGTAATCCCTCTGAAACTACTACACTAACACTTGTCCCCTTTTCCTTTGTAGAGTGGAACTATACAGGCACTCCTCCAGTCCTCCAGCACTCTACCCTCTCTTAAACAAACATTAAATAACCTCACCAACCAGTCCACCATCACTGTACCTCCTTTTTTTAGACATTCTGCATGGTATCCATCCAGACCAGGTGCCTTACCTGCTCTCATCATCATAACAACTGCCTTCACTTCATGCTTCCTTATTTCTCCTCCATTTTCCTCACTCATCACTCTCATTTTCTTAGCACTTCCCACTGCAACTACATTTCCCTCCCTATCCTCCTTCACATTAAGCAACTCCCTAAAATACTCTGCCCATCTTCCCCTCACTGCCTTCTCTTCCATTATCATCTCTCCATCTGCACCTTTTACCTTTTCTTCTCTACTTGATTCACCTCCTCCTTCTCTCTTAATTTCTTTCCAAAACATCTTTTAATTACTTTCAAAATTTTCTGTCATATTCTTATCCTATTTCACATCTGCTCTCCTCTTTGCCTCCTTTACCTTGTGCTTTACTTCTCTTTTCTTTTCTTTGTACCTCACAAACATACTATCTCTTCCCTTTTAATCTCATCTGTACCACATCCACGCACATTAAAAGATCCCAAACCTTAGGGTGCTGGTTGGAAAACTCCTAGACCCTCTTATGCCTTTGTTTTAGAAATGTCCCCTGTGGGGCTACAGGGAGAAAGATGCCTGGTCCCAATCCCTGTCCCATTTTTCTCAAATGGGAATAATTAGTGGCAGCATTCTTTTCTCCCACTACAGGGCAGGCAAAACAAGGAAATGAAATTTAGAGAAATAGTAAAGGACAGCAACAAGTGGTTGGGGGACAGCATAATGGAGGGATAGTATCAGTATAATAAAAGTTTCATCATTTCTCTTTGAGCAGAGTCCTCTATTACAGACAAAATGATGTGTGGCTCTGTTCCATTGGGATGCCCCAAATAGACCCTAAAGCATCAACTGCATGCTACTTTGCCATAACAACATGCAACCAATGCCCCAGACGGGGAAAATTACTTTATATTTTATAATGTGAGTAGTATGATGCATCATTCACATGGCAGCTGATGTTGAGTGCGAGAATTTGACTTGTACTAAAGTGGTTAATGACTCAAATGTTAGGGTACTGGTTGGAAAATTTCTCTAAGAACCCCTTATGCCTCGACTTCTCATTGGATAATCTTACAGACAGCAGGATACCTAGTTTCATCATTCTATCCCATTTTGTCATCTTTTATGACTCGCATGTGAAACCAGGAGGTAGAATTCTCTCTCCTCCCAACAAGCTCTATTACTCTCATAAAAACTCTTGACTGCCTCCATCTTTCCCCCAATTCCATATATTTGCAATACCTCTTAAAGTGCCTTCCTATTTACCCTATCATAATCTTTCTCCAAATTCATAATGGCCCAAAATATCCTTACCTTTTGCCAAAAGCCTCTCACAAATTTGCCTTACCACAAACATTTGATCCACGTATTCTCTACCTTTCCTACACTCACACAGTTTCTCACCAATTATTCCCTCTGTTCTTCTCCTATTACTCTCAATTAAAACCCTTACATAAGCCTTTCCAACTATACTCAACAAACTTATCTTTAACTACTACAATCACATTTGTCCCTTTTTCTTTGTAAAGCATAACTATACAAGCACTCCTCCAGTCCTCTGGCACTCTATCCTCCCTTTAACACATGTTGAAAAATCTCACTAGCCAATCTACTATAACTGTATCTCCCTTTATTAGACACTCTGCATGAAATCCATCCAATCCAGATACATTACCAGCTCTCATTATTTTCATAGCTTCTTTTCTTATACCTCTTCCATTTTCCTCTACCATCACCATCATTTTCCTAGCACCTTTCACTGTCACAATCAACCACTCCCTAGCCTCATCCACATTCAGCAATTCCCTTAAATATTCTATTCACCTTCCCTATGCCACCTTCACTTTCATTAACATCTGTCCATCTGCACCTTTTATTTTTTTATCTCTGTCTGAATCAACCCTTTCACTCTCTTCACTTCCAAGCATGGGATTTGGTCAGCATAAGGAAATTCTAATCACAGCCTACAGTGCTTAAGAACAACTCTCCACTATGCCTCCACAGCATGGTTCCCAACATTTATAAAGACACCCTACAAACTACATAAAACAAAGCACCAAGAAACAGGATGAACCAAAACCACCTTAATAGACCATCTACACTTGGAAACCAAACTCCTTCTTATATAATACCACATGAAAATGATAGGCACATAGTTTTAAGTGAGAGCCCTCAATCCTACCCTTCCATATCATTTCATTACATCACACAAGCACAAAAAAAGAGCATACTACTCAAACATGTACAACTTACTACCTATACCTCACGACAAAATGGACATTTGCCTCATGAATGCCACTGGATGAAACACCAACCTGTTGGATTTCAGCAGGAAAATTGCAGTCTTCATCATCATCTATGGAAGAGGCTTTGGAATACCTGAAAACAATAAAACCAATAAACTAGTATTCTAATCAAATTACAGTCATTCTGATAAAACACATATACACATGCATTAAATGATAAAATTTACCAATTGAGTGATGCCGATTCCAACTTTGGAAATGAGTCAGGGAGGAAAAATAAAGAGTTTTTTCCCCATCTTTGACATCATTCAGGATAGGAAACAAAAGATAAAAACTCATTTTGGTTTTACATTTTTTTTAACCCTACAAAGGGCAAATTTCAAAGGTTTCTCAGAAGAAAAGGTAATCTAATTGGAAAAATCTATCAGAATGACACATACATATACCAATGGCTCTTTACCCCTTACAAGGGTGGTAGCTAAAGTCAAAAGAATTAATTCCACTTCCACCCAGAATCAGGATGATAAATAAAAGAAAAGGTTAGATTTCCAGGTCAAAGCAACTCTACTATTAAGGGAGGTGAATTCACAATAGAGATGAAATGATTGGAATGTTTTCTTTCTTCCTACAACTTAAATTTAATGATCTGGAGTAAAAGCTTGAATAAGAAAAAGCCATAACCTGGCTCAGAAAGCATGAGATTGTTAAACAAAAAAGGGAAAATAAGACTTTGACAAATAAGAGAATTAGGCTTTTACATATACACACATATACCTTGGGCTTTTTCCCCCTTATAAGGAAGATACCTAAAGTAAAAAGGAATAATTCCACCCCCATTCACCACCCCTCCTTCCTTCCCCCATTTCTTGGCTCCTCCTGGATGACAGGTCATCCCTGCATCTCATCATTCACCCCGAGTCAGAAGCACTGCAGCAGACACAGCACATCCACAGCAAGGCTGCTTCACTTAATCAGCAACTCCCCCCTCTCTGTCCCCTCATGCAGTAACATTTAAGATAGGGAGAAAGAAGAACAGAAGAAGCAAGACAACAGTACATAAGAAAAAGGAATGCAGCTAAAAGTATCAAACAGAAAGCACAAAAAGACTCATGGGAACAGCTGGGACAAGATCTGGAGCAAGACCTACAGAATAGTAAGAAACTACTGTATAGTATCACTAAATCATATAGAAAAGGAAACGGGGAGTATAACTACTCAATAAAGGATTCTTAAGGTAATCTGCTTAAAGAGCCAGAAGATATTGACAGGAGATGGAAAGAATTTTCAGCAACTTGTTGAATATAGAAGAGGATGGTGAGAGGACAGATGAAGAACAGAAAAATGGCATCTGGGTTGATGAGGAGGAGGGGATTAATGAATCAGAAGTAAAGAAAGCACTGGCTAAAATAAAGAATAATAAAGCATGTGGTATTGACAACATTCCTGTAGAAATATTCAAATATGGTGGAGGAATAGCTCTCAGTCTTCTGACAGAATTGCTCAGTAAGGCCTGGGGCACAGGTGAAATCCCAAATGATTGGTCCACTGTATGCCCAGTATTCAAGAATGGAGACCATGCTGAATACTCAAATTATAGATGTATTTCTCTACTCTAGCATACAGGGAAAATATATGAACGAGTGTTAGAGGCTCGTCTACGCGATAGAGTAGAACACATATTGGCAGAGGCTCAACATGGGTTCAGACCAAACAGAGGGACTTCAGATCTAATCTTCGCTTTAAAGATGATCCTCGAAAAGTCATGGGAGTTTGATAAAGACAAATATGTAACACTCTTAGATCTAGAGAAAGCATTTGATCATGTACCAAGGTCAGTACAGACGCTCCTCTACTTACGTTAATTCGCTTTACGTTTTTTCGATTTTACGTTTGAACTGACTGTAAAAAAAAAACAAAAAAAAATCAAGTGATTTTTTTTAGTTTAGCGCGCTCTCCATAGTTCAAACGATACTTGCGCATGACGCTGCGTCCATTGTTTACATTGCACAAACGACAAACTGCACATCCCTTGCTTCATCCTCATCCTCCCCCTCCCCCTCCTCCTCCACCATCTCAATTTATGTTGCTTGAATTTAATTTATTTGAAATTAATGTCATTATTTTACAATGTTATGTGTATAATTAATGATTTAGGGGTGTTTCATAAGATACGGTAATAGAATTTATGGATGTATAGTACAGTAACAACTTACGTTCATTTTCAACTTACGTTCGGAACGGAACTAAAACGTAAGTTGAGGAGCGTCTGTATTCCAAAGTGCGGAACCTCCCACAGTGCCTTCCTGTCTACTGTGTCACTTTCCCCTACACCACGAGCAATTTCCCCCCCACCCTGTAAATACAATAGGTACTTCCTTTGCTTCGGGATCCACGAAATTTCACTTTTTCTTCAGAACGTCCTCTAAGCCGTCTGTTCGTTGAAGTGTGTGTGCGTGTGTGTGTGTGCGTGTGTATTTACCTAGTTGTATTTTGCGGGAAGGGGAGCTACGCTCATGGTGTCCCGCCTATGTATCTCGCAGTGTCTAGTTTGCTCTTAAACTCATGAATGGTTTTTGCGCACACTATTTTACTGTCCAGTTTGTTCCAAATAATGGGGGTTGGGGAAGGTTCATAGGACAAAATTTGGTTCATGGAGGATGGGACTGAAAACATAAGAAATTACAATTATCTAGCGTGGTTTCTCCTGTCCCCTCTCAAGCCAGATAAACAGCACTCTTATTTCTCACAGCAATTTTCATTTCCCCAAACACAAACTTGCCTTTGACCAATAATGATTACCTACATGTGGTGGTCCTGCAAGATTAAGTGCAAAGTTGCCCATTTTCAAAATCAGTCAACCCCCTCACCTGAGGGGCTGATGCTTGGTGGGTGGATTGGGCCCAAGATTTCTACAAAATTCAAATGTATTTCTTAAACTATTTCACATATGAAGAGCAGATTGCTCCCCTCCCCCAATCACTTTCAGCAACCTGTGACATAAAAACAGTAATGCAGTATAATGGAATTTGGAAAGAGTAAAAACAGAATATCAAAAGATTACAGAATTGGGGAAGAAAAAAAAAAAAAAAAAAAAACTCTGAAAAAGATCTTGGAGTGATGATTGGAAAGGACATAAAACCAGATAAGCACATAAATAAAATATTTGGAGAAACCTACAACTTATTGAGGTCAATCAAAGTGGCATTTGCTTATATGGATGAAGAAATGATCAAGAAAATACTAACTACACTAATAAGACCAAAACTTGAGTACGCAGCATCACTTTGGACACCCAGTACCAAAAAGAATATTAAGAAACTAGAAAGATTACAAAGAGCGACAACCAAACTAGCACCGACTCTGCCGAACTAGCAAAGACTATCCAAATTGAACCTACCAACTCTGGAACAAAGAGGAGATTTGCTGACTATCTACAGAATAATGAAAGGAATGGAAGTTTTAGACAGGAACAACCTGTTAGTGTGGGACAATGGTAAAACGAGAGGACACGGAAAAAAACTGAAAAAAAAAAAAAGATATAGAAAAAACTTGAAAAGGAACAGTTTCCAACACAGAGCGATAAATACATGGAACAAATTAGACAACAAAACAGTATGTGCAAACACTATACAAGATTTTAAGATAAAACTTGATGCGGAGAAATACAAAAACGGGTCACCACGAGCATAGCTCCCCTCCCGTATATTACAACTAGGTAAATACACTAATACAACACAGATAACAGTTCAAAGTTTCTTCCATGAGAGATCTGTAGAAGGGCCTGAATCCTGTTGCCAGCCAATGTGTGGCTACGGGTTCACCATTCAGTGAAACTTGTAGCAACTATTAATCACTTAAGTTTACTTGTCTCCTTTATCTCTACATTTACTTTTTTGTTCAATGCCACATGCAACCCCAAATACTTAATACTCTCCACTCTATGGGGATAATATTACCTTCCTGGCGAGGCACATGCTTTGTCTTTTTTATAGAGTTTCTGCATAACTGAACTGGTCACACTGTTCTGAAATTTAAAAAAGTTGGTCATGTTTTAATAATGGAGAGCTGAAGGGCATGAATGAAGTTTGTAATTTCATGTATAAATCTCAAACTCCATTATATGAATGAGTGGGTATGTTCTGATATTGGCTCATTTTATGAACCAATACAAAATTCAACTAGAGGAAAAAGTTGCACCAAATATCAACACACAGATATACTATGTTGAATTTCTTTCATGAACCAAATTATGTAATATTTTATAAAACTTGTCAGAAATTAAATTTGAGCTAATACAGCACAAAGGATCAACAAATTAAAGAACAATAATACTGGTTTACAAGAAGTATTTTTAACTTTATCTTAAAATGAATAAAAGAATGCTGTATAGACACAAATATGGGTAAATCTTACAAAAAAGTTCCCTCCCATATTTTTCCAAATCTGGAATTTACCCTATGTTACATGAGCCAATATATTTTTGTGGGACCGGCAAGGTATGTATCTGGTCCAGTTCTTGGATATAGTTTTAGCACAAAATGGAAAGTAACAAAGAAAAATTAAGGATTAATGAATCAACCAAGAGAGGACTAGATACGTATCCAGCATTGAGTCCCCATTGGGAATTTTACAAAAAAAAAAAAAAAAAAAAAAAAAAAAAAAAAAAAAAAAAAAAAAAAAAAAAAAAAAAAAAAAAAAAAAAAAAAAAAAAAAAAAAAAAAAAAAAAAAAAAAAAATTATATATATACTCCTAAGACAACTAGCAGGTACATCAATGAGGATTTATTCTCAGGATTTAGGAGGCAAGGGGAAATAATGGATAAAACCTTGGACACTGATAGAGATATTAGGATTAGCAGAGCGCCAAGGAATCAAGAAATTAACAACTTAGCAGATGAATTGATTGATTTAAAATTAGACCATAAAGCTTTACAACTAGAGGTATCCAACTTATGCACAACTAACGAGGTGATACTAAGACAATTAAATGAGCTAAAAAGTGAACTAAGTGCGATAAAAAGAGAAAATGAAAGGAAAACGAAGTTAGAAATACAAATGAAGAGCTAAAGAGGTTAAAGAACAATTGCAAGCAGTAACTGAAAAGATGGAACAATCAAAGAGATTGATCTGAATGAAATAAAAAATCATTGGAAAAGGGAACGTGAAAATCAAAAACTCTCAAAGAAATCGTACAGCAGCAGGTTGAAGAGAATGCAAAGGAAACAGTGATCAAGGTGATCAAAGAAGAGAAAAATTGGGTGAGAGACAGTGGACAATAAGAAAGGCATCGTGGTTTACAGTATCAATGAAAAAAACAATGTACACAAATACCAAAGAGAAAAAGAAGAGAAACAAATTGCGAAGGACATACTAAAAGGGGTTCAAGACGAGGTACAGAATCTGGATAAGGAAATCGATGACGTACACAGAATGGGTACAAACGCAAAAGAAAAAAAAATACATACCAATGAAAATTAGATAAGGAAATCGATGACTTACACAGAATGGGTACAAACGCAAAAGAAAAAAAATACATACCAATGAAAATTAAACTAAGACCTCAAATGATAGCTGAAGAAATACTATCAAAGGCAGCAAAACTATCAGTGAAAAATACAAAAATGTGTGGATAAAAAAGAAAATGAATGAAGAGGAAATAAAAGATAGGGCACTGAGAAGTGAAGCCAATGAGAGAGAGAAAGAAAAAAGAGAGAGAGAAAAGAACGGAGACTGACAAAAATGAGTTTTTTTGGAGTGCTGTTTCTGAGACTGAGAAAATCGTACATCAGAAAAATGGAAACTGAAACCAAAAGAGAAGAAAGGAAAAAATTAAAAGTGGCATATACAAATATGGACGGTATGATTTCAGGAATAAATTAATTGAATGACTATTTGTCAATAGAGAAACCTGACATAATGGGAATTGTGGAGACAAAACTGAAAGGTCCTATACAATCAAGTATGGTGGGACAAGGTTTATACAACCTTTGGTAAAAAAAATAGGATGGACAAACAGGAGGGAGTCATGCTATTGACTACAAAGGACCTAAATGTAATAAAATCAATGGAAGGAAAAGACAATGTGGAATTAATCACAATTAAAGTCGAAATTAGCAGTATGAAAAGTAGAAAGATTAAGACTTGGACTGACAGCTAACACTCAAAATTACTGGAAGACACTAAGAATGAATTAACCAAGACACTGAAATATGGAGAAAATATAGTAATTATAGGTGACTTCAACACTAAGGAAATAAATTGGGAAGAATTGACAATAGGAGAGGAACTCTGGGGGAATGTTCTATTGGATATAACCATCAATTACACATTGACTCAAAGGGTTAAAGAAAATACTAGATACAGACAAAACAATGAACCACTGAGACTACATTTGATATTCACCTCTGAGCCTGAAATTGTGGAAGAAATACAACTATAAAACACCAATTGGAAAGAGTGACCACATACTAATAGAGATCGAGCTTAAGGAACAAATGTTGTGAGAAGGAACAAGAAACATAGAGAAGGAAGATTAATGTACAACAAAACTGACTTTGTAAAACTTGGAGAAAAAAAATCAAAATGCCTGTTGGTAAAAATTTGCAAATCATGAAACAAAGATGGAAGAGAAATGGAACATTTTTAAAGAAATGTATAAAGAGGGAACAGATAAACATATACCTAAGCAGTAACAGAAAAGGGAGTACATAAAGTGCTGGTAAATAAAAAGTGTAGCGATGTTAGAGACAAAGCTTGGAAAAGATAGAAAAGAGACAAAAAAGTGACTACATGGCAAACATACATCAAAATGAGAAACGAATACGTAGACATATGCAGAGAGGAAAAAAGAAACTATGAAAAAGATATAAGAGCAAAATGCAAAGATCAACCTAAACTATTTTACAGATATGCAAATGATAAACTAAAAGACAAACATGAAATAATGAAACGGCGTGAAGGAAATAAAGAATACACAGATGTAGAAATGACTGAAGTAATTACCACACACTTTAAGTCTGTATTTACAATTGAAAGCTCACAAATGTGTGATGATGGTCACCAAGAAGGATCCCCTAAAATTAAAGAAATAACAGTGACACAGAAAGAAATAAGGGACCAAATTAGGAAACTCGATGTCAGAAAGTCACATGGGCCAGACAGAATAGTGAACTGGATATTACAAGAATGCATAGATGAACTCACAGATAAAATACACTCAATGAAGGAAAAGTACTATAAGAAAAAATGCTAATATTGTACCAATATATAAGGGAGGAGATAAAGAAAATCCAACAAATTATAGGCCGGTATCCCTTACAAGCACAATTGCAAAAATATGCGAGTTATAAAAAATAAATGGACTAAACACTTGGAAGAGAACAAAATACTAAACCCCAAATAATTTGGATGTAGAAGTGGAAGATCATGTATTACAAACTTATTATGCTTTTACTCAAGATTGGTAGATATGATACAAGAGATGGCTGGGCAGACTGTGCCTTCCTGGACTTACAAAAGGCTTTTGATAAAATACCTCACAAAAAAACTACTAAGAAAAAATGAAACAATAGGTGGAATACAAGGGAAATTATTGGAATGGATGAAAGACTTCTTGAAAGGAAGAAAAATGAGAGTGGTACTTAGAGGAAAAAAAAAAAAAAAAAAAAAAAAAAAAAAAAAAAAAAAAAAAAAAAAATCAAAATCAAATTGGGTGGAGTCCCCCAAGGTTCTGTATTGGCTCCGATAACACAACGTAACATTTTTTTTCAAAAGTTTTGTTTATTGTATTTTTTTTTTAGTTTATTAATCCATTTTTCCTGCTGATTTCAAATATGCAATTATTTTTTCTGTATCATCGACCGTTATAGAAATACATATAATTTCAATGTTACCATGTATATTTTGGAATTGTTATGTGGTCTGCTACTAAATGTTTATCTAATTTTCTCTTTCAGATCAATGACTGAACTATTTACCTGTTAAGATGGCTACTAGAGGATGTGAAAATTCTCCTGATACATTTTGCTATGTGTGTGGTTATTATATTGGGAAAAAACAAGTACTACATAAGATTGTGAGAGGTGCTAAAGTGTGGATAGCGTACAGACTCTATTTCGGAATGCCCATGGTGACCAGGACAAGCCATGGGCACTTCATGTGATATGTGGAAGCTGCCAATCTACTCTAGAAGGATGGCTGAGAGGTACAGGAAGGGCAATGCCTTTTGCCATTCCTAGAATATGGAGAGAGCCGAAGAACCATCACGACGACTGCTACTTTTGTATGATTGATGTGACGAAGTACAGGAAAGTGAAAGGAAGACAAGCTCTGCAGTATCCAGACATACCATCATCTAGAGCACCTGTCCCACATGATGATAGCTTACCAGTACCACAACCACCAGAAAATGCAAGTTTATTTTTATCATACTCTCTTTACTTTTAATTAACTTCAATATTAAGTACTTAATATACATTCACTTTCCTAAAGATATATGGAATACTAATGCTATTCGTCTTTGTTGAAGTTGCTATATTTAGTTCTTTCTTTCTTTCCAGATGGAAGATACAATGGAAATTTCATCTGAAGGGTCAGCAGGTAGCAGCAGCCATGAAATGGGAGACGAAGATTTTGCGCCAAGAACGACTTCGGAGCCTCACTTTCCAAGTCAGAGTGAGCTAGATGACTTAATCAGAGACTTAGGTCTTACTAAGTCAGGAGCTGAGCTTCTTACATCAAGGATGAAAGAATGGAATCTACTAGGAGAAGACTGCAGGACATGTGTGTACCAGAAACGAAAACGGAAACTGGAAACTGGAAAGAGCGATGACGAAAGTTGAAAGAGAAGCTTGGTGTTCATTTCGTGATGTAGTTCGTGGATTCCTAGGAAATCACAAGGACCCTAATTATAAACAAATAGTGGCAAAGCTTATTGAGAACTTCAGGAAACTTGGTTGTCGTATGTCCTTGAAGATACATTTCTTGCATTCTCACCTAGATTTCTTCCCCGAAAACTTGGGGGCTGTCAGTGAGGAGCATGGCGAGAGATTTCATCAGGATATCGCAACTATGGAAAGAAGATATCAAGGACGATGGAATACTGCTATGATGGGAGATTACATATGGTCACTAGTCAGAAAAGACGAAAGCATGCATTCTAGAAAATCTCGATCGTCAAAGCACTTCTAATCATGAGAAGAGTCATCAAAACACTTGCAGTGCAAAGTTGTGTTGTTTATTTTGTTCTTACTAATATTGTAGCTCTTAAATACACTTCATATTATGAAAAAAATACTAGATGTTGTATAATTATCCTTAGAATGCTAAAGTAGATTGAATCAATTAACTACTGTAGAGAAAGGTTGCGTATATTACAATAAAATATAAAATCTAGAATAAATAAATAAATATCGATGTTACATCAAAACTAATGTGATATTTGGATTCAGTGACACGAAATACATATATAAACATGAAAAAATACAAATAAACAAAACATGTGTTACATTGTGTAATGTTTGTTGTTTATATAAATGACATGGATGAAGGAATTGAATGTTATAAACTTCTTTGCAGATGATGCAAAACTATTGAAGAGAGTAAGTAAAGAAGAAGGTTGCAAATCTTTTCAAGATGACCTGGACAAAGTCTGGAAATGGAGTAAAAAGAATGAAGTGGATTTCAACATTAAGAAATGTAGTATAATGGAATTTGGAAAAAGTAAAAATAGAATATCCGGTCAATACAAAATTGGAACAAAGTTACAAAAGTAAACTCAGAAAGAGACCTAGGAGTAATTATCTCAAACAACATGGTACCAGACAAACATGTAAACAAAATAGTTGGAGAAACCTACAACTTAACAAGATCAATGAAAGTGGCCTTTGACTACATGGATGAGGAAATGGTAAAGAGAATACTAGTTACACTGATAAGACCAAATTAGAATATGCAGCATCACTATGGACACCCAGTACAATAAAAAAAACAAAAACTAGAAATAATTCAAAGGGCATTGACGAAGATGGCACCAACATTTAGCAAGTTGACATACAAAGATTGGACAAACTAAACTTACTAACTCAGGAGTAAAGAAGAGAAAGAGGCAATCTGATAACCATCTACAGAATTATGAAAGGGATGGAAATCCTTGATAGGGATGATCTACTTAAATGGGACAGAAGAAGCACAAGAGGACATGAGAAGAAACTTAAGAAGGTCAGTTACAGAAGAAACTTGAAAAAGAACAGCTTTCCACACAGACTAATAGGCACATGGAATAAAGTGAAAGAGAAAAGAGTGAGTGCTAAAACTATACATGATTTTAGGTAAATATACATACACACACACAGAAGAAATTTGAAAAAGAACAGCTTTCCACACAGACTAATAGGCACATGGAATAAAGTGAAAAAGAAAAGAGTGCTAAAATTATACATGATTTTAGGTAAATATATACACACACACACAATTATATATACATATATATATATATATATATATATATATATATATAGTTAAAATCAGGTATAAAACAGTGCAACTTACATATAAGTACGGTAATTCAAATTTCTGTATACATACCTTGGACTCTTTCTCAAAAATCACTTCATCTTCTTGATCAAGGATGATTGCATCATTACTGGTATTACTCTGAATTTCACCATTCTTCCTTCTTTTATACATCTGCCACTCATATGCTGTGAAAGTATATTTGTAACTGATCAAATTAATCCAAAGAATATGTGTATATATATTTATATACCAAGAAATTTTCCTCCTTATAAGGAAGCCAAATCTAAGGAGTGTATGGGTATGTACCAACACAGAAACAAGAGAGGGTGTCAATTAAATGCTGGTTCAACAGAAGATGCAGTGAGGCAAAAGATAAGAGAGGCAAAGCTTGGCAAAGACGGAGAGAAAAAAAAAGGAAAATGGCAAATATATATAAACTATAGAAATGAATATGTAAATGTGCAAAGAGAGGAAAAAAGAATCTATGAAAAACACATCATAGAAAAATGTAAAGATCAACCTAAACTATTATATAGATATGTGTATGGTAAACTTAAGAATAAACATGAAATGGTGAAGCTATGCCAAGGAAATACAGAATACACAGCAGATCTAGAAATGGCCGAAGTCATGAATAATGACTTCAAGTCAGTTTTCACTGGAGAAAAAGTACAGCATTGGGATGAAGGAAGTGAAGTGTGATCTTCTCATGAAGTAAATAATAATAAAACAAAAAGAAATAATGGAGCAATTAACAAACCTAGATTTTAGGAAATCACACGGCCCAGACAGATTTGCAAAAGAAGAACTAATGGAAAAAATATATAAGTTACTCACTCAAAGAAGGAAAAATAACAAAGGACTGGAAAAATGCCAACACTGTACCAATATATATAGGAGGAAACAAGGAAGAGCCAACTAATTACAAACCAGTCTCACTAACAAGCATTATAGCCAAAATTTGTGAGAAAATGATCAAGAATAGATGGGTAAAACACCTAGAAGAAAAATACCTGATAAACCCAAGACAATTTGGATTCAGACAAGGGAAATCAAGTACCACAAATTTAATCCGTTTTTACTCAAGACTAATAGATATAACACACAAAAGGGGTTGGATGGGCTGATTATGCTTTCCTAGACTTACAAAAAGCCTTTGACAAAGTACCACACAGAAAATCATTAAAAAAAAAATTGGAAAACATAGGTGGGATAAGAGGTAACCCACTAAACTGGATGGAGGATTTCCTGCATGGTAGAAAAATGAGAGTAGTATTCAAAGAAAAGTATTCAGGTTGGAAGGAGATGATTAGTGGAGTTCCACAAAGATCTGTATTGGCTACAATAATGTTCGCTATACAGTGAGACCTCTCATTAACGGACATTAATTAGCTGTGTTTGCAGTGTTTTTGGTGTTTTGGAGTGGTTTTTGAGTGGCATAGTGATTGCATGCACTAAACAACAGCAGCAAAAACACTGAAAACACAGCTAATTAACATCCGTTAATGAGAGGTCTCACTGTATGTGAATGACGTGGATGGTGATGTGCAATGTTACATGAGCTTCTTTGCAGACGAAGCTAAATTGTTGAGGAAAGTGAAAACTGAAATGGACTGTGAATCACTACAGAGAGACCTGAACAAGGTTTGGAAATGGGAGTCAGAACTGGGAAGTGAACTTCAACATTAAATGTAGCATAATGGAGTTCGAAGTATAAAAAAAAAAAAAAAAAAAAAAAAAAAATATATATATATATATATATATCAGAGGTGGGCGTTCCGAACAAATGTTCGCGAACCTTTATCTGCGGATTTGTTCGGACCGGCAAAATCCCAGATTTGGGTTCGGAGGTTCGGATTCGGACCGACGTCAAAAAAGATTCGGACTTCCGGGTTCAGAACGTCTTTTTTGCAAATCCGAACCTCTGTATCCCGGGAAAAATTCGAAAAAACGAAGACGACCAAACATTGGTTTTCAACTTTTCCGCAGCATACAGATGTGGTGACGCCTATGTTTCTGTAACAACTAGAGACGCCTTTGACCATTAGCATTGTGTTTTACTTTATCGCTTCTCTCTACTTCTATTTCAGTATGGGCGTGTAAGTGTGTGTGTGTGTGTGTGTGTGTGTGTGTGTCTCAAATGACCACTGCTCGAAATGTGCTCGATATGCAAGCCTGTGTGACTGTGTGTAGTAATGCGAAACAAAGACTAGTAGTACTGCCTGGACTGCCCTTCTTTGAACTTGGAAATATACTCGTGGTGTTTAACTCGTTGCTTTATCTGTACCACACAGACTCGTCATGTTGTGACCGCAGCTGGCTGCCAGCCAATCAGAACGCTTGTTAGTGACGCGTAGCCACCGCGCATGCGCCGGTGACTGCAGCAGCCAATCAGAGCGCTTGTTTAGTGTTTACAAATCTGCACAGTCTGCAGACTTTCTTGTCACCGCGTCCCGTAAGTTACGATTTAGTTAAACAGTGCTACAATAGTCAGACATTCTTCAACCGTTGCACTGACAACACTCTGGAGAGGACATTCAAGTAGGCCAGGTTTGCCCTCTGCGCCAAGAAAAATTGCACTGTGAGGCTGAAGCTTCAGAATGACACCAACAGCAACTTAAAGAAGCATTATGCCTTTTCAAAGAAGGAAAGGTACTACAGGACTGGAAAAATGCAAATATTGTACCAATATATAAAGGAGGAAACAAGGAAGATACAACCAACTACAGACCAGTCTCCCTAACAAGCACAGTAGCAAAAATATGTGAAAAAAATATCAAAAGTCAATGGGTTAAACATCTGGAAGAAAAAACTATACTGAATCCAAACCAATTTGGATTTGGACAAGGAAGATCATATACAACAAACCTAATCTGCTTCTATTCGAGACTAATAGAAATAATATAAGAGAGGGATGGATGTGCCTTTCTAGACCAACAAAAAGCATTTGATAAGGTACCACACAAGAAACTAATAAGAAAAACAGAATCAATAGGTGGCATCAGAGGAAAATTATTGAAATGGAAGGCAGACTTCCTGACTGGGAGAAAAATGAGGGTAGTAATTAGAGACAAATACTCAAAATGGGAAGAAATGATAAGTGGTGTCCCACAAGGGTCAGTACTGGCTCCAATCATGTCTGCCAAATATATAAACGAATGGATGAAGGAGTAGTGTTATATGAATTTCTTCGCTGATGACGCAAAAATACTAAAGAAAGTAAGAACAAAGGAGGATTGTGAACCACTACAGTTAGACCTGGACAAAATCTGGAAATGGAGTCAAAAGTGGGAAGTGAACTTCAATATCAAGAAGTGTAGTATAATGAAGTTTGGAAAGAGTAAAAATAGAATATCAAGAAATTATAAAATTGATGAAGTAAAAAAAAAAGTGAACTTGGAAAGAGTCCTTGGAATAATAATCAACAAAGACATGACACCAAACATATCAATAAAGTAGTCAGAGAAACCTTCAACCTATTAGGGTCAATGAAAGTGGCATTTGACTACTTGGACGAGGAAATTATTAAAAAAATATTAGTTACACTAATAAGACCAAAACTGGAGTATGCAGCAACACTATGAACACCCACTACTGTATAAAAAAGAATATAAAGAAATTGGAAAGAATACAAAGAGCAATGACAAAGTTGGCATCAACTCTCTCCAAATTAACATATGAACAAAGATTGTCCAAATTGGAATTATCAACTCTGGAACAAAGAGAAAGAGATCTGCTGACTATTTATAGAATCATGAAAGGAATGGAAATCCTAGATAGGAATTATTCATTAACATGGGACAATGGAAAAACAAGAGGACACGAAAAGAAACTCAAAAAGGATAACTACAGAAGAGATCAGAAAAAAATAGCTTCCCACATAGAGTACTAGATACCTGGAATAATTTAGATAAAGAAACAGTGTGCGCAAACACTATTCAAGATTTCAAGAAAAAACATGATGCTGAAAGATGGGTCACCACGAGCATAGCTCCCTTCCCGTATGATACAACTAGGTAAATATACCAGAAATCCAAGGCCCCACCACACAATGCAATACAGTAAGTCCTCATTATACGGTACATATGCGTTCCTGAAAACCTTACCGCAAGTTGAAATTACCGTATACCACCCATTATAACATGTAATAATAGGATATGGCAGACATACCTTCTCCCTGCTTTTTCCTCTTCAAAACACGAGCAGATACTGTATATGTGAATTTTTCTTACCATAAATAGAATCGAGGGTAGTAATTACCAAATACCGTAACTGTGAATTTACCGGATAATGAATTACTGTATAAGGAGGACTCACTGTACACTTAAACACCATACCCCCTCCACCTATCCCTCAGAACATAGCAGACCAAATACAAGCACTAAAAACCGAGATTAACACCAAAATATATGAGGTCCTGGTGCTGCAGCATCTTTGTTGTTGGACTACACCTCAACCCCAAATGTTGGGGGCCAAACAGTGGCAGACATCCCCGGCCACTGGCGCTACGGAGGTGGCACCTATCCCCAGGAGAGGCTTTGGTTGCCTGGGCGAGTACCACATTCCTTTCACAACATGCACAGTTACATTTTTTCTGCACTGAGGAGTGTTTTTCCGGCATTCACTCTTCTTCTTCTACTATTAGCCAGACATGTAGAGAGCAATCCTGGGCCCACCACAACATACACATGCCCAACATGCTCCAAACCCATCACTTCGAACAGACAGACAAAGGGCTCAGTTCAATGCAACATATGCAAAAACTGGGCCCACTTCACCTGAACAACACTTGTAAACACAAATGAATACACAAACACTTGGACATATTCTACCTGTCCTCCAATAACCTCGCTCCCATTTTCCCAACCACAGCATGCATCCTTGCCCATGCCCAGTTCTCCCCCGCCCTTGTCCTCAATCAATCCTCCCCCTCCTTTGTCCTCAATCACACCTTTCCCTCCCTCTAGTACAGATCCTATACCTTCCCCATAAACCCCAGAAAGCAACATACAACACATATAGAACACACAACATCAACATATTACAACACAACATCGATGGCATAAAAAAAAAACATGAACTCGAATAATTCCTCAAACAACACAACATACATGTTGCCATCATACAAGAAATAAAACTAAGACTCTCACACAATACACCAACATTTCACAACTTCACCACCATTAGACAAGACCGGACCGATGGCAATAGCAGTGGACTCATCACCCTGGTCCACCAATCCATCTGTTTTGTGGACACAAGTGCCACAACCAAAATCCTCCTCCCTACCACAGATAACACCACAAAACCTAATATATCCTAATCCATACAGGCAACAAATCAACAATGACAATACACATACATACATATACCAAGGATTTTTCCCCCTTACAAGGGAGGTAGCCAAAAGGAAAAAGGCATAAAATCATTCCCACCCATTCCATCCCTGAATATACTCCAACCCCTCCACCCTCCCTCTCATCTTAGCACCTCCTGGATGACGGGTCATCCCTGCACCCTGTCCACTGCCCTGGGTCAGAAGCAGTGTCGCAAGACACAGCACAACCACAGCAAGGCCGCTTCATTAAATCGGCGACCCCCCCTCTCCATCCCCCCATGCATAAAAGAAGACGGAGAGAAATCCCTTCGGGATGAGTCAAATTTTTCTCACACATACTACCTCACCCCACATCCCCCCACCCATTCCACCTCATGCATCACAACATCATCCATATACAACCATTCTCCATTCACCCCTGTCTTCTGTCCTCTCCCGTCCTTCCTCAACAGACATTCCCCTCTTCCCAAAGCCCCCTTCACCCCATCCATCCATCTCATCCTAGGACGTCCCTTCATGTTCACTCCCTCCACATCTGCCTTCCATACCTCTTTTACTAGTCTTTCTTCACTCATTCTTTCCATGTGTCCAAACCATCCTAATACTCTTTCATCAACCCTATCTCCCAACTCCCTTTCCATCTGCGTAGAGCTGATGGCCAGGGGTAGTTGCTGCTGTTTGGCCCCCAACTCTTGGGGTTGGGGGGTGGTCCCACGAAGTCCTCAAAGTCAAGGACCACCTCGACATGAGAGGCACACAAACACTTGCTGCAGCCACCACAAACACATCACACCCGCTACACTACATAGCAGTACACCCACACACACCAAGAAACATTAAAACTACACCCAAAGACCTTTATTACACACAGATACTCTCTTCTCTTCCTCCACAACCACCAAATACCAGCCTCCGGAAACATATTCATAATCATATCACTCACCGCTCCATTAACACACTGAAAGACAACACACTGCTGCATGCCAGACCCCCTGATATCCACCCTTCTGAATCCTCTCTCCCACGTAAGGACAGAGTCCACTTGGCCAGACTGCGATGCGGTCACCACCCAGCACTTCTAAGCTACCAGAAGAGGCTGGACGACCGTGTTGTGAACAGCTGCCCAGGATGTAACACTTCACCCCATACCATACAACACATAATGGAAGACTGCATTATACACAATCATGCACGCAAACAACACAACATACACTCTATAAAGGATTTGTGGGAAAACCCAGTTTCGGCTGTGGCCTTCCTTGGGGAGACGGGACTGCTCGGACAGACAGTCTAGGGAACGACAACAACAACAACAACTCCCTTTCCACCCCTGTTCTCCTCCTCACCTCCTCATTTCTCACTCTATCTAGCCTAGTAACCCCCATCATACTTCTCAGACACCTCATCTCAAACACATTCAAACTCCTTCTCTCTTCCTCTCTTATGTTCCATGTTTCTGTCCCATACAGTGCTGTTGGCACAATCACTCCTTCATACAGTCTCCTCTTAGCATCCATTCCCAAATGTCTATTCCTCATTACACTCTTTAATCCACCAAGGCATTTACTCGTTTCTCTCAATCTACATTCTACCTCCACCTTTCCCAGCCACATTCGCACCCAAGTATTTAAAACTATCCACTTCCAGTCTACTGCCACTTTCACCCCTTGTACATCTCATCACCTTACTTTTACCCACATTTATCTTTAGCTTTCTTCTATCACATACTCTCCCAAACTCTGTCACCAACTTCCTCAATCCCTCCTCCGATCCTGCCACAAGTGCAGTGTCGTCCGCAAACAACAGCTGGCTCACCCCCCACTTTTCTCTATTTTCTTTAACCATCTCCAATCCCTGACCCACCACCCTTGCATTTACCTCTCGCACTACCCCATCCATGTATAAGTTGAACAGCCAGGGCAACATAACACATCCTTGACGAAGTCCCACCTTTACCTTTAACCACTCACTCTCTCCATTTCTAGTCCTGACACAAGCTCTGCTACTCTTGTAAAAACTCTTGACAGCTCCCAGAAGCTTTCCTCCTATCCCGTATATCTGCATAACCTCCCAGTGCCTTTCTGTCTACCCTATTGTAAGCCTTTTCCAGATCCATAAAAGCCCAAAAAACATCCTTCCCCTTTCCTATAGCTTTCTCACATATTTGTCTTACCACAAAGATCTGATCTACACAACCTCTACCCATCCTAAATCCACACTGTTCCTCACCAATTGCACCCTCTGTTCCTCTCCTAATCCTTTCAATTAAGATCCTCCCATAAGCCTTCCCAACTACACTTAACAAGCTGATCCCTCTGAAACTACTACATTCACACTTGTCCCCTCTTCCCTTGTATAGTGGAACTATACAGGCACTCCTCCAGTCCTCCGGCACTCTACCCTCTCTCCAGCAAACATTAAGGGGACCCCCGCCCCCAGATTTAAGAAAAATTCGATTTTTTTTTATTGCATAAATACATAGTAGGGATCTTGCTCTAGATGCTGGTAAAGTGTTTTTATCGTACCGCCATTTTTAAAGGGTTTAAAGGGCCTACCCTCCCTCCCCCCGGCAGCCACATGCTGCGCACGACCATTGTTTACATACGTTTTGACCATATTTTACCCCATTTTTTTGCGTTTGATACACTCATAAAGTTTTCTCTTACGTCCGGCATGCACGTGAGTATGTGGTGTGAGGAAGTTCAGCCTGCACGACCGGCAGTGGCCTGAGTCTTACAAAGTAAAGGACATGTACACGTTAGCTTGCCGCATTCACTAATTTGCCGTGTGAAATTCGCATCTATTTTTCAGTGAAGAGATATTTGAAGATATTAGCCATGCCTAAGAGATATTTGAAGATATTAGCCATGCCTAAGCTATCCAAACAAAAGGCACACTTGCAGAAGATAAGAACGTCTACATTAGCAACTCAAGGGGAGAAAGAAAGAACCCCAGTTTGTCAATACACTTGATCACAAAACAAATACCAGCAAATTGTACAAAACACTCAACAGCATTACACTATCCAACAGTAACACAACACGCTCTCACGCAGCAATAACCTCAGACAACAAGCAAATACACTCATAAATCATTTTGCACAGACAAACCATCTCACTTCTCACCATGACGACCAATGCACCATTTGACGTAAGAAAGACTTTCCCACAGACTTGGACCATACACCCTTCATAGACAGTCAGACAAAACACATAATACATAACCTCAAGCACTCATCCACCTGTGGCCCTGACAACATAAGTAACATCCACCTAAAACACACTGGACCACAAGGTACATGCACTCACAAATATTACAAACTACAGCTATTCACGGAACACTATACCTGACATCTGGAAGCATGGGAAAATAGTCACAATCCCAAAACCTAATAAAGACCCAACAATCCCAACATAATATTGCCTAATTACACTTCTCTGCACCCCCTCCAAAGTAAATGAATGCCACATACCTCAAACTCATCACACCACATATTCCCCTAGCTGAATCACAACACGGTTATAGGCCACTACACTCCACAAACACTCTTCTAATAAACCTCACGCAAAGAATTTTAAATGGCATCAACTCAGATAGGCCCCATCACAGAACACTCCTTATAACATTAGACATTAGTAAAGGTTTTCCCCTGCCACAAACTAACAAACAAAACATATAACACAGACATGCACAATAACACCAAAAGATGTCTGGCCAATTATCTGGAAGGCAGAAATGCTCATGTGTCATATAATGGCCAATCATCACAAATCAGAAACATAGAGAATGGAGTACCACAGGGCTCTGTTCTATCCCCCCCACTCTTAAAAATATATATATATATATATATATATATATACACATACACATACATACATATACCAAGGCTTTTTCCCCCTTACAAGGGAGGTAGCCAAAAAGGAAAAGGCATAACATCATTCCCACCCATTCCATCCCTGAATACACTCCACACCCCTCCACCCTCCCTCTCATCTTAGCACCTCCTGGATGACGGGTCATCCCTGCACCTTGTCCACTGCCCTGGGTCAGAAGCAGTGTCATTTAAACAACACATCACAAACATAAAAAATAAATGCACACCTAGACTCAACGCACTTAAATCAATCACTGGAACAACATTTGGACAAAACAAAGAAACTAATACTACAATATACAAACAATGCATATGCTCAGTGATGAATTACATGAGTACAGCATGGGCACCTAATCTCAGTGAGACACACCAACACCCTTCAGACCATACAAAAGAAAGCATTAAAAACAATTACAGGCTGCACATATACAACACCTACAGACCACCTACACTATGAAACAAAGGTCCTCAAAGTCAAAAATCACCTTGACATGAGAGGTACTCAAACACTTGCTGCAGCCTCCACAAACACAGCACACCCACTATACTACATAGCAGAACACCCATACACATACACAGAGAGAGAGAGAGAACTATATCACACTCAAATACTCTCTTCTCTTCCTGCAAAACCCCACCAAACACCAGCCTCCGGAAACATACTCATAATCACATCACTCACTGCTCCATTACCATGCTAAAAGACAACACATTGCTGCATGCCAAACCCCCTGACATCCATCCCTCTGAATCCTCTCTCCCATGAAAGGACAGAGTCCACATAGCCAGACTGCGATGCGGCCACCACCCAGCCCTTCTAAGCTATCAGAAGAGACTGGATGACCGCATTGTGGACAAATGCCCAGGATGTATCACTTCACCCCATACTATTCAACATGTCATGGAAGACTGCATTATACATGATCACGCACGCAAACAACACAACATACACTCCAAAACACAATCCTGGACAGAAAGTGATCATTCCAAATTATTAGAAGATACAAAATATGAATTAACTAATATACTGAAAGACAGAGAAAATACAGTAATTATGGGTAACTTTAATTCAAAAGAAATATGTCGGGAAGAAATGACAGTGAAGGGGGGAGAGGAACTCTGGGGCAATGTCCTGCTTGACTTGACCACTGAATACACAATGACCCAGTGGATTAGAGAAAATACTAGATATAGAGGTAGTGAAGAGCCCTCAAAATTAGACTTAATACTTTCGACAGAACCTGAGATTGTCGATAAGATTGATTACAAAACTCCGATAGGCAAGAGTGACCATGTACTAATAGAATTAGAATTAAAAGAACAAATGGATCAAAGCAAAAACGATAAACATAGAATAGGAAGACTAATGTACAACAAAACAAATTTTGAGAAACTAAAAATATTTTTTTGTAACGCAAACTGGGAAAAATTCCTAAACGAAGAAACAGGGATGGAAAAAAAATGGAACATACAGTTCTACAAGAAATTTATAATGAGGTAGTGAATAAATATGTACCACAACAAAAAATGGAAAGAACATACATAAAAAGCTGGTACAACAAAAGTTGCAGTGAAGCTAAGGATAACAGAGACAAAGCTTGGAAGAAATGGAAAAGAGACAAGAAAACAAGCTAATGGCAAATGTACATCAAACTAAGAAATGAGAATGTAAAAATACACAGAGATGAAGAGAAACTATGAAAAAAAGATAATAGATAAATGCAAGGAAGAACCCCAACTATTTTACAGATATGTAAATGGAAAACTGAAGAACAAACAAGAATTAGAAAAACTACGCCAAGGTAAAAATGAATATACGGAAGAACTGGAAATGGCTGAAATTATGAACAACCATTTCAAATTAGTATTCACAATAGAAAACTCACCTTACTGTAAGGAAATAGTGAGAGATTTATCCCCCTCAATGAAAGAAATAATCATAACACAAAAGGAAATCAGTGACCAAATTAAAACCCTTGATGTTAGAAAATCACATGGTCCGGACGGAATTGCAAATTGGATACTAAAAGAATGCATAGAAGAATTAACAGACAAAATATACAATATAATTAAATTCTCACTTAAAGAAGGAAAAGTACCACAGGACTGGAAGAAGGCAAACATTGTACCAATATATATGGGAGGAAACAAAGAAGACCCATCTAACTACAGACCGGTCTCACTAACAAGCCCAGTAGCAAAAATTTGTGAAAAAGTTATCAAAAATAGATGGGTTAAGCATTTGGAAGAAAAAACTATACTGAATCCAAACCAATTTGGATTCAGACAAGGAAGGTCATGTACAACTTGATTTGCTTCTACTCAAGACTAATAGACATAATAAAAGAGAGATGGGTGGGCAGACTGTGCCTTTCTGGACCTACAAAAGGCAGTTGATAAGGTACCACACAAAAAACTAATAAAGAAGATTGAGTCAATAGGTGGCATCAGAGGAAAATTATTGGAATGGATGAAAGACTTCCTGACTGGGAGGAAAATGAGAGTAGTAATTAGAGATAAATTCTCAAACTGGGAAGAAGTGATAAGCTGTGTCCCACAGGGATCAGTACTGGCCCAGATCATGTTTGCCATATACATTAATGACATGGATGAAGATATAGAGTGTTATATGAATTTCTTTGCAGATGATGCAAAGATACTAAAGAAGGTATAAACGGGGAAGACTGCAACTCATTTCAACAAGATTTGGACAAGATCTGTAATTGGACTCAAAAGTGGGAAGTAAAATTCAATATCAAGAAATGTAGTATAATGGAATTTGGAAAGAGTAAAAACAGAATATTGAAAGATTACAAAATCGGTGAAGAGGTGAAAAAAGTAAACTCGGAGAAAGATCTTGGAGTGATGATCAGCAAGGACATGACACCGGATAAGTATATTGATGAAATATTCGGAGAAACCTACAATTTATTGAGGTCAATTAAAGTGGCGTTTGCTTATTTGGATGAGGAAATGATAAAAAAAAAAATTCTAACTACATTAATAAGACCAAAACTTGAGTATGCAGCAACACTATGGACACCCAGTACCAAAAAGAATATAAAAAATATATATATATATAGAAAAAATACAAACTCTTTCCAAACTGACATATGAGCAAAGACTGTCCAAACTAGAATGACCAACTTTAGAACAAAGAAGGGAATGAGGAGACTTACTGACTATAGAATAATGAAAGGAATGGAAGTCTTAGATAAGAATGACTTGTTAATATGGGATAATGGTAAAACGAGGACACGAAAAGAAAAAAAAAAAAGGATAGTTACCGAAGAGATCTAAAAAGGAACAGCTTCCCACACAGAGTGATAGATACTTGGAACAAATTAGACAACGAAACATGTGTGTGCAAACACTATTCATTATTTTAAGAAAAAAAAAATGATGCTGAGAGATACAAAGATGGGTCTTCCCATATAATACAACTAGGTAAATAAAGAATTTGTGGGAAAACCCTGTTTCGGCCATGGCATTCCTTGGGGAGACGGGACTGCTCAAACAGACAGTCTAGGCAACAACAACAACAAAACAAAGAACACAAAATTGGCAAACAGTTGTCAATATACTTAATCATGAAACAAACACCATAAAACTGTACAAGACACTCAACAGCATTATGCTATCCAACAGTAACAGAACACACTCTCATACAGAAATAACCATAATAAGTCAACTTACCCTGAAACAGACAATAAGGAAACATACTCATAAATCATTTTGCACAGACAAGCCACCTCACCCCTCACCTTGGTGACCTTACCCACTCATCACTAACACTCCCCACAACATTCCCAAACTGCAACTCACTCCTCCCTTTCAATTAAGTTTTCAATAAACACATCCATCTTCCTTCTTACATACCACCAGTCTCCTTTTTAATCTCATCTGTACTACAACCATGCACATTTAATGACAATTACTAAGGTTCTTTTTGGAGTAATACACTAAGACCATCTGTCATGTCTTTTCATAGCTGGAATATCCATAGTGGAGGATACCTAGTTCTTCCAATCTGTCCCATTTCACTTAGTCACCTTTTATGATGTGTAAGAGAAACGTGGTGACAGAATTCTTTTCTCTCAACACTAGGGATCAAAAAGAGGTAGAACCATAGAAACACTGACGTACAGCTTCAAGGAAACAGCACAAAAGAAAAACATCAGTACAGCAAAAGTATAATCACTCCTTTATCTATCTACTGAGGGCATCTTCCCCTTTATAAGGGAGATAACCAAGTCAAAGGCATGCACCCACTCCCATCCATCATTTTTGTTTCCCTCTCATCTTAGCTCCTCATGCCCACGTCTGGGTCAGAAGCAATGCAGGAAGACACATCACATCCACAGCAAGGCTGCATCAAAATACTATTCACAACCACTCCCCACCCCACTCCCACCTCCTGCCCCTTCCCTTCCTTGCTCAGGTACAAAATTCCTTTACCAGTAGAGATTTTAACTTTGACAAATGTATGACTGGTCCATAGGAGCACCCCAAAATAGTCAGTAATTCAGTATAGTAAACATGGAATATTGAAACGAGTTTTACTATTACAATTTTGAAATAAACTATACTAAAACACTCTTCCATAGCAGCACTTTTAATATATACAGTACTCACCTTTCTGAACACACTTCATAAATGGCTTCTTATTCTTTGATTGAAATTCCCTGTAGTTGTTCATGAGATATTCTGTCATTTCTTCAACATCAATGTACTCATTGTCATTCATATACTGTAAGTAAAAAAGAAAGTTTACTCAAACTATGTGACATATTTCATTCTGGCTGGTTCAAACGTATCTGAGGAGAAGCCTCCTCCCATGTCTCTCTAGCAAGAGAAACATGGCTTCCAGTTAACCGGCCCCATGAGCACTCAAGGAACAAATAATTTATTTACCTCGTTGTATTTTGCAGGAAAAGAGCTACAGGTACTCCTCGTTTAGTGACCTACTCGGTTAACGACAACTCGGAGTAACGACGGGCTTTATGACATTCGTTTAACGTAAATCTCCCGAAGTTACGACGTGTACGATAATTAAGTTGGCTGAGGCAAATTTGTATGATGTTATAAATGAACTTGTACGGTGGATATTACCTGTGAGGTAAAGTGTTCTGAAGCTTAGGTCTACATTACCATCCTGCAAGCTGAAAAAACTACCTGGGGTACAGTATATACCGGTAGTGGTAAATTTCTAGTTTCGACCAAGGGCGCAATATAGCAATAGAAAATTAATCATTAATTTTGTAAATTATAATGTATCAACGTAATATGCAATTTTGTGAGGGGCAAAAAAAGGTGCTAAAATAAATTTCGTAAGTAACGAAGTCATGTCGGACCAATGGTACACCATGTTTGTTATGATAGATGCTGATGTCGAAGAAATGAAAGGATGATAAATCCGTCTAACCTAAACTAAACTAACCTAACCTGTGTTTGATAAATCATTACCTGCAAATTAAATGTCATCCGGCTCGTCCTCGTGAGAGACGTTGGCAGACGACAAGATGGCGTCCCGATCCTATGCTACTGACTTCGTTCATTAGCATATTTTCTTGTAGCATGGTATTTTTTTACTTTCATTTCCGCCCACAAAATTGCATATTACGTTGATACATTTTAATTTACAAAATTAATAATTAAATCTCTATTGCTATATTGCATCCATGGTCGAAACTAAAAAAATACCCCGGTATTCAATATGGAATGTCAGCATACGCGGATTTGGTCATATACGGTAATTTTGGAACATAACCACCGTAAATAAACAGTAAATAAAGCTTTAATGTACTGTATAAAAGAGGGAAAATACACAAAAATAAAGATACATGTATTGCCGGACATTGTACATACAGTACATGTACGTATATGTATACACTTTCGCTTAATGACCAATTCGGTTAAGGACGGCGCGCTGGTCCCAATTGTCGTCGTTAAACGAGGAGTACCTGTATGCTTGTAGCGACCTGCTATTGTATCTTTCTGCATCCAGTTTTTTCTTAACCACTTCACTCCGGACTTAAATCTCGCGGGCAGCAGCCAATGCCAGCCGTACGACGTGTCGTAATAATACTCGCATCATAAAATATAGTCACCGCTTATATCGATCGTTCTCTCTTTCACCCGCGAATTTTGAAAACCACAGAGAATGGGATTCAGGGCACATTTGGGAGAATGTAAAAACACAGGGGCAACTACAATAAATATAATCAAGACGCCGATATGGCAGCGTCGCGAATCCACTTGCTCCTCATGACGCCTACGTAGGCGGCACCGTATGGAAGGGGTTAAAGTATAGTTTTAGCACTTCATTCAGTTTGTTCCAGATACCTATCACTCTGTGTGGAAAGCTATTCTTCTTCAGATCTCTTCTGTAATTGTCCTTCTTAAGTTTCTTCTCATGTCCTCTTGTATTTCTTCTGTCCCATTTTAGTAGGTCATCCCTATCAAGAGTTCCCATCCATTTCACATCATCAGCATAGAAGTTCATATAACATTTCATGCCTTCATCTATACCATTTATATAAATGGCAAACATTATCGGAGCCAATACAGAGCCTTGGGGGACTCCGCTTATTATATCTTCCCAATTTGAGCTCGTCTCTAAATACCACCCTCGTTTTTCTTCCGTTCAAGAAATCTTTCATCCATTCCAATAACTTTCCTTGTATTCCACCTATTATTTCAATTTTCTTAGTAGCTTTTTGTGTGGTACTTTGTCAAAAGCTTTTTGTAAGTCCAAGAAAGCACAATCTGCCCATCCATCGCTTTCTTGTATTCTTTCTATTAATCTTGAGTAAAAGCATATTAAGTTTGTAGTACATGATCTTCCACTTCTAAAACCAAATTGTTTTGAATTTAGTATTTTGTTCTCTTCCAAGTATTTAATCCATTTATCTTTAATGACTTTTCATATATTTTTGCTACTGTGCTTGTAAGGGATATTGGTCTATAGTTTGTTAGATTTTCTTTGTCTCCTCCTTTGTATATTGGTACAATATTTGCATTTTTCCAATCCTGTGGTACTCTTCCTTCGTTGAGTGAGAAGTCAATTATCCTATGTATTTTGTCTGTTAATTCATCTATACATTTTTTCAATATCCAGTTTGCAGTTCCATCGGGCCCATATGATTCTGACATAAAGATTTTTTATTTGGTCCTTTATTTCTTTTTGTGTCATCATTATTTCTTTCATTTCGGGGGTGTGGCTAGGGTGGGGCAGTGATGTTGTTGTCGTTTCTTAGACTGTCTGGTTGAGCAGTCCTATTTCCCTGAGGAATGCCACAGGTAGAGCACAGTTTTCCCATAATTCCTTTATGCAGTGTATATTGTGTTGTTGGCGTGCTATGTGGGGGAGTGTGATGAGGTGTTCTGTGTCCTCTGTGTCATGGTTACATCTGGGGCAATAAATTTCTGTGGCTGGGTCTATTCTGTACTGGATTTGTCATAGTGCTGGATGGTAACCTGAATGCAATTATGTAAATATGGTTCTTCTTTTCTTAAGGTCTGTCTGGAAGGGCATGTTGAAGAATGAGTTGAGTTTCATCTTAAGAGTGCTCGTTTTGTGATCTGAGCGTGTATGCGTTTTGTATGGAAGTATTTACCCCCTCTGGGGTATTGGCTGCATGTTATCATGGCAAAGTAACATGCAGCTGATACTTTAGGGTCTATATGAGGTGCCCCTACGGACCAGAGGCATACATCCTTTTGTCTGTGATAGAGGAGACTCTATTCATAGAGAAATGATGACACTATTATTATACTGCGACCGTCCGTAAATAGCAACAAGATTTTCCCCATAATTTGACTCCATGAATAGAATTTTCACTACATAAGGGCACGTGTAGAGGTTCTACTCTATTACCCTTGAATAGAAACAGATAACATTTGTGGCGCATGATCTTCCCTGTCTAAAATAAAATAGTTTCGTATTTAGAATATTGTTCTCCAGATGTTTAATCCATCTACTTTTGATTATTTTTCCACAAAATTTAGCTATCATAATTGTAAGAGAGACCAGTCTATGGTTTTATGGGTCTTCCCTGTCTCCCCCTTTAAATATTTGCATGATATTGACATTTTTCTAGTCTTGCAGTACCTTTCCTTCTTTGAGTGAGCACTCTATTATCTTGTATATTTTGTCCATTATATATCTATACATTCTTTTAGTATCCAGTTTGCAATTTTGTCCAGGCTGTGTGATTTTCTGACATCAAGATTCATTATTTGGTCCCTTATTTCTTTCTGTGTCACAATTATTTCTTTCATTGGTGGGGTCTTTCTCCACATCCTTCATCCCAATTTTGTATGTTTTCTTTTGTGAATACAGGTTGTTTTTTATGTAATACATAAAGTTCCTTTTATCCAGCAAGCTCAGTGTACCTGATAAGTGATAATTCTGTTGTTTTGAGAGTCCCTCTTATCAACCAAAACTGACCTGACCTGACCAGACGTCAGATATGGGCCAACTACGCAATTTGAAGCATTATTCGAACAATATTTACCTTGTTTGAACATTTGTTTTTCAAATCTGTAAGTTATGAAACTTACAGATTAATGGGAAGTTGAGATTTTAGCCTTCAGGAAACTTGGTTGTCGTATGTCCTTGAAGATACATTTCTTGCATTCTCACCTAGATTTCTTCCCCGAAAACTTGGGGGCTGTCAGTGAGGAGCATTTGCGAGAGATTTCATCAGGATATCGCAACTATGGAAAGAAGATATCAAGGACGATGGAATACTGCTATGATGGGAGATTACATATGGTCACTAGTCAGAAAAGACGAAAGCATGCATTCTAGAAAATCTCGATCGTCAAAGCACTTCTAATCATGAGAAGAGTCATCAAAACACTTGCAGTGCAAAGTTGTGTTGTTTATTTTGTTCTTACTAATATTGTAGCTCTTAAATACACTTCATATTATGAAAAAAATACTAGATGTATAATTATCCTTAGAATGCTAAAGTAGATTGAATCAATTAACTACTGTAGAGAAAGGTTGCGTATATAACAATAAAATATAAAATCAAGAATAAATAAAGAAATATCGATGTTACGTCAAAACTAATGTGATATTTGGATTCAGTGACACGAAATACATATATAAACATGAAAAAATACAAATAAACAAAACATGTGTTACATTGTGTTATGTGATCATGATAATATTGAGCAACCGTTAAGTAATAGTGACCACAGTGTTCAAGCTAGAACATCTGCAAAGATGCATAAAGCTGCACTGATTGTAGGTTTTTGAAAACACTCAGCAGCTGGAGGCATTGCTATCCTCATAATGACTTCAAAAGTGTACCTCAAGTTGCAGCTGCACTCCCTGTACTTCAAGCCAGTGTTCAGTGCACTTTTTCTGGCCTACAGCATGGTTATGGACTACCATGGTCAGATCACCTGCTTGGAAAGGATTTGTTCTCATGGGAGAGGAAGAAAAGTCTGAAGAAAAATGAAATGATAGTTGTATAAAAAAGAGGGCTATTGCCACTGAGAACTGTGGGATATTCATTAGGGTTTATGTTATGGCTCAGGAGGCATGTACCAGGAGACTTGGACATTGAGGTTTACATCTAAATCAACCAATGAAAATGGGGAAAACTATTGGAGACATAGTAGCAGAGAAAGGCAGAAACATGGAAAAAATTGTTGTGAGAGGTAAACTGAAATGAGATGTAGTTTGAAAGTTAGAAACAGAATTTTAGTTGTAGAAAAATTTTGTATGGGTTTGTTCATGTGGGCATAATTTGTTAATGCAAAGTGTGTATATATTTCCTGCAAGACATGAGTCAATTTCACCTCCGGTATGTAACAATGAATATGATGAGCCACATTCACTTGGTTATACATGATTTCTGATGTATACAGCACAGGTGAGAGGCACAGAAGACATAATCTGAACAGTGAGGCCTGGGTGTCATTACAAAGGATTACAAAGGCGGAGCATGCAGACAGGAGACCTTTTGGTCCATAACTAAGTCACCACCCCTCCCTCCCTTTTTTCTTGGCTCCTCCTGGATGACGGGTCATCCCTGCACCTCGCCCACTGCCCTGGGTAAAAAGCAATGTAGCAAGACACAGCACATCCACAGCAAGGGCATTTTATTAAATCAGCAATCCCCGTTAGATTGCCTCTCGGTACACTAACCAGTCACTGCAACTATCCTAAGACCTAACTTAAATTTATGTTGATATCGGTGCATTATTTTTTACACCAATTTACTGAAATAGAAAAAGGAATAAAGTATTTTTGCAGAATGTCTAAAAAAAGGAGGTACAGTGATGGTGGACTGGCTGGTGAGGTTATTTAATGTTTGCTGGAGAGAGGGTAGAGTGCCGGAGGACTGGAGGAGTGCCTGTATAGTTCCACTCTACAAGGGAAAAGGGGACAAGTGTGAATGTAGTAGTTTCAGAGGGATTAGCTTGTTGAGTGTAGTTGGGAAGGCTTATGGGAGGATCTTGATTGAGAGGATTAGGAGAGGAACAGAGGGAGTAAGTGGTGAGGAACAGTGTGGTTTAGGACAGGTAGAGGTTGTGTAGATCAGATCTTTGTGGTAAGATAGATATGTGAGAAAGCTATAGGAAAGGGGAAGGATGTTTTTTTGGGCTTTTATGGATCTGGAAAAGACTTACGACAGGGTAGACAGAAAGGCACTGTGGGAGGTTATCCATATATATGGGATAGGAGGAAAGCTTCTAGGAGCTGTCAAGAGTTTTTATGAGAGTAGTAGAGCTTGTATCAGGATTAGAAATGGAGAGAGTGAGTGGTTCGAGGTAAAGGTGGGACTTCGTCGAGGATGTGTTATGTCGCCCTGGCTGTTCAACTTATACATGGATGGGGTAGTGCGAGAGGTAAATGCAAGGGTAGTGGGTTAGGGATTGGAGATGGTTAAAGAAAATGGAGAAAAGTGGGAGGTGAGCCAGCTGTTGTTTGCTGACGACACTGAAGAAGAACATAAGAAATAAAGGAGACTGCAAAAGACCATAAGGCCTACACTAGGCAGCTCCGTGTCCATCACCACCTGTCATCCCCATCCATAAAGTTGTCTAATTGTTTTTTAAAACAACTGATAGTTTCAGCGCTTACTACATGGTTACTAAGTTTATTCCATTCATCGACCACCCTATTAGTAAACCAATTCTTGCTGATTTCCTTCTTAAATCTAAATTTGTCCAGTTTATACCCATTACTGCGAGTCCTGCCCTGTTGTTTTATTATGATGACCTTGTTTGCATCACCCTTGTTATAGCCTTTGATCCACTTGAACACTTCTATTAGATCACCCCGCACTCTGCGTCTTTCCAGAGAGTGTAAGTTTAGGTTCCTAAGCCTCTCTTGGTAAGGCAAATTTCTGAGTCCTTGTATCATTTTGGTCATTCTTCTCTGTACTGATTCTAGTGAATTTACGTCCATTCTGTAGGACGGAGACCAAAACTGTACCGCATAGTCAAGGATGGGTCTAACTATCGCTAGATAGAGTTTAATAATTACCTCTGCACTTCTATTCGTTACTGTCCTAGCAATGAAGCCTAATGCTCTGTTAGCTTTATTTCTGGCACTAATACACTGGTTCCTGGTTTTAAGGTCCGGACTCACCAGACCTCCCAAGTCCCTCTCGCACTCAGATTTTTCTAAAAACGTGTTATCTAAGTTGTATCTATTTTCGGGGTTGTGTAGCCCTATGTTTAACACGCTACACTTAGAGATATTGGCAGGATCGGAGGAGGGATTGAGGAAGTTGGTGACAGAGTTTGGGAGAGTATGTGATAGAAGAAAGATAAAGATAAATGTGGGTAAAAGTAAGGTGATGAGATGTACAAGGGGTGAAAGTGGCAGTAGACTGGAAGGGAGCATTAAGGGAGAGTGACTGGAAGAAGTGGATAGTTTTAGATACTTGGGTGCAAATGTGGCAGGAAAAGGTGGAGTGAAGGTGGAGGTAGAATGTAGATTGAGAGAAGCGAGTAAATGCCTTGGTGGATTGAAGAGTGTAATGAGAAATAGACATTTGGGAATGGATGCTAAGAGGAGACTGTATGAAGGAGTGATTGTGCCAAAAGCATTGTATGGGGCAGAAGCATGGAACATAAGAGAAGAAGAGAGAAGGAGTTTGAATGTGTTTGAGATGAAGTGTCCGAGAAGTATGATGGGGGTTACTAGGCTAGAGTGAGAAATGAGATTAGGAGAAGAATGGGGGTGGAAAGGGAGTTGGGAGATAGGGTTGATGAAAGAGTATTAGGATGGTTTGGACACATGGAAAGAATGATTGAAGACTAGTAAAAGGTATGGAAGGCAGATGTGCACAGAGTGAACATGAGGGGTCGTCCTAGGATGAGGTGGATGGATGGGGTGAAGGGGGCTTTGGGGAAGAGGGGAATGTCTGTTGAGGAAGGATGGGAGAGGACAGAAGACAGGGGTGAATGGAGAATGGTTGTATATGGATGATGTTGTGATGCATGAGGTGGAATGGGCAGGGGGATGGGGGGGTGAGGTAGTATGTGTGAGCAAAATTTGACGCAGCCTGAAGGGATTTCTCCCCCGTCTTCTCCTTTTATGCATGGGTGGGTCACCAATTTAATGAAGCGGCCTTGCTGTGGATGTGCTGTGTCTTGCGACACTGCTTCTGACCCAGGGCAGTGGACAAGGTGCAGGGATGACCCGTCATCCAGGAGGTGCTAAGATAAGAGGGAGGGTGGAGGGGTGTGGAGTGTATTCAGGGATGGAATGGGTGGGAATGATGTTATGCCTTTTCCTTTTTGGCTACCTCCCTTGTAAGGGGGAAAAAGCCTTGGTATAAGTATGTACTTTCAAAGGAGTTATTTTGTTTAATCATGTTATCTATAATCATGATAATCTGAATAAAAAGCCTTATTTCAACAGCTCATGTCTATTATTATGAAACCCAGAAGAGAATTAAGTCTTGTCTCTGGACCTCTACTAGTATTGAGACTTCTTATGGTCATGGACATAGTCCACAACATGGAATACTGACCATAGTATTAATAGTTATTTCATATACTAGTTATCATAGCCATAACCAGCTATGTAATAGGCACAGCATAGCCTTTCCAACATCTTAATTCATACCATAACAATGTATGTATTATTTGTGAACAACATCCTCTATGACTACTACTAGTAGTATATCCGACATGTCGTGCGTAAACAAGCGCAACTAATTTACCTAGTTGTATTTTGCGGGAAGGGGAGCTACACTCATGGTGTCCCGCCTTTGTATCTCGCAATGTCTAGTTTGCTTTTAAACTCATAAATGGTCTTTGCACACACTATTTCTTTGTCCAGTTTGTTCCAAGTGTCCACTGTATGTGGAAAACTGTTTTTCTTCAGATCTCTTCTATAGCTATGTTTTTTTATTTTCTTTCCATGTCCTCTTGTGTTTCTCTTGTCCCAGTTTAACAATTCTTCTCTATCGAGTATTTCTGTGCCCTTCACAATTCTGTAGATGGTCAGTAGGTCAACTCTCTCTCTTCTTTGCTCCAAAGTCGATAACTCCAGTTTAGCCAATCTCTCCTTATATGACAAGTTTGCAAGTGCAGGAGCCATTTTTGTGGCTGCTCTCTGGATTTTTTCTATTTTCTTTTTATTCTTTTTGGTACTGGGTGACCATAATGTCGCCGCATATTCTAGTCTAGGCCTTATCAGTGTGACCAATATTTTTTTAATCATTTCGCCGTCCAAATATGTAAATGCCACTTTTATTGATCTTAGCAAGATGTAGGATTCTCCGACAATTTTGTTTATCTGTTTATCATAGGACAAGTCGTTTGAGATAATTACATCCAAATCTTTTTCGGATCTCTCCTTTTTTACCTCCTTAGTTCCAATTTTATATTGTCCTGATATTCTGTTTTGGCATTTTCCAAACTCCATTATGCTACACTTGTTAATATTGAAGTCTACTTCCCATTTCTGACTCCAATTCCATACTTTATTCAGGTCTTCCTGCAGTGATTCGCAATTCTTTTCAGTTTTTACTTTTCTCAACAGTTTGGCGTCATCTGCAAAGAAGCTCATGTAATATTTCACATCATCCATGTCATTCACATAAATAGCAAACATTATTGGAGCCAATACAGATCCTTGCTGTACTCCACTGATCACCTCTTTCCAACCTGAATATTTTTCTCTGAACACTACTCTCATCTTCCTACCAATCAGGAAGTCCTCCATCCATTTTAGTAGGTTCCCTTGTATCCCTCCTATATGTTCCAGTTTTTTTTTTTAATAATTTTTTGTGTGGTACTCTGTCAAAATCGTTTTGTAAGTCCAGGAAGGCACAATCAGCCCATCCATTCCTTTCTTGCACTATGTCTATTAATCTTGAGTAGAAACATTAAGTTTGTGGTGCATGATCTTCCTTGTCTGAACTCAAATTGTCTTGGGTTTATTATATTATTGTCTTCCAGGTGTTTTACCCAACTATTCTTGATGATTTTCTCACAAACTTTGGCTATAGTGCTTGTTAGTGAGACTGGCCTGTAGTTAGTTGGTTCTTCCTTGTTTCCTCCTTTATACATTGGTGCTATGTTAGCATTTTTCCAGTCTTTTGGTATTTTTCCTTCTATAAGTTTGACCATAATGTCGCCACATATTCTAGTCTAGGCCTTATCAGTGTGACCAATATTTTTTTTATAATTTCTTCGTCCAAATATGTAAATGCCACTTTTATTGATCTTGGCAAATTGTAGGATTCTTTGTCTGGGGTATTGGCTGCGTGTTATTGTGGCAAAGTATAACTGATATTTTAGGGTCTATATGGGGCGCCCCTTCGGACCAGAGCTGCACATCATTTTGTCTGTAATAGAGGAAAACTGTCATAGAGAAATGATGACACTTTTATACTACGACTGTCCCTCCGTTATGCTGTCCCCCAAACCCTTTCCTCTGAATATTTATTTCCTTTTTTTTTTTTTTTTGCCTACCCTGTGGTGGGGGAAGAGAATGCTAACACCAAGTCTTTCCACTTGAGTTGTAAGAGGCAACAAAAAAAATGGGACAGGAGATGGGATTAGGAGTCCTGCTACCTGTAGCCCCAAAAGGGGACATTCCTAAAAAAGTAAAGGGTCTGGGAGTTTTCCAAACACTACCCTAAGGTTTGGGTCTTTTAATGTGCGTGGATGTGGTAAAGATGAGAGTAAAAGGGAAGAGACAGGCAGTATGTTTGTGAGAGGAAAGATGGATGTACTGGCTCTGAGTGAAACTAAAATTAAAGAGAAGGGTGAGTGTGAGTTTGGGAGTGTAGCAGGGAGGTACTCAGGAGTGAAGAGTGGATGAGGGAGAGAAGGGGTGGCTATAGTAGTAAGTGAAGAGATAAGTTAGCGTGTAGTGGAATGGAAGGAGGTTTCATCAAGTTTGATGTGGATGAAGGTGAAGCTTGGAAGGGAGATGTGGGTTTTTGTGAGTGTATATGGGCCTGGTAGTGAGAAGAGCATAGAGGAAAGGAAGGCTTTTTGGGTAGATATAAATGAGTGCATGGAGGGAATAGGAAGAAATGTCAATGTAGTTGTACTGGGAGACCTTAACCACTTCACTCCGGGACTTAAATCTCGCGGGAAGCAGCCAATGCCAGTCGTACGACGTGTCGTAATAATACTCGCATCATAAAATATAGTCACCGCTTATATCGATTGTTCTCTCTTTCACCCGTGGATTTTGAAAACCATAGAGAATGGGATTCAGTGCATATTAGGGAGAATGTAAAAATGCAGGGGTGACTACAATAAATATAATCAAGACGCCGATATGGCAGCGTCGCGAATCCACTTGCTCCTCATGACGCCTACGTGTGCGGCACCGTATGGTAGGGGTTAATGCTAGGGTAGGAAACGAACCAATAGAGTGATTGGGAAGTATGGAGTTCCAGGTAAAAATCATAGTGCAGAATTAATGGTGGAGATGTGTCTTGAAAGAGAGTTGATGATAGCAAATGCAGTGTTTAGGAAGAAAATCAAGCATAAGTACACATGGGAGAGGGTGGTGGATGGAAGGGTGGCAGGTAAAGGACTATAGTGGTGACCAGGATTATGGTAGGAAGAATTAAGGATGTACATGTTCTAAGGGGAGAGAGTGGGGGAATATCAGATCATTTTCTGGTGGAAGGTAAATTGAGAGTGGAGAATAGGTGGAGAAAGAGGAAAAGGGCAGAAGGTGGGGAGGTAGAGTAAACTGCTTAAATGAGAGAAAAAAGGAGAATGAGTATAAGAAGCTGAGAAAGGAGTGGGAGGGAGTAAAGGATAGAGTAGAACTAGGAGTGGAGGAGGAATGGGGATGGTTCAAGGAGGGAGTCATAAGGTGTGCAAAGATGGTGTGTGGAACAAGGAGGGCGGGAGAAAATAGAAGGGAGGGTAGTGAGTGGTGGGATGAGGAAGCAAAGAAGGGTGTAGAAGAGAAGAAGCAGGCATTCATAAATTGGCTACAAATTAGGACAAGGGAATCTTATGAGAGGTACAAAGTAAAGAGAAGGGAAGTTAAGCATAAGATAAAGGAAGCAAAGAGGAGAGCAGATGTGAAATGGGGAAAGAGTATGACAGAAAATTTTGAAAGTAATAAAAAGATGTTTTGGAAGGAAATTAAAAGAGGAAGAGGAGGCAAATCAAGTAGAGAAGAAAAGGTAAAAGGTGCAGATGGAGAGATGATAATGGAAGAGAAAGCAGTGAGAGGAAGGTGGGCAGAGTATTTTAGGGAGCTGCTAAATGTGAAGGAGGTTAGGGAGGGAAAGGTAGTTGCAGTGGGAAGCACTAAGAAAATGAGAGTGATGAGTGAGGAAAATGAAGGAGAAATAGGGAAGGATGAAGTGATAGCAGCTGTTAAGATGATAAGAGCAGGTAAGGCACCTGGGATGGATGGATGCCATGCAGAGTGTCTGAAGAAAGGAGGTACAGTTATGGTGGACTGGCTGGTGAAGTTATTTAATGTTTGTTTAAGAGAGGGTAGAGTGCTGGAGGACTGGAGGAGTGCCTGTATAGTTCCGCTTTACAAGGGAAAGGGGGACAAGTGTAAGTGTAGAAGTTTCAGAGGGATCAGCTTGTTGAGTGTAGTTGGGAAGGTTTATGGGAGGGTCTTGATTGAGAGGATTAGGAGAGGAACAGAGGGAGTAATTGGTGAGGAACAGTGTGGGTTAAGAACAGGTAGGGGTTATGTAGATCAGATTTTTGTGGTAAGACAGATATGTGAGAAAGCTATAGGAAAGGGGAAGGATGTTTTTTGGGCTTTTATGGATCTGGAAAAGGCTTATGACAGGGTAGACAGGAAGGCACTGTGGGAGGTACTGCAGATACATAGGATAGGAGGAAAGCTGTTAAGAGCAGTCAAGAGTTTTTACAAGAGTAGTAGAGCTTGTGTTACGATTAGAAAATGGAGAGAGTTAGTGGTTTGAGGTAAAGGTGGGACTTCGTCAGGAATGTGTTATGTCGCCCTGGCTGTTCAATCTTTACATGGATGGGGTGGTGCTAGAGGTGAATGCAAGGGTAGTGGGTCAGGGATTGGAGATGGTTAAAGAAAATGGAGAAAAGTGGGAGGTGAGCCAGTTGTTGTTTGCTGATGACACTGCACTTGTATCAGGGTCAGAGGAGGGATTGAGGAAGATAGTGACAGAGTTTGAGGTGTGTGAAAGAAGGATGATGAAGATAAATGTGGGCAAAATTAAGGTGATGAGATGTACAAGGGGAGAGAGTGACAGCAGGCTGGAAGTGAGTATAAAGGGTGAAAGACTGGAGGAAGTGGATAGTTTTAGATACTTGGGTGCAAATGTGGCAGGAAAGGGAGGAGTGGGGGTGGAGGTAGAATGTAGATTGAGAGAAGCGAGTAAATGCCTTGGTGGATTAAAAAGTGTAATAAGAAATAGACATCTGGAAATGGATGCTAAGAGGAGACTGTATGAAGGAGTGATTGTGCCAACAGCACTGTATGGGGCAGAAACATGGAACATAAGAGAGGAAGAGAGAGGGAGTTTGAATGTGTTCGAGATGAAATGTCTGAGAAGTATGATAGGGGTTACTAGGATAGTTAGTGTGAGAAATGAGGAGGTGAGGAGGAGAACAGGGGTGCAAAGGGAGCTGGGAGATAGGGTTGATGAAAGAGTACTGGGATGGTTTGGACACATTGAAAGAATGAGTGAAGAAAGATTAATAAAAGAAGTGTGGAAGGCAGAGGTGGAAGGAGTGAATATGAGGGGGCCTAGGATGAGATGGATGGATGGGGTGAAAGGGGCATTACAAAAGAAAGGAATGTCTGTGGTGGAAGGACGAGAGAGGACAGAAGCTAAGGGTGAATGGAGAAGGGTTGTGTATGGATGATGCTGTGATGTATGAGGGGGAGTGGGTGGGGGATGGGGGGTGAGGAAGTATGTATGAGAAAAAAATCACAGCCTGATGGTATTTCTCTAAGTCTTCTCCTATTCTGCATGAGGGGGGCAGAGAGGGGGGGTCGCCGAATTTATGAAGCGGCCTTGCTATGGATGTGGTGTCTTGTGACACTGCTTCTGACCCAGGGCAGTGGACAGGATGCAGGTATGACCTGTCATCCAGGAGGTGCCAAGATAAGAGGGAGGGAGGAGGGTGGAGGGGAGTGGAATATATAGGAAATGGAATGGGTGGGAGTGGTTTCTATGCCATTTTCTTTTTGGCTACCCCCCATGTAAAGGGGGAAAAAGCCTTTCGTGTATGTATGTGTGTATAAAAGTGAGCAACCTATTATGTTATGTATTTTGTCCGTTAGTTCTTCTTTGCATTCTTTTAGAATCCAATTTGCAATTCCATCCGGGCTATGTGATTTCCTGAAATCAAGGTTTGATAGATATTCCATTATTTCTTTTTGTGTTATTATTATTACGAGAGTAGAAGAGCATGTGTCAGGATTGGAAACGGTGAGAGTGAGTGGTTCGAGGTAAAGGTGGGACTTCGTCAAGGATGTGTTATGTCACCCTGGCTGTTCAACTTATACATGGATGGGGTGGTGTGAGAGGTAAATGCAAGGGTGGTGAGTCAGGGATTGGAGATGGTTAAAGAAAATGGAGAAAAGTGGGAGGTGAGCCAACTGTTCTTTGCGGACGACACTGTGCTTGTGGCAGGATCGGAGGAGGGATTGAGGAAGTTGGTGAAAGAGTTTGGGAGAGTGTGTGAAAGAAGAAAGCTGAAGATAAATGTGGGTAAAAGTAAGGTGATGAGATGTACAAGGGGTGAAAGTGGCAGCAGACTGGAAGTGAGCATTAAGGGAGAGCAACTGGAAGAAGTTGATAGTTTTAGATACTTCTGTGCAAATGTGACAGGAAAAGGTGGAGTGGAGGTGGAGGTAGAATGTAGATTGAGAGAAGCAAGTAAATGCCTTGGTGGATTAAAAAGTGTAATGAGGAATAGACATTTAGGAATGGATGCTAAGAGGAGACTGTATGAAGGAGTGATTGTGCCAACAGCACTGTATGGGGCAGAAACAGAAAACAAAAGAAAAAAAGAGAGAAGGAGTTTAAATCTGTTTGAAAATAGGTGTCTGAGAAGTATGATAGGGGTTACTAGGCTGGATAGAGTGAGAAATGAGGAGGTGAGGAGAACAGGGGTGGAAAGGGAGCTGGGAGATGGGGTTGATGAAAGAGTATTAGGATGGTTTGGACACATGGAAAGAATGAAGAAACACTTGTAAAAGAGGTATGGAAGGCAGATGTGGAAGGAGTGAACATGAGGGGATGTCCTAGGATGAGATGGATGGATGGGGTGAAAGGGGGCTTTGGGGAAGAGGGGAATGTCTGTTAAGGAAGGACAGGAAAGGGCAGAAAACAGGGGTGAATGGAGAATGGTTGTATATGGATGATGCTGTGATGCATGAGGTGCAATGGGGGGTGAGGTAGTATGTGTGAGCAAAATTTGACGCAGCCTGAAGGGATTTCTCCCCGTCTTCTTTTCTGCATGGGGGGACGGAGAGGGGGGGTCGCTGATTTAATGAAGCGGCCTTGCTGTGGATGTGCTGTGCCTTCCGACACTGCCTCTGACCCAGGGCAGTGAACAGGGTGCAGGGATGACTAAAAGGAGGGTGGAGGGGAGTGGAGTGTATTTAGGGATGGAATGGGTGGGAATGATTTTACGCCTTTTCTTTTTGGCTACCTCCCTTGTAAGGGAGAAAAAGCCTTGGTATATGGTATGGTATTATCTCGCTCATGGGGGGGGGGAGACTGCACTTCATTTACTTCGACCCAATATTGTGCTTTCTCTCTAGTAAAAACATATTTGAAGTTATCATTCATGACTTAGGCCATTTCTAATTCTTCTATGTATTCTATATTCCCTTGGCATAGTTCCACCACTTCCTGTTTGTTTCTAAGTTTACCATTCACATATTGATAGAATAGCTCGGGTTGCTCTTTGCATTCATCTATAATATCTTTTTCATGCTTCCTTTTTTCCTCTCTTCTCACTTTAACATACTCATTTCTATAGTTTATAAACTTGCCATTTTCCAGTTTTTTTTTTTTTTTTTTTTTATCTTTTCTCCATCTTTTCCAAGCTCTGTCCCTTCTATCTTTTGCCTCACTGCAATTTTTGTTGAGCCAGCATTTAATGTACACTCTAGCTTCTGTCCTGGTACGTGCTGATTCACCCCTTCATTGTAATTATCCATCAAGATATCCCACTTCTCTTCCACTTTTGTCTCTTCCATGTAAAAATTTTCCCAGTTTGCATTCTGGAAGAACTTCTTTAGTTCTGCAAAGTCTGTTTTGTTGTACATCAATCTTCCTTTCCTATGCTTTTCATTTCTCTCCATGTATATTTCTTCCTTTAGTTCAGTCTCAATGAGTATATGGTCATTCTTTACAATTGGTGTCTTGTATTGGATTTTATCCACAATTTCAGGTTCTGTTGTAAATATTAAATCTAGTTTCGACGGCTCCTCATTATTTCTGCCATGTCTGTACTTGAAAAAGCTGTAACAAGCGAAACGTCGTACCAATAAAGGTTTCGATCTCACACAGTGTTTATTCTCACATTATTTCTGTATCTGGTGTTTTCACTGACCCACTGAGTCATTGTATATTCCATGATCATGTCCAGTAGTACATTACCCCAACAAGTCTTCTCCTCCTCCCACTGTCATGTTCCCCCAACAAATTTCTTTGCAATTGAAGTCCCCATAATTACCAGATTACCCCCGCCCATTAGTACCTCATTTAATGATTGCCTTGTATCTTCTAGCATTTTTGTATGCTCGTTCTCTTTCCAATTGTTTGTTTTTGGGGGCACATAAGTCACCACAAACTTTCTACTTTTCATGTTCTTGTCTTCGATTTTTATCATGATCAGTTCTACATTACCTTTGCCCTCCGCAATTTTTCTCATATTCATTTTTCTTGGCCAAGAACATGATTCCTCCTCCCTGTTTCTTGTCTTTTTTTAATCCAGTAACTGTGTAGTCCATGTCCAACACTGATGGATGGTATTTCACCCCTTAATTTAGTCTCCACAATTGCCATTATGTCTGGTTTTTCTTCGAGGAGGTAATTGTTAAGTTCATTCAGTCCTGAAATTAATCCATCAATGTTGGTATAGGCCACTTTCAATTTTTTTCTTTCTCCATTTTTTTTTGTCTTTGGTTCGCCCATTCTGATGTACCATTTCCTCAGCCTCATGTTGATTACTCTCCAATAGAATTCCTTGCTTTCGGCCTCTTGTTATCTTTGCATTTTTTTTCTTTGCTGCATCTCTTAGTGTCTTCTCTTTTTCTAATTCCTCAATACCCATTTCTCTTTTTATCCATATCTTATTGTACTTTTCACTCTTTGCCAAGTTACCTACTTTTTCAAATATGTCTTATACTACCATTTGTGATCTTAGTTTTATCTTTAGGGGTCGATTTCTATCCTTAGAATAGTGACCAATCCTATATGCATAGTTGACGTCTTTCGCTGCATCTTGGGCTCCATCCTGAATTTCTTTTAAGATTGCTATTGCTGTCTCTTTTTCTTCTTTTCCTCTCATGTACCTTGCCAGACCATGTTTTACTTTTGGTCCATGTACCACAACACATTTTTTCCTATCCACTGTGTCTCTGACCCAATTTGCTTTTTCATTAATTACTTGGATAATTGTGTCTTTTGCATTTTCATGCATTTGTTGTTGGACTATTTCTTTGAAAACAATTTCTTTATTTTCAATGTTTTCCTTCCATTTCTTAATCTTTTGGATACTTTCTTCACCTAAGTTCTCTTCAATTTTTTCAGTCATCACTTGTATTTGTTGTTTACCTCTTTTTTTTAAGTTGTCGCTATTGGTATCATTACTTCTCTTCTTTTCATTATCACTCTTCAGCTCTCTTATATAATTTTTCATTTCCTTAATCTCGTTTCTTAGATCCAAGTTAGTTTTCCTCAGGTCGGAAATTTCAATGTTTGCTTGCGTTAAGCAAACCATTAGTCCAACGATTTCGTTCAAGTCCATAAATTCATTCTCCCACCGCATCCTATTTTTGCTCATTTCCCTCTCTATCTCTAAGATTTGACTTAAACTCCTTTTGTACTTACTGAATCCTGAAAAAGCATTGTTGTGATATTCTCTCATGGTCGCAGGAGTTTTGTAAAGATTGTTTACATCGTGGTTTGGCATGTCATCACTAGATGGCTCTGATCTGAAGTTGTTTTACAAAGGATTACAAAGGCGGAGCATGCCGACAGGAGACCTTTTGGTCCATAACTAGGTCGGATGCGAAAAAAATCACAATAATGTTCGAGTCAGACTTTTCGTTATTTTCTTTAATTTTTTTTTGCTAATTATGTCTTAATACATTTAACTAGCATTTAAGAGATATCATTTTGGACACCCACAATTTCTCCCCTCCCATACAATACAAACCAGGTTTCCTTTTTCGTTGTTAATCCTCTTCATTGGGGCCCAGTGATGGAGGTGTTGTCAGTTCCATGGTCGGCGTGTGTGGTATCAGAGAATATGCCTACATGTTCTGCATTAAGACACCACTGACAAATTACCAACAATCTTAAAAGTTGCTCATACACTTGCAGAACAGCAAGTCAAATTGAAAATTGTATGCATGCACTAAATGCTACAATCATTCAAATGTACCACAAAAGATGACAGTGTAAACATTACATCTGCAATGATGGCGTTGCCCGCTTTGCATGCACCTACCTACATGTTCTCCATTAAGGCTTAACTGCCGTGTTACCTTTAGATTTTTACTTGGAAAATTGTTTTGCCAAGGTTAACCAAATTTGTGTTTAAATTTGTGAAAATGTTTGTTTTTGAAGAATTGGGCATACACTTGCAATACAGCAAAATTTCAATAATCTGTGCATAAGCTGAATGCTACAAGCATTCAAACTGAGGCATTATCATTCGAGGTGTAAACAGTACATCTGCAATGGTGGCGTCGCCTGCAGATTTGTGCATACCTAACTATTTGTATGTTTACAAGGTGCTTCTGAAATGTTCACAAATGTTCATGATAGCTAGGTCAACATAAAAATGGAATTCCTGATATTTGAGCTCAAGTAGTTCTCATGAGATGCAGAAAGTCACTATGAGTACAATGCAATTTGAATTATCCATCTAGCTGTCCTAGTTCCCAAGATATTGCATTTTGAACAGTCTCACTAAACGCCGACCAAAACCACACAATGACGGGTTTTGCTCAAATGCATAATTTATATATATAAAATACCATATGGTTGCATTATTTGACCTATTTTCTTTAAAATGTGTGACTTCTATGTAAAATGATCAAAGAGAAGTTACGTTTTTATCCTTTGCAAAATTACCAACCGGCAACCAACGCCGACCAAACCCAAACAATGACGGCTTTTGCTCAAATGTATAATTTTAAATAAAAATTAGCATATGGTTGCATTATTTGACCTATTTTCTTTAAAATGTGTGATTTCCATGTAAAATCATCAGAGAAGTTACGTTTTTATCCTCTGCAAAATTACCAACCGCCGACCAACGTCGACCAAAGCCGACCAAAACCACACAATGACGGTTTTTGCCCAAATGCATAATTTATATATAAAAAATAGCATATGGTTGCATTATTTGACCTATTTTCTTTAAAATGTGTGACTTCCATGTAAAATCATCAAAGAGAATACGTTTTTGTCATTTGAGCAAAAGCTGTCATTGTTTGGGTTTGGTCGGCGTTGGTTGCCGGTTGGTAATTTTGCAGAGGATAATAACGTAACTTCTCTTTGATGATTTTACATGGAAATCACACATTTTAAAGAAAATAGGTCAAATAATGCAACCATATGCTATTTTTTATATATAAATTATGCATTTGATAAAAAAAACATCATTGTGTGGTTTTGGTCAGCGTTGGTCGACTTTGGTCGGCGTTTAGTGAGACCCCATTTTGAAGGGTACAAAATCAGGCCTATTTTGTCCCAGAAAATCAGGCCAAAATGTGTGTAGGCTATAGCATGCTTCGACGGACACATCTGCATCGGCAGTTGAAATGTCGCACTACGTTTGACGTTATCCGATAATCTGACCCAATACGAAAAAAACTAATTTGTACTCACAATTTCTCAGCTCTTGCATAATACCCTGCCCTGGTTTTGATATTAGAATAATCCACGAGACTAGTAGTTTTCGTTTATTTGGGTCTGTTGCTCATTTAATGGATTTTTTTTTAGCTCATTTTTCATATTGAAACATAAGCAAATTTTCAATTTACTGCTGAATGCAGGCCGCCATGCTTATCTTATGTTTTTATGTACCGACATGTAACTGATGATGTGATTGGTTGAAATTTACTACGATCGTAGTAAATATACTCGTGTGACATTTTTATAAATTAAATTTCCTGCGATATGTAAATTTGGCAGTTTGAATGGCATGCGCTTAAAATGACGCGCTATTGGCGGGCATCATAGATGATGGTGCCTCTAGCGGTGTTTGACCTAACTATTCATTACTTTTAGGATATCCCCTATATCAATTGAAAATGGCATATTATAATTATTTACATTGCAGTGGTGATACTCTCATCTTAATTTACTTAAACAAGGTAGGCAGGATGATCTATTGGTGAAAAATAATTATTTTGACCATATTAATGGTATATGGGTAAAATCCCAGAATCACACATGCACATAAATTATGTGCATTGATTGTATGATTGTAACATTGTTCATTTGCTCCTAATTTAATCCAATAAAATTCCAGAATCATTATCATGCACATTTTTAACATGAAACTTGGGTTGTTCAACAGCTCATAACCTAATATAACTTAATCAAACTAAACTATTCTGTGGCAAAATTACTAGATATTTAAAATTATAATAATTAATTATAAGTGTTTCACTGACTTTATGAAATACTATGATACTGGAATATAACACCTAATCTAACCTCAAAAACAATTCCTTGGGAGAAACAGATATTTGAAGTGCAAAGGATTAAAGAAATAAGTGTAAATTGTGTTTGCGAACTTGTGTGATACTAACTGGAATAGAACCAATCATGCCAATGTCAATGACAAGACTTCAGGATTCCTATACCTATCGCACAAAGTGACAAATACCACAATTCTACTTGAACATCTGTGAGGAAAACACTATTATGGTACTTTCTTAAGCCTGCTGTGCGATTTTACCTTCTCAACTCTAATGGGCAAACTTCTTTCCAAAAAATACGGTTCCTTCATGTTGACCACTTTCGTGCCAAAACCAAAATACAGACTTCAATTACCCACACTGCTCGAAACTCAAGCATGGAACTGTTTACATGTGTTGGGTTTTAGTATTCGGTTTATGTTGTCGTATCTTACTTTCAAAATTAACGTGTTTTAAAACAGGAATGCACGCGGAAAAGCAAAATGAGACGGTAAATTTGAGAAAGTAAAGAGAAGAGTAAAGTAAAGAGGAAAGAAGAAGGGAGGTATATGGATGACAAAATCCTTGATGACAATCATGGATCAAATGTTTTGGAATGGAATTTTTCCCAGCTGAATGAAACCACCTGATGTTATAGCCAGGATAGACTCGTTAATGCGACAGCATTACGGAATGAGTTAAAGGAGTAAAATCTATAGGAATATGGAAACAAAATTTATAACAATGAAACAAAATATCAGAATTTAGCCACTTTGCTCAGTACATTCGGCTCACAGGTCACAGCACTACTCATAAATCGGTCATATATGAGCTCTCTTCAGCGAGGGAAATAACTGTCGATCACGATTCCAACACGCGATCCAAAACCATGGTGAATCTCACACACACAAGACTGGAAAATGCACATATTGTATCAATATATAAAGGAGGAAGTAAGGAAGATCCAACTAACCACAGACCGGTCTCCTTAACAAGCACAGTAGCTAAAATATGTGAAAACGTGATTAAAAGTAGATGGATTAAACATCTGGAAGAAAAATCTATACTAAACCCAAGCCAATTTGGATTTAGACAAGGAAGATCATGTACAACAAATCTAATCTCCTTTTATTCGAGAATAATAGATATAATAGACGAGAGAGATGGATAGGCAGACTGTGCCTATCTAGATGTACAAAAGGCATTTGACAATGTACCACACAAAAAATTAATAGAAAAATTAGAATCAACAGGTGGCATTGAAGATAATTTATTAAAATGGATGGAAGACTTCCTGACTGGGAGAAAAATGAGGGTAGTAAATAGAGACAAATACTCGAAATGGGAAGAAATGATAAGTGGTGTTCCACAAGGGTCAGTAACCATGTCTGCCATATACGTAAACGACATGGACGAAGGAGTTGAATGCTTTATGGATTTCTTCGCAGATGATAGACAGATAGATAGATAGATAGATAGATTGACTTTATTTGGCAATGAATCAATGTACATCAAGTGCAAATAATGACAAGAACACATAGTTCGGAATAATGCAAATTGCCGAGGATAACACAAAAAGCATGTACGCTTATTTCCATTGTGGTCCTCATCAGATTGTTATTCTACACTAAGTCACACTGACAACATACGTAGGGGGTTAAGGGGACCAGAGACAATCATGAGTAATACCAGTCAGAACACATATGACACATAAACATTGTTATAGTTTAGCTAATATTACTAAAATGTTTGTACACATGGAAATAATTTGAGCACCATCACAAAAAGGAACATTGCAATAAGCAAAGGAACAACAAAATCATATTAAACTGTAACAAAACAGTATGAGTGAGTACTATATCAGAGTAGTACCATTAATGATATACTGCATTATTCTACAGCTGTATCAACATGTATGAGTGAGTACTATATCAGAGTAGTACCATTAATGATATACTACAATATTCTACATCTGTAACAACATGTAGTTATAGTGAATGCTACACTGCAGCTAGGGTCACCTATTAATTAAATCTACCATTTAACCTGAATCTCAGGACGGTGTGGGCAATTAGTATGAGCACTAGGGAGTAGTACATTATAACCTGAAGCATCAGGGGTAGGGTACAGGGGACCAGTACTCGAATGAGTAAAACAACAAGGAGAACGAGGAAAAAGGTCAGATCATAACTGTTCTCGGACCCTACCTGAAACATATACCATATTATGACTGGCAAAACAAAGGTGGAAACCAATTTGTAAACATCAATCATTGTTATGCTAAACTAAACTTCTGAAGAACAAAAAAAGGGGGGGAGGTAAGAACAGTTATGAGTGAACACAGATTTGAATGGTATTACTCATGGAATGAGGTATCCCTCACTAAGCTAGTAGTACACAAAATCAAGGCTGTTCTCTATCCATAGCTGAGACATATAGTAACACTTGACTTTTTTCTTGAAGGTAACCTTGCTATTTGACTTCTTAATGGACACAGGTAGTGAGTTCCATAGTTGAGCACCTGTGAAATGAAAACTGTTTTTGGTGAAGGGACCTGCATGAGGTACAATAAGAGACTTGACTGTTCCGGGTTCGGTTCTCAGCCGATAATGTAAAATTACAGCTCACATATGAGGGAGCAGAATTATGAATGACATTGTAAACCTGGTTTAGTTTCAACTGCTGACTGCTGGACACGATATTTTACAGGTAACATTCCTACCTTGCTAAATTCTTCAATACCAGTATGACTACGTTGAGGTAAATTTAGTCTGAATCTAATTATCTTATTTTGTGTAACCTGTAGCCGGGACTGGTTTTTTTCTGCTCAGACTACTGTACCAAGAGCTACAAGCGTAATCAAAGTGATGTTGTAACAAGGCTGAGACCAGAAGCTTCTTTGTTTCCAGATCAAAATTTCTGGCTTTTCTGTACAAAATTTGACTTGGATACAATCTTATCCGTTATGGCATTCCCTGAGAGGGACTGATCTAAGGGTATTCCAAGATAGGTTACCTCTTGTTTTGACTCCAAGACATTAACCCCACATCTGACATGTACATCGCTGTGTTTCCTGAGGTTGGGTTTTGATGCGAAGACAATACTTTCCGTTTTACCGAGGTGTAAAGACAGCCTATTTTCTATGAGCCAGTCCTGGACCGATGACAGTTCGACACTCAGTTTCTCCTCTACTTCAACTGGGTCCCTACCTGAGACAATTAGAGCGGAGTCGTCTACAAATAGCAGTAACTTACAGTTCACCGCACCTGGCATGTCGTTAATATAGACTAGGAACAGTAGGGGTCCTAGAATTGAACCTTGTGGTACACCACAAGTTATCTCTCTGTCATCTGAGCAGGTTTCATTTACCTGTACTAGTTGTTTGCGACCTGTAAGGTAGGACTTGAACCAGACAATATTCGCCACTCCTAATGCCTGAAGTTTTTTTTTAAATAAAGTATCATGGTCCACTGTATCAAATGCCTTTTGTAGATCTAATAAGACTAAACCCGTGTAATTACCTCTTTCGCATTCCTGTTTTATCAGATCGTAAAGGTATATTAAGCTGGTGTCTTGAGTAATTCGTTCTAAAACCAGATTGCATACCGTATATAGTAGATTACGTTCCATGAGGTAGGTATCTAACTGATTGTATACGGTACGTTTCAAGACCTTCGAAATAATATCTAGAATTGAAACAGGCCTGTAGTTACCTGCCTCAGTTTTTGTTTTGTTTTTTCTTTTAAAGAGGTGTTACCCGATCCCTTTTCATGTCGCTTGGGATAGATCCTGAACCAATGGACAAGTTTATGTGGGTTATTGGGGGAGTAAGAATTGTGGCTCCATCCTTAACAAACTTTGCAGGAATGTCGTCTAACCCTGTAGCCTTATTGGCACTTATGCTAGCCAGTAATTTAAACACTTCTTTTTGAGTGGTCTTATAGTTTGAAACACTTTGTAGACTTGTCTTTATAGTACTCCTGAACGTACCCCAGCCCAAACTTCCCAGAACCCGTTGGGAGGGATTTAACTAGTTTTGTGGCTATGGTTGTGGAAAAGATGTTGAAGTGGTTGGCTATAGTGTTCCTATCAGAGTTAAGCTCGCCGTTTATCAAGAGTCCTATCCTATCTACTTTGTTACTAGGCTTTGTGTGAACTTCTAGGGTCTTCAGTGTTTGCCAAAACTTCCTTGGATCGTGTTTGTTCTGGTGCACCATCTTAGTACAATAATCAGCTTTGGCTTTTTCCTTCCAATATTTCACCTGATTCCTATAGTACAGAAAGCCATTATAGTCCTCCTGATTTCAATTTTTCCTAAATCTGGCAATGAATCTATCTCTATCTCTAATTAAACCCAGTACTTCGTTAGTCATCCATGGCTCCGTCCTCTGTTTTATTCGTATCTCTTTGAGAGGCGCTACTCTGTCTATAATAGTAAGAAATGTGTACTTAAAATAAGACCAAGCCTTATGAACATCGGTACAATTTAGAACTGGCGACCAGTCTGTCCTACCCAGTTTATCTACAAAATGTTCTCGTGAGTAATGCGTCATGGAACGAAGCTTCACTGTGTTGTGCTTGTTGAAAATCGTCTTCCTAGCTTTCCTAGTACAATATATGAGCTTGTGGTCACTAAGACCATAATCACAAGCACCAGCCTGCGTTATCTTGTTACGATCGGAGACCAGGATAAGATCTATGATGGACCTGGATGTGCCTGTTATTCTAGTAGGCTCGTCAATCAGTTGTGTCAGGCCATGAGATTTTAGCAAGTCCCTCATTGCCTATTAAAATCACCTAGGATAATAATTTCTTGGTCATGCATATTGACCCGATTGAAACAGGTAGATTCTAATGCGCTATAGAAGGACATCTGTTTCGGTGGTCTGTAACAGACCCCGCATAAGATGGGATGCGATTTAGGTAACAATATTTCTATCCACACAGCTTCGAGCCCATCGTTACTCATAAGGTCTGTACGGGGGTTGAATGCTAAATCGTTGTGTATAAATGTACATACCCCTCCTCCGGTCCTCTTTCTATCATTACGCACAACACTATAACCCGGAATCGCAATTTCCGAGTCGGAGATGGTACTGTCTAGCCAAGTTTCGGTGACACCGATGACTGCTGCCCTGGTCCGCCGCGCAAGTAGACGGAACTCGTCTATCTTAGGTAGAAGGCTTCTGGCATTCAAGTGCAAGAAGTGGAGGCCCCGCTTGTTGAAGCAGTTGAAATCACTCCCGAGTGTTGACTGGGGCGAGGCACAGTGATCGGGGTTAACAGGTGAAGGGTCAACATCACCATCGGACAAGGGGGCTCCTGGTAGTTCATTGAGTGTACACCCAATGCAAGTGAAGTGGAGAATGTCCTCATTCACCAAGGCAGCATTGTAGGTTTCGTGAGAAATTCCACAACACTTGATGTGAGTCCATTCCCCACATGATTTGCAGCTGATGGCTCTGCTATTGCGACGGACTCCTTTTAGACAGCTTACACATGGGTGTTTTGGGACTCTCGTTGCAGCTGGGCCAGGACAGGGATGTATATCACCACAGAGAAGGAGGGCGTAGGACACCAGAAGCTTGGAAGTGTTGATTTTTCTCTTCGGTGTTATATGAGAACTTCCCCTTTGTTTAGCTAATCGAATCCGACGCCACTTTCTGACTTCTGTTGTTGAGGCAGGCGGGGGGAAGGAACTGACACAGAGTATGGTGGTTAAAAGATATCCTAGAGCTTCTGTCTCTCACCCCAATGTCAGAGAGGAGCGGAGGGTAACCAGGAATGCCCACTGCAACGTATGAAAGTTGATGCAAAAAATTTAAAGAGAGTATCAACAAATGAGGACTGTGACTCATTACAATCAGACCTGGACACAATTTGGAAATGGACTCAAAAGTGGGAAGTGAACTTCAATATCAAGAAGTGTAGCATGATGGAGTTTGGTAAAAACAAAAACAGAATTTCAAAATATTACAAAATTGGTGAAAAAGAAAAAAAAAATTCACTAGGAAAGGAACCTTGGAGTGATAATCAGCAATGACATGACACCGGACAGACATATAAACAAAACAGTAGGTGAAACATACAATCTACTAAGGTAAATGAAAGTGGCATTTGAATACTTGGATGAAGAAATTATAAAAAATATTAGTCGCATTGATTAGACCAAAACTGGAATATGCAGCGACAATATGGACACCCAGTACAATATATATAAAAGAATATAAGGAAACTAGAAAGAATGCAGAAAACAACAACAAAGTTGGCACCAGCTCTTTCCAAATTAACATACGAACAAAGATTATCGAAACTAGAACCACCAACACTAGAGCAAAGAAGAGAAAGGGGTGATCTATTGACTATATGTAGAATCATGAAAGGAATGGAAATCCTTGACAGAAAAGATTGACTAAAAATGACAATGGAAAAACAAGAGGTTATGAAAAGAAACTCAAAAAGGACAACTATAGAAGAGATAGGAAAAAGAATAGCTTCCCACACAGAGTGCTGGACACATGGAATAACTTAGATGAAAAAACAGTGTGTGTATTCACGATTTTAAGAATAAACTTGATGCTGAAGGATACAAAGACGGGTCACCACGACCATAGCTCCCTTCCCGTATAATACAACTAGGTAAATACAAACTAGCAAACCAGACACTGCGAGATACAAAGGCGGGACACCACGAGCATAGCTCCCCTTCCCGCAAAATACAACTAGGTAAACACACACACACACACACACACACACACACACACACACACACACACACACACACACACACACACACACACACACACACACACACACACACACACACACACACACACACACACACCGGTGTGTGGAGTGTGAGTGGTCTCAGACCTACCCAGAGATCTGCTAATAATGAGCTCTGAGCTCACTGCCGTAGGGTGGTGTCTGGCTGTCTCGAAAAGAGGCTGCAGCAGATCCGAGGTGAATACACACACACACACACACACACACACACACACACACACACACACACACACACACACACACACACACACACACACACACACACACGTACGTTAGATGGACGGCGAGGATTGACGTTCTGAAGAAAGAGTGAAATTCTCGTGGATCTCAACGGAAAGGAAGTACCTATTGTATTTACAGGTGGGGATTGCTCGTGGTGTAGTGGGAAAGTGAGGAAAAAGAAGAAGGAGAGGGATTACTGAGGGAAATGGAAGGAAATGAGGAAGGGGAGGACTTGGTCCAAGAAGCCAGACGGCTTGTAAACAAACGACGAACCGATGATTTTGATTTTGATGATGGGACTAACAAAAATGTAAAGATTAGAAACATAGATAAGAGCAGTTCAATGGAAGGTGAGGATAATAATTTCCAAGGATTTAATGAGGGGGCGGCGGATACCAACCTCCCCCGACTGGCAAAACTGGAGGGAAAACTTGAACAAATGACCGAACATTGGGAGATTAGGTTCGGTAGAATGTCAAAAATTGCGGAAAGGGTTGAAAGATTGGAAGAACTAGAGAAGGCGAACAAAAACTTAACTGATGAAATAGAAGAACTAAAAAGACAGTTAAGAGAAGTAAAAGAGGAGAATGAAGAATTAAAAAGGAACAATAAAGACAATAAAAATGCAATAGCAAAAAAGGCACAGGGGTGGAGGAAGATATAGGAAAATAGTAAAACTGCATTTACTGATATAATCAAACAGCAAATGAAAGAGCAAACCGAAGACTCAGTTATCAAAGTGATGAGACAGAAGGAGAATATTGTAAGAGACTTAACAGATAAAAAGAAATGTATAATTATATTAGGAATGGAAGAGAAACATAACCCAAATAGAACCACAAGAATCAAAGAGGAAAATGAAAAAGTAAGTAGATTACTAGAATAGGTTCAGGAAGATGAACCTGAAATCATGAAACAAATTGAAGAGAAGTTTAGTCTCGGAAAGTATAGTATAGATAAGACCAGACCAATTAAGATTAAATTCAGATCACAAACAACAGCAGAGAATATCTTAGCAAAAACAGGGAAGCTAGCAGCAAGTGAACAGTATAAAAAAGTATGGATAAAGAGAGAAATGAATAAAGAGGAAAGAGAGGAAGAAAAAACGAAAAGGAAAGAAGCTAAAAAAAAAAAAAAAAAAAAAAAAAAAACGAGACCAGAACGGAGTCAGAAAAACAAGAATTCTACTGGAGAGTAGTGAATATGAAATTGGAGAAATGGACCATAACAGAGAGAAACAAAAAAGAAACAACAGAGAATACAATGAAAATAACAGAAAGTTAAGAGTATCCTACACAAATATAGATGGATTAATAACAGGACTGAATGAACTGAACGAGTATCTGAAGGAAAAAGATCCGGACATAATGGGAATTGTTGAGACAAAATTAAAAGGTCCACTACCACCCAACAGCATAGGACACAATGCATATAATTATTGGATTATAAACAGAGAGATAAAACTAGGGGGTGGATTTATGTTCCTGACTAAGAAGGATATAAACGTGAGGTGTGTCACTTATGGAAAGAACAGAGTAGAGATGATTATGATAGAAGTAGAAGACAGAGATAAGAAGAGCAGAAAGTTTGTAATAAACTACGTGCCTCCAAAAACAGCCTCGTGGGAAGAGAGTGAACATAAAAGTATGTTAGAAGACACAAGAATAACACTAAACAAGATAATGGAAGATGGAGGAAGAATAGTTATGATGGGCGACTATAATTGCAAAGAAATCTGCTGGGAAGAGATGACCGTAAAGGGTGGAGAAGACTCATGGGGAAATGTTCTACTTGAGATGATTATTGACCACACAATGACACAATGGATCCAAGAGAACACTAGGTATAGAAATGAAGAAGAACCATCGAGACTAGACCTAATAATCACATCAGAACCTGAAATAGTGGAAAAGATAGAATACCAGGCACCAATAAGTAAAAGTGACCACATATTGATAGAACTAGAACTAAATGAGAATAATACATGAAAAGAAATGAACAATATAGAAAAGGAAGATTGATGTATGAAAAAACAAATTTTGATAAAATAAGAGAATTATTTCAAAATGGAAACTGGGAAAGAATACACAAAGAAGATACAACAGTAGAAGAGAAATGGAATATTTTGACAAAAATCTATAAAAAAGGAGTGGAAAAGTATGTCCCAAGACAAAAACAAGAAAAAGAATATGTAAAGTGCTGGTACAACAAAAGCTGTAGAGTTTTAAAGGACAAAAGAGACAAAGCTTGGACCAAGAGGAAGAAAGACAAAAGACCTGAAAAAATGGAAAATATATACTTGTTATAGAAATGAATATGTACAAGCGTGCAGAGAGGAAAAGAGAAAATATGAAAAAGATGTCATAGAAAAATGTAAAGATCAACCAAAACTATTTTACAAATTTGTAAACAACAAACTGAAAAACAAACAAGATTTGGAGAAATTAAGACAAGGAGGACTTGAATACACAGAGGAAATTGAAATGGCGGAAATTATGAACAAGCATTTTAAATCAGTGTTTACAAGGGAGAACATACAACCTGAAGAGATCGAATGGAAAGAGAAAGTCCCCCCTATGAAAGAAATAGAAGTAACAAAGAATGAAATAATGAAACACTTGAGTAATCTTGATGTTAGAAAATCGCATGGACCAGATGAAATAGCAAACTGGATTTTGAAAGAATGCAGAAATGAACTGGCAGACAAAATACATAGCATAATAAGTAGTTCCTTGAAGAAGGAAAAGTTCCAGAAGATTGGAAAAAGCAAATATAGTACCTATATATAAAGGAGGTAATAAAGAAGACCCTACCAACTATAGACCAGTCTCTCTAACAAGTACAATAGCAAAAATTTGTGAAAGAATGATCAAAAGTAAATGGGTAAAATATTTAGAAAAAACAGCGTGCTTAATCCAAGACAATTTGGATTCAGACAAGGACGATCATGCGTCACTAATTTAATATGTTTCTATTCAAGGCTAATAGATATAATACAAGAAAGAGATGGATGGGCTGATTGTGCATTTCTTGACCTAAAAAAAGCTTTTGACAAAGTACCACATAAGAAGTTGCTTGATGGAGAAGGGGCCAAGTAGAACAATGGGTGAATACTCTGTTGACGTAAGAGCGGATGGCACTTCTTTTATAAGAGGTGGGACATTCTTGGCCTCTACTCCATCAAGAATGTCCCACCTTTTATAAAAGAAGTGTCATCCGCTCTGATTAGAAAACTTGAGTCTATCAACAAGAAGTTGATTCTAGCCCAAGCTACGGTCTAATTTAATTCAACACACACACACACACACACACACACACACACACACACACACACACACACACACACACACACACACACACATACAGATATATATATGTGTGTGTGTGTGTGTGTGTGTGTGTGTGTGTGTGTGTGTGTGTGTGTGTGTGTGTGTGTGTGTGTGTGTGTGTGTGTGTGTGTGTGATTCATCATTATGGTTTTGGGTCAAGTGTTGGAATCATGATCGACAGCTATTTCCATCCCGGTAGAGAGCTCAGAGCTCGTATGACCAATCTATGGGTAATACTGTGACCTTACACGCACACACACACCCAACTCCCCACCCGCGAAAGTTGGAGTAACGACTCGAAACGCAGAGATACTGAAATAATTTCAGCCCTGGGCAGAATTCGAATCCGGACCACTGTAGTGACAGTCGGGAACTCTACCAACCGCGCCGTGAGTATGCATATAATATATATATATATATATATATACATATATATATATATACATATATTATATATGTATATATATACATATATATATATATATATATATATATACATATATATATATATACATATATTATATATGTATATATATACATATATATATTGGTAGGAGGCCATGTTGTATACATGATTTCAAGAAGTCTACAGCGACAATGGCGTTGTTGAGCTTATATTGAAGCTTCAATTTGTCCCGTGCAACAAGTTTCTGTGCTGGTTCCAAATAGCTGAGAAGGTGTCCAAAAGACATTTGGTGCGGTTTTCTCTTTTGTATTTCTCCAATACGTATTTCGACCTTACTCGGTCATCCTCAGGGAGGGATTTACAATGTTTTGGTGATTACAAGGGTTTATATACAGGCCGTGCATTGGCTGAACACTGGGAGAGGTCATTGCCTTAAGCCGTGATCCGTAGCGTTGCGTACGTGGAAGTAGCAACTTTCTTGTAAATTGTGGAAATGGGTGGAATTGTTTGTGTTATGTGCGTCTACTGCTTGGGAGTGTGGTTGTGGGCATGAGTTGTATGTTAATAGAAGGTTTTCCGATGTAAATGTTCACTGCTTCGGCCCATAGTGGGATGCTGCTAGTTTATTTTCAAATGTTCCTGTGCATAGGACTATTAACATCATTTTGGAATATGTTTATGAACACGCAGATTTCCCCCCTCCAACCATCCCGAAGCACATAATGGAAGAGGTGCTGATAATCTGCACTACTGAGGCCCCCTTTAAATGTCCAGAGGGAAAGTTGTACGTCCAGCACGACGGGATAGCGATGGGTTCCCCCCTGGGAGTACTCTTTGCCCAAGCGTTCATGTCGGCAGTAGAGGAAGCAGTCTTTAAAGATGACGTCACCAAACCTTCATTATACTACAGGTACATAGACGACATCTTTGTGTGCGCACAGTCAGAAGCCCTTCTCCAGGGATTGAGACTGCGCCTCCAGGAGGAATCTGGTCTTAGCTTCACGACTGAAATGAATAAGGATGGCAAACTCCCTTTCCTCGATATTTTAGTGGACTCTTCTTCCGGGGAATTTACAACGAAGGTGTACAGGAAACCTACGAACTCTGAGAAGTGTTTGAACTACAAAAGTGAGTGCCCGACTAGCTATAAAACCAGTGTGATTAGAGCGTATGTCCGGAGGGCTATTAAAGTGTGTTCTTCCTGGCAGGCTCTGCATACAGAATTGCAGCACATCCGCCAGATTCTGGTGAATAATGGTTTCCCTAATAGTGATTTTGATGTAATTTGTAATAAAATGTTGTGTGACCACCTTTCCCCACAAACATCCCCTAAGCCCCAATTCATTGATATATACTACCATAACATCTTCAACAAGGGTTACAAAAAAGATGAAAAAATAATTAAAGACATCATCACTAAGAACTGTCATCCGGTATCTAAAGATAAGGAAATCCGGGTGGTTGTATACTACTCCAACCCTAAAACTAGTTCATTGGTTATAACTAATAACTTAAATAGTAATACTGAGACTATGTCTAAAACTAATTGTGTTTATGAATTCACCTGTAGCACCGGGAACTGTGTAGCCCGTCATACAGCATATATTGGTTTTACTAGATGTAGTCTCAGTAGGAGAATAACTATGCATTTACAAAATGGGGCTATAAAACATCACTTAATGAAATACCATAACCTAACAGCCACCCGTGAATACCTAGTTTCAAACACTAGGATTATAGCAAGCAATAGGGATGTACATAAACTTAAGCTTCTAGAAGCTATGTTTATCAGAGAATGTAGTCCTATCATTAATATCCAATGCAACATGACTTCTGTCATCGCTTTGTTTAGCAGCACGACCAAGCTACTACCGAGCATGACCTCTCTCCGAAACCCCCCCCTCCACCTCCTCCTACCCACTCCTTCCATCCTCCCCCCAACCGACCCCGCAACCCCCTAACCCCCCAACCCTCTTCTTCTCGTATTAATGAGATACCACCCCCGCCCCCTCTCCCGCCCTCCACCACCACCCAAGCCGGCTAGGTGCGTATATATGTCACCGAGCGAAGGGTTTTCTTCGTCATTTCATCGGACCTTTTAAATATTGTAAGTAACGGTCCCCATCAGCCCATGTATAGTGTTTATTTTGTGTGAATTTACGCATTTATTGATATTTGCTTCTATATTTGTATAATTGTTTAGATTTACATGTTGTTTTCTATATTTCTGTACGTCATTATTATCTATGTTACAGAATTTCCTGAAGATGTCTCTTTGTTAGACGAAACGTTGAAATAAATGAATCATTTTGGCAACTTGGTCTATGCCCACCCTCTAAATGGCAGAATATAGGTTAGAAAACTGGAGAATACTCACAAGAAGATCAACAACCTCACTAACGCTGTCGATTTTAACAATGCATGCATATAAATATATATATATATATATACATATATATATACATACATATATATATATATATACATACATATACATACATACATACATACATACATATATATATATATATATATATATATATATATATATATATATATATATATATATATATATTGCTGATAACCAGAAGGGAAACCGGAAAAGAAACTAGAATTCTCAAACGATTTTGTGATATTTGACATCTTCAGAGGAATACAATAGAAAAAAGTTACATAGAGGTATATAAGAGGTATGAAAATAAACTGGTAAAGGTACAGACAATACACATTGAGAAAATGTAACAAACATTAAAATACATAGAATAAGATTATTTTTGAAAAGATGTAATGTGATTACAAATTTTGTCAATGATAAAATGATCTAATTCAAAAATACCTTTGCTAATATTAATGTTGGATCCTTCAGATTTTTTATCATACAACTTTCAATTATATTCCTATTGGCAAATGAATCACAAGTAGTAGATGGAGCATTAGACCAATCAATACGATGATCAAAATCTCTCATATGGACAAACAGCGCACTAGACTCTTGTGCTGTTTTTCCACTGTACTTGTGTTGCTTAATCCTTGTTGAGAGTTCCTTGCCCGTTTGCCTAAAGGTAATACTTTTTACAATCTCTGCAAAGGATCTTGTATATGCAGCCACTTGAGACACTAGGTGAATTCTTAATAATTAACTTCTTAAAAGTATATGGATTATTAAATACAACTTTAATATTCCATGTTTTTAGTATGTGAGGAACTTGAGCCAGGTTGTTACTGAATGGTAAAACTGAAGGTTCTTAGTATCAAAGAAGAGGGATGGTTGAACACTATATATATATATTTTTTTCGCTGCAGCAAGAGCGTGATCTAAAAATCTTTTAGGGTACTTTAATCCAAGACCAACTTTGACAATATACTCAAATTCCTCATCAATAAATTCGGGGCTACAAATACGAAGAGCACGTAAAAGCATAGAAGAAAACACCGAATATTTTACTTATCATGGCGAGCCGAGCAATAATGAATATATGAAAAAAAACATTTATCGGCTTCCTATAAACACTAAACTTAAAACATTACCATTTCTATGAATAAGACAATTTAAAAAGAGCAACTCACCAATACATTCTAATTCAATAGTAAAATTAATGGAAAGAACTGAATTATTCAGAGATTGTAAAAATGCATTTAGATCCTCAGAGCTGGGCCACAGGCAAAGAACATCGTCAACATATCTATACCAGATCGCATTTGGTGGCAAAATTTCACTTTATAGTTTATTTAAAAAAATCCATATAGAGATTGCTAAGGATTTGAGAGAATGGATTACCCATTGCCACACCGAATTCCTGAGAATGAAATTGATCATTAAATTCAAATTTACAACCTTTAATACATAGTTTGATAAGTTCAATGATTGTCTAGAAATTCAGTTAGGAAAACAATTGAATCATCTACTGGAACTTTTGTGAATAAACTAGTTATATCAAAACTGACAAGTTTGAAATTATAATCAATATTTAAACTCTTAAGTTTATGATCTAAATCAACATTATTTTTATATGTTTGAATTGAAAATTGTGCCAACCAACGGACTGAGTAAAGATACCAGTCATTTTGATGAATTATATGAGATGGATTTCAATGAGTTGATAATTGGTCTTAGAGTTTCCAGGTTTGTGTGTTTTTACAATACCATACATATAAGGGAGAGCAGGCGTAATGGGCGAAAAACGTTAGATTAAATCGTCTTTTCCCATTAACACAGATTTCATTATCTTATTAAAATGGCTGTTCTCTCCAACAAGTCGCCCCGAGCACAACATTCTCCAAGATTCAAGTGCCCCTTCGCTCTCAGCCTACGACACTTGAAAAGGCCCTCACTCCGGACCTACCTTCTACGAGCCTTAGTGTTATTGTGAGTTTAATTTCCCTGGCTTGTCCGAACCTAACCACAACAGTAATACTTTTTACAGTCTCTGCAAGGGATCTTGTATATGCCGCCACTTGAGACACTAGGTGAATTTTTAAAAATTAACTTCTTAAAAGTATATGGGTTATTAAATACAACTTTAACCCAGGCAGTACCATTCCACGTTTTAAGATGTGAGGAACTTGAGCCAGATTGTTACTGAATGGTAAAATCAGAAGGTTCTTAGTATCAAAGGAGGGGGGTGGTTGAACACTATGAAAAAAAAAATCGCTGCAGCGAAATATATACTCAAATTTCTCATCAAATTCAGGGCTGTAAATACGAAGAGCGCGTAAAACATAGAAGAAAACACCGAATATTTTACTTCATCATGGTGAGCCGGGTATTAATGAATATATGAAAAAAACATTTGTCGACTTCCTATATCCACTGCTGTCGTATGATTGGTCAGCTACACGATTTCGCCAACGAAAGCATGAACTGCGATTATAAAAAGTGGATAGATTACGTTCGTCTCAGACATTCCAGGTCACATTCTCTGCTAAGACAAAACATCTAAATTTAGGATCTTTTACAACAGAATTCTACATGGCTCAGTTCAGCCCTATTTACTACCCATGTTGATGTTCCACCAAGCTTTGAACAAGTAAAGGCACTTTGAAGGAGCGAGCATTGGCAACGTAATGCTCAGAAGCTAAAAACAGGACAGTTCATGCAACATAATATTGAACAACTTGAACTTCAGATTTTAGGTTTTACACAAAACATGATTTACATACCACACAAACAACAGATTCACGATGACTAAACGCCATGAAAGTTCTCACAAACACCTCTATAGACAATGCACCAGAGCTGATATAACTGTAAGCTAAGTCCATTAACACCAGGTCAAATATATTATGAACGACATAAAACAAGGCATATAGAACAGCTACATGTTCCACTAAAGCACATTTGGCCCGTCTCATACTTCTATAATTACCACATATACACAGAAAGAAAGACAACCGCTACAGTTCACAGTTGCACTAACAGCTTCAACGTTCTTTAATCATTAGCAGCCACCAACCCTATACAAAACCTGAACGCCAACAACATACTACAAGAGCCCACTCCGGTATAACTATCCAGGAAAAAGTATTGCATTGTTGTCTGTGTTGTGAGAATGTGGGACTCTTTCCATGTCATTGACTAGTGGCAGGAGGGTACCAACCGTCAGTTGTTAACTTTCCTTATGTGAATGAGTGGTAGGAAATTGTGGAAACTGGTACAGAGTTATTGTGCCCAGTGCACCTCACTCTACAAAACTCATATATTCTACATGGATTTCTCGCAATACAGACATCCTCCATTCACTAAACAGGAGGAACTCTGGGAACGACTAATGTGTTATCCGCAGGCAAAAAAAAAAAAAAAAAAAAAAAAAAAAAAGTGTATGTATAAACAATATATTTCAACCGTCAGGATTCTTAATCCTTATTCTAAATACTTTGACGGGCATATAACTTTCATTGTAGCCGAAAAGGGCAGTCTCGGAGTTGGTCTGATACACGAGTTGGTGCTGTAGACTCTCTGCGTTCAAGGCAGTCAGGAAGGTGTTCAGGGTGTCTTGGTTACGCCGTGTACAGGCGATGAATGCTTCCTTCAGCTTCGAGTGTGGAGCAGTGTTTACTGTATTTGCTGATGATGCCAGGGTTGTAGACGTAGCGTTCAGATAACTCCTGTTTATGTTATTATTATTCTTTATGGGTGAAGTCGTTGTGGTAGAATTATTGATGCGCCTCGCATTTTCATTTGTATTTGTTTTGTTCATTTTGTGTTTGTGCATAGTTGTGTCTCTAGTCCTGAGTTGATTCCTATGAGCAATGAAATCTGTGGTATTTGCTTTGTTATTACTGTATGTGTTTGAGTTCTGGATATTTGCAGTTGTTATGTTGTTTTTTATAGTTCCAATACTGTTCAGCAGATTTCTGTTTGTTTTAACATTGTTGTGTGTGTTATGTTTTACAACGTTAGCTCCAGTTATTTTATCTTCGCTACCTCCAGCACTGCTCAGCAATTCCCTGCAATGCAAAATGATAAACATTGTCATAAATGTTATACAAATTATATCAGATAAAAACATGACGTCCTTATCAAAAGAATATTTTTGGATAACAACGAGTGATAATTGCTGCCTCGAGTTTCACAGAATGGAAGCCCACAGGCCCACAATGACTGGAAGCGGTTTTAAGGTCCTCCCAAAATTCTCTGTGGAAACATTGGACCATCAATTATCTGTGTTGTATTGCTGTGGATTTTCTGTGCCTTTCGGTTGTAAGATGTGGTGAGTAGTTGCTAACCGTTGTCGTTCATTTTACCTCCAGGCAAAATCCCGCAGCCATTTTTACTCTTGTCGTTTTCCCTCCAACAGCCGGTCATTTTCTCTCAATTGAAAATATAAAGAAAACAAGATAATCATGCAACCACTGTATGCAATATTTTACCCTTATCTATTTTTTGTCCTGTATAGCAACCATGCAATATTTTTCCTCCAGTGAAAATATAAATACAATTATGTAATACTTTATTGTAGACATACTTTATTATTGATATATATTACATATTAATACAATGAATAACAATAAAATAGTATATAAATTAGACTATAACATTTGATGTTATTTCCTGATGATTTAACGAACGCATATTCCAATCTATCCCACAATGAAATTCACTTTTTTTTTTCTTGTGTTGTAATCCAAGCACAATTCACACAACTCTGGAGGTCCACAAGCTAAGTTTTCTACATGTCCGCTTAGCAGGACGTTGGCCAATATGATCTTTATCTATATAATAGTCCATCGTACACTTTAAGGCACGATTACACTATAGTCAGCGCAACGAGAAGTGACCGCTAAGGCGGGGTTAGGAGATTTCCCGATGTTACCACATCTCCACAGATAACACGGCCCGCACGGCTCACACTGAATGCAGTGTGAGGGGGGCGGGGCCAGAGAATAGATGTAGCGGCAACGTCGCTCTCTCTTGCTCATATGCCATGTCTATGACTCGAGGAAACGAAACCTTTGTATAGAAAACATTGCTTTGATTTTTACCTCAGTGGTGGTGTGACAAAAAATTATAATATAATTGTATGTGGCAACATTATAAAAATATAAAATAAAATTATAAAATAAAAAATATATAAAATAATTATATGTGGCACCACAGGGGGACTCCCAGTGCTCCGCCCTAACGGCCATTTCTCAATGCAACGAGTATAGTGAACGGAATGCTTGAAGTCCAACTTTTGCATTCGTTCATCCTATAATAAGTGGTTACACAGTCCAGCCTTACCGTGTAGAGAAATTCCCACCAATCACGTAAAAGGAGCTACAGCTAGCCCTGCCCTCTATCCAAAATGAGGAACTCTCATTGACTGAGCCAATGCCAGCTACTTTCTCAAATATTTTATCCCAAACAACTTTGAACGACTCGCGATTTCTCTAAAAATGCACATTTGACGATCTTTGCATCTCTTGTACACACTGATTTAGGAGTGTTGATAAAAGACATGTCACCTGACAGATATATCAGCAGGATTGTGGGAGACATATGGACTACTGCAGAAGATGAAATCGGCGTTCCATTATATGGATGAAGAGATGAAAGAGCTCATTGAAACCCTGAGAATACAAAGGGCAACAACCAAACTGGTCCCCAGCCTGGCAGATAAAACACATGAGGAAACACTAAAGGTACTGGGTCTGCCAACCTTGACAGATCGAAGAGCAAGAGGTGACATGATTACAGTGTTCAGGTCACTAAATGAGATATTGTATTGATAGAAGAGATCACCTGATTAAAGATGAGAGGGCTTTAAGAGGGCATGGAAGTAAATTAAGACCACATGTCGAAAGTACGTGAAGAAATACAGTTTTCCATACAGATGTATAAATATGTGGAATAGCATAGGTGGTATAGCCCAAGCTCAAACAATACATGAGTTCAAATATAAATATGATCATTGGAAGTCAAAGATATAGGTTAAAATGGAACCATACATGAATTTGAGTCTAGGCATGTTAGAAAATTAGAGAATAGAAAACAGGAACCAACAATCGTTGCTCCTTTCCTGCATACTACAATTAGGCAGAGGTGGGCGTTCCGAACAAATGTTCGCGGGCCTTTATCTGCGGATTTGTTCGGACCGGCAAAATCCCGGATTTGGGTTCGGAGGTTCGGATTCGGACCGACGTCAAAAAAGATTCGGCCTTTCGGGTTCGGAACGTTTTTTTTTCTCGCGAATCCGAACCTCCATATCCCGGGAAAAATTCGAAAAACGAAGACGACCAAACATTGGTTTTCAACTTTTCCGCAGCATGCAGATGTGGTGACGCCTATATTTCTGTAACAACTAGAGACGCCTTTGACCATTAGCATTGTGTTTTACTTTATCGCTTCTCTCTACTTCTATTTCAGTATGGGCGTGTAAGTGTGTGTGTGTGTGTGTGTCTCAAATGACCACTGCTCGAAATGTGCTCGATATGCAAGCCTGTGTGACTGTGTGTAGTAATGCGAAACAAAGACTAGTAGTACTGCCTGGACTGCCCTTCTTTGAACTTGGAAATATACTCGTGGTGTTTAACTCGTTGCTTTATCTGTACCACACAGACTCGTCATGTTGTGACCGCAGCTGGCTGCCAGCCAATCAGAACGCTTGTTAGTGACGCGCAGCCACCGCGCATGCGCCGGTGACTGCAGCAGCCAATCAGAGCGCTTGTTTAGTGTTTACAAATCTGCACAGTCTGCAGACTTTCTTGTCACCGCGTCCCGTAAGTTACGATTTAGTTAAACAGTGCTACAATAGTCAGACATTCTTCAACCGTTGCACTGGAGAAGACACCCAAGAAGGCTAGACTACTCTACTCGCATCACACTCACCGCTGACAATGGATAAGTACGTGACATCCACACCGAGGTCGAGAAACCCAAGTGCTCAGTCTGACACACCAAGGTCCACGAACCCAAGCGGCCTCGCTGAGAGTGAATCTGACGCCAGCGATATCCAACTGCCAGAGTTTTCGAGTCCGGAGCTGATGCCTGGCACAAGTCGAGCCGAGGACATGGACATTGCCGACACCGAGGCCGAGCAAGCCGAGGGAGGTCACGGTTCCAGGAGGGAAAGGGACCTCTACAGAGACTGGGACATTCTCAAGCCCTTCTTCAAGTGTGGTGTCGGCAGGGACGCCGGGTTTGCCCTCTGCGCCAAGAAAAATTGCACTGCGAGGCTGAAGCTTCAGAATGACACCAACAGCAACTTAAAGAAGCATTATGCCACCAAGCACCCTTTAGATAGTCCTGCCTTAAAAGCAGCCTTAGATGGCAGCAGCAAACGTGGCCGCTCTGCTTCTGGTGGTGGTCGGGATGCCAAAAGCCTCAGGCAGGGCTGTATTGAGGAGGCTATGGCTGAGAGGTTTGACCAGCAGAAGGCCCTTGACCTGTTTTATGAGGTAAGTTTTACTTTTAAAAGTTCTACTGTTTTAGTATGAAAATAATTTAATAAATTAATTAACTTTAATAAATAAAAATAATTTATAACAAAAATTTAACTTCAAATACTCACACATCTTTTTTATGTTTCAGTGGATTATCCGCGACATGCTGCCCACCATAACAACAGAGTCAGAGGCGCTCAGGGCCTTCCTCAACTACCTGAACCCTCAGTTCAAGCTGCCGTCCAGGAAAAAGCTTGGCGACGACATCAAGCATATGAGCGCCAGGGCCAAAAATGAGCTCACCCAGATCATGTCCAAGCAGGACTACCTGGCCACCACTGCCGACAGCTGGTCGAGCCACAACCGGGCCTTCATAGGCTCCACAGTCTCGTGGTTGGACAAGGCCACCCTGGAGAGGACGACTGCAGTCTTGGGCATGAAGGAGGTGAAGGAGAGCCAGACAGCCTAGTACTTGGCGAGGTCCTTGAGCAAGCTGCATGAGGACTTCAGCATCAGCAGCAAGATTCTCTGCACGACCACAGACAATGGCACAAACTATGTAAGTGCATTTGTCAACTTTGCACAAGAGGACGTCGTCATACAACCTGGCGAGGACAAGCCTGACGAAGAGCTGGCTGACGAGCCTCAGGTCATATCTATGGAGGAGGCCCTGGACCAGGCTGACGAAGCCGAGGTTAGCCTGCCTAAACACCAGAGGTGTGGTGCACACACTCTGAACCTCCTGGCGTCTGAGGATGTTTCCAAAGTGAGTATAATAATTTTATTTTTTTAAATTTAATAAATTAATAATTTATAAATATTAAATAATTTATTGTTCTTTTGGTAAAAACTAAAAAGATGTAAATTATTATTTATTATCTTTTAATTTGTGAATTGTAATAAAATATTAAATAATAAATATTCTTTTTTCAGGTCCCACAATGGAACCATGGTGCCAGGATTATCTTCAGGTCGGCTGCCAAGCCACAGTCTTTGTGGAATGCCCAGGGCTGCCGAACTGTCGCAGCCAACGAGATAAAGGATGCTATCGGCAAAAAACTTAAAGTCCCTGGCGCGACGAGGTGGAACTCCAGCTATGACAGCTATAAGATGCTTTCTGGCCTGCTACAGGACCTGGACACCCGTAAAAAGATCAATGATCTCTGTACCAGCATGCGCCCCAACCCGATCCCCGCCTTTGTTGACGAGGACAACGAGGTCATCGCCGAGTACGTCAAAGTTATGGCCCCAGTTGCCAATGCTTTGGACAAAATGCAGTCAGACCAGCATGCCTACATGGGGAACTTCCTTCCCAACTTGATGGTGCTCCAGAGGGACTTGAACCTGCTTAGGGACGACAACAGCATCAAGCCTGCCAAGCCCCTCGTCACCTACCTCCTGGGGACACAGGAGCACCATGGCAGAGACAAAAAGGGCTTCACTGAAAGGTAGATATTTTTAATATTTTGATATAATATAATAATAATAATATAATATAATTATATAAATAATAAAATAATATAATATTTTATAGTAATTGAAATGAAAAAAAAATAATAATCATTAATCAATAATTAAATTAACTCATATCTTAATCTTTTCAGGTTTCAACACATGTTTGAGGACCAGGAGAAGCTCCTTGCGACTGCCTTCCACCCCAGGTTCCGTCTAAAGATGGTCAAGTACATATGCAGGACAAATCCTGACTTGTACAACCTGGTGAGGGACAAGATGGTGTCGGACCTTGTGGCCCAAATCAGGTCCAAGGAGGGGGATGTGGCCTCCGCCTCCAGCCAGCCCACCTCCAGGCCACAGTCTGTGGCCAGCCACACCAGCGAGCACGACGAGTTTGCCTTCCTTCTTGAGGACGAGGAGGAGCCTGTGGTGGTGGCCAACCTGGAGGAGGAGGTCGGCAAGGAAGTAGACACTTGGGGCGCCATTCTCGGCACAAGCATCATGAAGATCTCCCCGGCAAACTTCCCCAAGGAGCACAGGCAGCACTGGGTGAACTGTTTCATCAAGTATAACACTCCCCTGCCCTCGTCTGCCTCAGCTGAACGACTCTTCAGCTTCGGCTCGGACATTTTGAGGCCAAAGCGAGCCTCTCTGACCAATCTGAACTTTGAGAACCTGACCTTCATGAAGGGAAACTTGAAGTTGGTTAAGAGGGAGAGAGAGAGGGCCGACAAGTTAGAGTGAATCTGTGAAGAGTGAAGAGTGAAGACTGAAGTGTTGTGAATTTTTGTTTTAAATGTTTTTACTGTTTTGTTTTGTGAACTTTTGTTTTTACTTTTTACTGTCTTGTATTAATAATTTGTTTTTCTAGTAATAATTTGTTTAATAAATAATGTAGATATCTTAAAAAAACACTTTTTTTTAATCGGAAAGCTTTAAATTTAGATTCGGAGATTCGGAATGAGTAAAATTTAGGTTTGGAAATGTTCGGAAGGTATCGGAATTAAGGTTCGCTTTGCTATTTTTTAAAAAAAATTATTTATCTTCTTCGGTATAAATGTTCGCACCGAAATTTTGAAAATCGGGTTCGCTATTCGGAGGTTCGGAACCCAAAACCGGCGAAGATTCGTGTTCGGATTCGGAACCCAAAAAAAAGGTTCGCGCGCCCACCTCTGTAATTAGGTAAATACACATACACACACACACCTGTCACCTGACAGATATTTCAGCCGGTTTGTGGGAGAGACATGTGGACTACTACAGAAGATTTAAGTGGCGTTCCATTATATGGATAAAGAATTTATAATAAAAATCATAGAAACCCTGATACGTCCAAGACTGGACGTATCACAAAGTGAAGGATACAAGCAAAATTGAGAGAATACAAAGGGAAGTAACCAAACTGATCCCCATTCTGGCAGATAAACCATATGAGGAAAGTCTAAAAGTACTGGGTCTATCAAGTTTGAAAGATAGAAAAGAAACAGGAGACATGATTACAGTGTTCAGGTCACTAAAGAGGATAGAAGAGATTGATTGAAGAAATCTGATTAAATATGGGAGGGCTTTAAGAGGTCATGGGAGTAAATTAAGAAAGACCACATGTCGAAAGGATGTGAGGAAATACAGTTTTCCATATAGATGTATAAATATGTGAGATAGCTCAGGTGATATAGCCCAATCTCAAACAAAACATGAATTCAAATCTAAATATGATAATTCAAAATCAAAGATACAGATTAAGCTGGAACTGTACATAAATTTGAGTCTAGACGTGTTAAAAAATTAGAGAATAGGGGACAGTACCCAAAGAGCGTTGCTCCTTTCCTGTCTACTACAATTAGGTAAACACACACACACACACACACACACACACACACACACACACACACACACACACATACATAGCATTACCCATAGATCGGACCTACGAGCTCTGAGCTCTCTTCCAGGAGGGAAATAGCTGTCGATCACGAGTCCAACACGTGATCCAAAGACCAAGTGAAAGACCAAGTGAATACACACACACACACACACACACACACACACACACACACGCACACACACTGTTTAAAGAAATAGTCAAAGAACAAATGAACGAAAGTACAAAGGACACGTTGATAGAAGTAATAAAGGAAAAAAAAAAGAGATTGGGTGAGACACAATAGACAAAATAATAATAATAATAATAATAATAATAATAATAATAATAATAATAATAATAATAATAATAATAATAATAATAGTAATAATAATAGTAATAATAATAGTAATAATAATAATAATAATAATAATAATAATAATAATAATAATAATAATAATAATAATAATAATAATAATAATAATAATAATAATAATAATAATAATAATAATAACCTCTTGAGGCAATGTCACATATGTACAGTACATATTTGCGTTGTTAATTTCTCTGTTGAGTTTGTTCCTGGTGTTAGTGATTTCTGGCCATGGTAACATAAGTACATGTGTTCCATTTTCTCAAGATCACACAAAAAACTCTCACTTGGTGTCATTAAACCACCAGACTTCCAACTAGCTATAGTATTCCATGAATTATTGTGTGATGTTACATGTGATCCAAGAAATTCATGTTGTGGAAACTTGAAAGCAATGTATCCACCAAAATAGTGTTCTTGTTTTTACGCAGCTCAATCCATCTTTCACACACCTTCTTATTTGCAGGGAAACGATGAAAATTAATATTTGGCTTACTTCCTCTGGTTTGAGCCACAACCCTTAATGGCACAATAAGACACATTATCAAGATCTATATATACCGGTATATATAGATCTTCATTGTCAGAATATAACTAATTGCGTGGAGCGGTGCGAGCGGAGGCAGCAACATATCCAAGCAAAGAATCAGTTACAACTAAGAGGGGGTTTACACGGTCTAACGGTTCGTCGAACGCGGTTCGACAGACATGTGTTTAAAGTGATGTGTGAACGTGTGAACGGGGTATTTGGTTGTCGAACACGTTAGTTAAACCCCAAATACCCCGTTCACACATCACTTTAAACACGTGTCTGTCGAACTGCGTTCGACGAACCGCTAGACCGTGTAAACCCCCTCTAACAGCGATGGGACGCGCGAACCCCACTTTGACCAGCCCGGTGACATCACGGGCCCGCTGCCCCAACACCCTCGAAATTCGGTCGGAAGTGGTTAGACCTGGTATATATATAGACCTTGCTGTATACGACGTATTGTTTAGTAGCACTAAACAATACGAAAATGTTAAAATCAAACAATTTAACTCTGACTTATTTACAATAAAACACATGCTAATTTCATTACTTGAAATTTTTAAATCACTGGAAGCCGTTTTTCATTTACTGAACGCTGTTTAATTAGTAGGAACCCTTCTTCAACGTATGACGTCACGGGATTAAAAATAAGGTGGCACCCATCTTTCTTGGAAAGGTAGCTCCTGCATTTACTCCTCATCACTTTATCCACACACACAAAAGTGGGTCCTACAAATGCCCAAATAGGAATGTATTCATAGCCAAAGCTAGCTACAATTAAATAACATTAGCTGCAACCAGAGAGCACTAAGATACACTTCGTACAATAACTGAAAAAATATATAAAGTTCAGTCTGTCGTGCATGGTAAACAAGTTGAATGCATTTCCAATGGGGCCTATTGTTCAGAGCATTAGTAGATCCAAACCATGAGGACAATCGAGGTACGACAAGTAGCCCTACACAGCTCAGAAAAAGCGCTGATTTGTAATAGCTGCTTTAATACATTATTATCCTTTCGTTTTCCTACGAAACTATTTTCACTTCTCACAAACACCGATTCTGTGAACACGGGTGGTCTTACCTGGATGATCCCATGAATATATCATATATGGTGTAGCAGTGATGATGGAAAGTTTGTAAGACATAGGCAATCAGTGGCAGAAATCATGCACACACACACGCACACGTATGCGTACACACGCAAACGATTACTGTGGTGGGAAGGGAAAAAGTGTTGAAAATTTTGTGATTTACTTACTTAAGAAGGGACACGAGGGGTGGAATAAGGTGATGAGCATAGACTACGTCAGCCGCAAGAATCACATCAACTGGCTGCAACATTGGTGGTTTCCTCCAGTCTAACTGCGACACGAAAAATGTGGATGATCCGTTGACTGGTACTGGAATACCGTTGGCCCACGGGGCGGTTCCAATATCGCCTGGCTGCAGTTGATTTTCTTCCAGTCGTGATGTCATGTCGGCTGTAAAGTTGCGTAGATCCTGAAGTTTTGGGAAGAAAACGTGGGTGTACATTGTTAAACTGGACAGTGCACATGGTATAGACTCAATCCAAATTTGACTTTCACTCAATTTTTCAATCGTTACAAACGTACCTGTGGCTGGGGCTGGCCAAGATTTAATGTCACATTGTGAAGGAGGATATCGAGGACATGAGGATGGCAGTCGGTGAAGGTATAACTAGCTGGAGGGGTCCTATTTGAACGCAAGAGTGCCACACCTGTAAAGCCCAGACCGGAGCCCAGTTCGAGGACGTTTTTCCCACAGATGACTTGTGGGTTGAGAGCCACCCATTCTGCTAATACAGCCGCACCACACCAGGTGGTCAGCCCCGTCGTGCCATGCGTTATCCCATCACCGCTCTCCAGAAGAGTGACGCCATGAGCGGTTTCTGAATAGTTAGATCCATCCCAACCGAAGTAAGTTTTGTAATAAAACTCACTGAAGGGATCTTGTCCGACATTAGCTCTGTGTTCGTCAATGATTCCCTGGAAGATATTTTGTCCGTTCCAGTTTCTCTGTTTCCACTGTTGCCTAAGCCAATCGAGAACCTGCTTGCAGTGATGCGGGTTGCGAGGGTAGGTGATGGCCAAATGATGATGGAGAATGCATTCGACCACCTGACGAGCCAAACCTTCTTCAAGTTTTTCTCTGTTTTTCTCTTCCTTAAGCGAATCCCCAAGAACATCAAGCTCCCGTGAGATATGAGTCCAGGGACCTCGTGTGACAGGTACAGCGGCGAAGTATGCTGTTTTTAAGAGCTCTAACAGCTGTTTCTCATTCATTTCACTTTTCGGTGTCTAAGACTGTCACTTAATAATTTTTCGATATAACGCTTCACTCAAATTTCCTTGAGAAGGGAGAAAGATAAATTAGCAATCATCTTAAGAAATTTCTGTTAAGAATCATCCATTAATTTTTTTTTACTGATATGATGTTAAGGACACGGGACATTAATATATATATATATATATATGTATATATATATATATATATATATATATATATATATATATATATATATATATATATATATATATAGTAACCATGTAGACAGATGAGTGGAAAAGGTGGTAGAGAAACGTGGGATAGAGAGAGAACACTATATTCCTGACGGTTCGACTATAACTCTTCTTCAGAGGAAGACTAGAAGTTGAAACGTCAGGAATATAATGTTCTCGCTCTATCCCGCGTTTCTCTACCACCTTTTCCACTCATATATATATATATATATATATATATATATATATATATATATATATATATCTGTATATATATATATATATATATGTATGTATATATATATTACACACAGGAACCCACAGTCGGAGAAAGAATAAACTTCGAATAAAGAAAAATCCTATATTTCGGCTATCAACTGTAGCCCTCTTCGTACTTTCCTGAAGAGGGCTACAGTTGATAGCCGAAATATAGGATTTTTCTTTATTCGAAGTTTATTCTTTCTCCGACTGTGGGTTCCTGTGTGTAATTTACAAATGTGCTACTACATTTCTGTTTAGAAATATATATATATATATATATATATATATATATATATATACATATATGTGTGTGTGTGCGTGTACACACACACACACACACACACACACACACACACACACACACACACACACACACACACACACACACACACACACACACAGACACATAAGTTGAAAGCAAACATATGAAGAGTAGAAAATTTGTAGTGGTGTATGTGCCCCCCAAAACAAAGTCCTGGACAGAAAGTGATCATTCCAAAATATTAGAAGATACAAAATACGAATTAACTAATATACTGAAAGACAGAGGAAATACAGTAATTATGGGTGACTTTAATTCAAAAGAAATATGTTGGGAGGAAATGGCAGTGAAGGGTGGAGAGGAACTCTGGGGCAACGTCCTGCTCGACATGACCATTGAATACACAATGACTTAGTGGATAAGGGAAAATATCAGATACAGAGGTAGTGAAGAACCATCAAGGCTGGACCTAATACTTACGACAGAGCCTGAAATTGTCGATAAAATTTATTACAAAACTCCGATAGGAAAAAATGACTATGTACTAATAGAATTTGAGTTGAAAGAGCAAATGGATCAAAGCAGAAGGGATAAACATAAAATAGGAAGACTAATGTACAACAACAACAAAATTGAGACACTAAAAAAAAACATCTAAGCGCGAACTGGGAAAAATTCCTAGATAAAGAAACAGGGATGGAATAGAAATGGAATATACTAAAAGAAATTTACAATGAGTGAGTAAATAAATACATACCACAAAAAAAAATGGAAAGAACATACATAAAAAGCTGGTACAACAAAAGGTGTAGTGAGGCTAAGGATAAAAGAGACAAAGCTTGGAAGAAATGGAAGAGTCAAGAAAACAAGCAAATGGCAAATGTACATCAAACTAAGAAATGAGTATGTAAAAATACGCAGAGATGAAAAGAGAAACTGTGAAAAAATAATAATAGAAAAATGCAAGGAAGAACCCAAACTATTTTACAGGTATGTAAATAGCAAACTGAAGAACAAACAAGAATTACAAAAGCTGCGCCAAGGTAAACATGAATATACAGAAGAACCGGAAATGGCTGAAATTATGAACAACCATTTCAAATCAGTATTCACAATAGAAAACTCACCTAACTGTGAGGAAATAGAGAGAGGGAAATCCCCCTCAATGAAAGAAATAATTGTAACACAAAAGGAAATCAGCGACCAAATCAAAACCCTTGACGTCAGAAAATCACATGGTCTAGACGGAATTGCATATTGGATAATGAAAGAATGCATAGAAGAATTAACAGACAAAATATACAATATAATTAAATTCTCACTTAAAGAAGGAAAAGTACCACAGGACTGGAAGAAGGCAAACATTGTACCAATCTATAAGAGAGGAAACAAGGAAGACCCATCAAGTAACAGACCGGTCTCCCTCACAAGCACATTACCAAAAATTTGCGAAAAGGTCGTCAAAAATAGATGGGTTAAACATTTGGAAGAAAAAATTATACTGAATTCAAATCCATTTGGATTCAGACAAGGAAGATCATGCACAACAAATTTGATCTGCTTCTATTCAAGATTAAGAGACATAATACAAGACTGTGCCTTTCTGGACCTAAAAAAGGCATTTGATACGGTATCACGCAATAAACTAATAATGAAGATAGAATCAATAGGTGGCATCAGAAGAAAATTATTGGAATGGATGAAAGACTTCCTGACTGGGAGGAAAATGAGAGTAGTAATTAGAGACAAATTCTCAAATTAGGAAGAAATGATAAGTGGTATCCCGCAGGGATCAGTGCTGGCCCCGATCATGTTTGCTATATATATAAATGACATGGACGAAAGAGTAGAGTGTTACATGAATTTCTTTGCAGACGACGCAAAAATACTAAAGAAAGTAAAAACGGAGGAAGACTGCAATTCATTACAACAAGACTTGGATAAGATCTGGAAATTGACTCAAAAGTGGGAAGTGAAATTCAATATCAAGAAATTTATTATAATGAAATTTGGAAAAAGTAAAAACAGAATATCGAGAGATTATAAAATTGGTGAGGAAGAGGTAAAAAAAGTAAACTCGGAAAAAGACCTTGGAGTGATGATCAGCAAAGACATGACACCGGATAAGCATATTAATAAAATATTCGGAGAAACCTATAATTTATTGAGGTCAATAAAAGTGGCATTTGCCTATTTGGACGAGGAAATAAAAAATAAAAAAAACTATACTAGTAAGACCAAAACTCGAGTACGCAGCAACACTATGGACACCCAGTACCAAAAAGAATATAAAGAAGTTACAATGAATACAAAGAGCAACAACAAAACTGGCATCAACTCTTTCCAAAATGACATATGAACAAAGACTGTCCAAATTAGAATGACCAACTTTGGATCAAAGAAGGAAAATAGGAGACCTACTAACTATCTATAGAATTATGAAGGGAATGGAAATCTTAGATAAGAATGACTTATTGAAATGGGACAATGGAAAACAAGAGGACACGAAAAGAAAAAAATATTACAGAAGAGTTCTGAAAAAAAGAAAAGAAAATAGCTTCTCACACAGTGACAGATACTTGGAACAAATTGGACAAAGAAACAGTGTGTGCAAACACTATTCAAGATTTTAAGAAAAAACTTGATGCTGAGAGATACAAAGACGGGTCACCACGAGCATAGCTCCCTTCCCGTATAATACAACTAGGTAAACACTTTTTAATCCACCGAGGCATTTACTCGCTTCTCTCAATCTACATTCTACTTCCAACCCCACTCCTCCCTTTCCTGCCACATTCGCAGCCAAATATCTAAAACCATCCACTTCCTCCATTCTCTCTCCCTTAATACTCACTTCTATTCTGCTGCCACTCTCTCCCCTTGTACATCTCATCACTTTACTTTTACTCACATTTGTCTTCAACTTCCTTCTTTCACACACCTTCCCAAACTCTGTCACTAACTTCCTCAATACCTCCTCTGATCCTGCTACAAGCGCAGTGTCGTCAGCAAACAACAACTGGCTTATCTCCCACTTTTCTCCATTTTCTTTAATAATCTCCAACCCCTGACCCACAACCCTTGCTTTCACCTCTCGCACCACCCCATCCATGTATAGATTGAACAGCCAGGGCGACATAGCACATCCCTGACGAAGTCCCACCTTTACCTCAAACCATTCACTCTCTCCATTTCTAATCCTAACATAAGCTCTACTACTCTCGTAAAAACTCTTGACTGATCTTTACAGCTTTCCTCCTATCCCATATATCTGCAATGCCTCCCATAATGCCTTCCTGTCTACCCTGCCATAAGACTTTCCCAGATCCATAAAAGCCCAAAGAACATTTTTACCTTTTCCTATAGTTTTCTCACATATTTGTCTTACCACAGAAATTTGATCAACATAACCCCTACCTGTCCTAAAACCACAATGTCCCTCACCAATTACTCCCTCTGTTCCTCTCCTAATCCTCTCAATCAAGCCTTCCCAACTACACTCAACAAGCTGATCCCTCTGAAAATACTACACTCACACTTGTCCCCCTGTCCCTTGTAAATTGGAGCTATACAGGCACTACTCCAGTCCTCCGGCACTCTACCCTCTCTCATACAAACATTAAACAACCTCACCAGCCAGTCCACCATAACTATACCTCCTTTCTTCAGACATTCTTCAAGACATCCATCCAGACCAGGTGCCTTACCTACTCTCATCATCTTAACAGCTGCTTTCACTTCATCTTTCCCTATTTCTCCTCCATTTTCCTCACTCATTATTCTCATTTTCTTAGCGCTTCCCACTGCAACTATCTTTCCCTCCCTATCCTCCTTCACATTTAGCAACTCCCTAAAATACTCTACCCACCTTCCTCTCACTGCCTTCTCTTCCATTATTATTTCTCCATCTGAACCTTTTACCCTTTCTTCTCTACTTGATTCACCTCCTCTTCCTCTTTTAATTTCTTTCCAAAACACCTTTTTATGACTTTCAAAATTTTCTGTTATACTCTTACCCCATTTCACATCTGCTCTCCTCTTTGCCTCCTTAATCTTATGCTCTACTTCTCTTCTCTTTACATGGTGGATGATTGTTGTATCTCATAAGAGATACAACACTCATCCACCATGATAACAATTATAGAAGTTTAGTAGTAGCTGAGGCAGTGAGCATCGCTTTACAAAAGTCTATCTTAAATGTACAGATTTCATCTGATTATGTCCTCCCGTCCAATAGAAAATACAGACTGTCACCACGGGACAAAAACCCACATGGGGATTGTGTCTAGACTTCCGGGACGTAATCCCACATCGGGAAGTTGTCCCGGTTACCCTTTCCGTCTCGGTAGGGTAGACAGATTCCCACCATACAAGTGACCTCTCCCTGCCGTTTTTACTCGGCCTTATATACCCATGTTTGTCCTGAAGATGACCATTTGTAATGGTTGAAACAGCTGTCGGTAAAATGAATCAACATTCTGAAGCCTTTTACTACAAAGGCGGAGCATACCGACAGGAGACCTTTTGGTCCATATCTAGGTCGGATGCGAAAAAAAAATCATATTAATAATAAAATAATAAGTAAAAACTATAATAATGTAAATAACAAATAAAATACATAAATAAATGCATAAGTATAGTTAAATAATAAACAAACAGGTAAATAGTAAATAATAATGAATTGACATATAACTAATAATAAATGAGAAACAGACAGACAAATGATAACAAAACAAAAACAAATAATATAAGATAAATTATAATCATTACAGCATCTTACTTAGGTATTTATCTAAATGATTCTTAAAGCTTCGAACTGAACTACATTGCACTACCTGTGCAGGAAGTTTATTCCATTCATTAACTACACGGTTGGCAAAGTTGTTTCTACCCACTTCCAAATTAAATCTATTTCCGGACAGTTTGAGACCATTGTTTCTTGTCTGATTCTCATTCAATGTGAAAATTTTGTCACTTTTGATGTTGTCAATTCCCTTTAGAATCTTAAAGACCTGTATGAAGTCACCTCTGAGTCTACGCTTTTTTAGAGAAAACAGATTCATGTGTTTTAGTCGATTTTCGTATGATTTATTTTTGATATTTGGAATCAGTTTTGTGGCTCGCCGTTGTACTTTTTCCAGTCTGTCAATGTCTTTAATGAGATTCGGTGACCATACGGAAACAGCATATTCCAAATGTGGACGAACTAACGATTTATATAGCTTAATGAGTGATAGACTTTTGAAATCAAAAGATCGCGCAATCAGTCCCAGAATCTTATTTGCTTTCTCAGAGGCTGAAATACACTGCTTGGATGATGTGAGGTCGTTACTGATAATTACGCCGAGATCTTTTTCACAACCCACTTTTGTTAACGAATTTCCAAATAACTTGTAATCGTACTTACTGTTATTTTTACCTATGTGCATTACCTTGCATTTACTTGTGTTAAATTTCATTAACCACTTTTCAGACCATTGCTGTAATTGATTTAAATCTTCTTGAATATCTAATTGGTTTGAGTGATCATTTGCCACTCCGCACAGTTTTGTATCATCAGCAAATTTGGAAACAGTAGATTTTAGTCCATGGTCTATATCATTTATATATACTCTGAATAGAAGTAGCCCAAGAACGGAACCCTGAGGAACTCCACTTGTAACATTTTTCCAACCAGAAGTTTTTCCATTTAAAACAACTCTCTATTTTCGACCATTCAACCAATTACTAGTCCAACTTAATAGGCTACCACTTATTCCGTGTGAAGCTAATTTAGTAATTAGTCTTTCGTGTGGGACGGTATCAAAAGCTTTTGCAAAGTCTAGATATATTAAATCTATATTGTTTCTTTTGTCATAATTCGAGATAACTGTGTTGTAGAATTCGAGTAAGTTAGTCACGCAAGAACGTTTCCGTCTGAAACCATGCTAGCTATCATTTATCAAACGGTTACTTTCTAAATGATGTTCGATAGCATCTCTGATGATAGTTTCCATTGTTTTTCCTACGATTGAAGTCAAACTTATAGGCCTATAGTTATTTGGTTTCTTTTTGTCACCTTTTTTGAACATGGGAGTAACGTTAGCTAGCTTCCATTCTCTTGGGACATCTCCGGATATGATGGATTTCTTGAAAATAATTTCTAATGGAACAACAATCTCATTTTTCATTTCCTTTAAGATTCTTGGATGCCAACCGTCAGGCCCTGGTGTTTTATTAACTTTGAGTTTGTCTATACACCTTTTAATTTTTTCTTTTGTTATATTTACCGTAGTGAGTAAGTTTACCCCAGACTTTTCACAGGTTTCAGTTTGGAATTCATTTTGAGGTGTTTCGTTTACGAATACCGAGCTAAAATAATTGTTCAAGATATTACACATTCCTTCATTTGAATATTCAAGTTGACCGTCAGCAGATAATAGTGGACCAATGTGATTCCTAACAACCTTTTTATCTCTAATGTAAATATAGAATTTGAATTATGAAGAAAAAAGGAAATACAGAGAGTTAGAGAAATGTTCTCTTAAAATCATTGACGCCACTTGTGCTTTAGCATTTAATAGGGATATAGGCTTACCAAAAATCCACAAAACAGGAATTCCCATGCGTCCTATTACATCAGGTGTCAATAGTGCTCCACATAGGTTAGCCAAATGCTTAGCTAAACCCTTATCCAAAACATTAGGTTCTATCAGTAATGCTCACCTGCAAAACTCTTCAGATCTAATTAACAGGTTAAAGGATTTGGATTTGAAAAACAAAATATTAGCCAGCTATGATGTCACTTCGTTGTTTACCCGTGTTTCGATAAATGGTGCTCTTAAAGCTGTTGAGCGAGTGGTAAACAATTTAAATAATGAAGATTTACCTATCCCCAAAACAGATTACCTTGATTTAATTTCTCTTTGTGTAGGTTTCGGTGCTTTTACTTTCAATGATGTTGAATATAGACAACATTCTGGCTTAGCCATGGGTAGTCCCCTCTCTGCTGTGTTAGCCAACTTATATATGGAAATGCTTGAAACTGAAAATTATATATCAATAATGGGTAGAAACAGTGTTTGGTTAAGGTATGTTGATGACATTGTTGTTATTGTACCAAAAGAAGCTAATATTAACAATAAATTAAAAAGATTAAACAATGTAAATAGTAACATACAATTTACGGCAGAAGTAGAGAACAACAGAAAATTACCATTTTTAGACACTGTCATACACAGAACAAACAGCAATGTAAAGTTTTCGGTATACCGCAAACCCACTAATAAAGAAGATTATATACATTTTTATTCAGGACACAATATTAGGACTAAAAGAGGTATAATAATAATTGGCTTCTTCCTCAGGGCTTTTCGCATCTGTAGTGAAGAATTCTTAGAAGACGAACTAGATCACATTACAAAAACTTTCAGCAAATTAAAATATCCCAAAGGTCTCCTACTTAAACTAAAAAAGAAAGCTAAGGAAATAAATAAGAAGAGTAAAGATAAAAATAATTGCAACAAAGAAACACGATATATCACAGTCCCAAATTCCAGCATTAATTCAACTCTAGACAACGTCCTCTTAAAAGCAGGTATAAAGATAGCAAGAACATCAGGTAGCAAAGTGGGACATTTGGTAACGCGTAATTATAATAACCATACGAATGAAAATAGTATTGTCTATAAAATACCTTGTAAAAATTGCCCATCCTCATATTTTGGGGAAACAGGTCGTGGATTAGAAAAAAGATTATATGAACACAAAAATTATGTAAGAACCCACAGGCTTTCTAATTCTATGGTAAGACACATAGATACATATGACCACCTTCCGAACTGGGACAATACAATTATAATAAATAAAGGTTCAACAAAGAAATTAAGAAAAACAATAGAAGCAGCCTATATTAATACTAATAATAACATCAACCATAGAGATGGTTTTATATGCTTGGCAAGAGCTACAAGTTTATTGATAGTGGATGAAAACAAACGGACAAATGTTCCGAGCGCGACGACCTTTCCCAGGCACCCTGTGAGGTGACATGTATGTGTATAAAATGTCCATGTTATACTTTTGTGTTATGCTTTGTGATCAAGACCCTAAGGGTCGAAACGTTAAGGCAGTAATTCTTCCATTATTTCTCGTATATTTTCTCCGCCTTCAGTTACATTTGTCATAGTTTAAATCAATATATATATATATATATATATATATATATATATATATATATATATATACATACACACACACACACACACACACACACACACACACACACACATATATATATATATATATATATATATATATATATATATATATATATATAAATATAAAAATACATATATATAAAAAATAAAGTTGTATTATATTTGTAAATAACACAAGAAACCCACAGTCGTAGAAAATAAACTTCGAATAAAAGAAGATTCTATATTTCGGCTTCCAACTGTAGCCCTCTTCTGTAAAGTACATGAAACAGTGGACAATTGGGAAAATTCCTTATAGTATAACTATAATTTTTTTCTATTAAGCTGTTTCCTAATGAACGTCTTATAATTGTTTATCACTATCCCAACAACGTGCGTAAGCAAATTGTGGACGTTCAACAAAAACTGAAGGAAGTAGAGTCACCCGGCGTTTATTTCCCTACCACGATTGTGATTTGGTGTACTTGGGTCAAACCGGTAGACATTTGAACACTAGATTGGCAGAACATAAAAGATGAATCAGGTATGGGCAGGAAAATTTGGCCGTGTTTCTTCATGTTAAAAATCATAATCATTCTTTCGACTGGGGTAAGGCCACATTAGTGTTCAAGTCTCACTGCGATTTCAGATGGAAAATAGTTTAATCAGCTATTGAGGAATGGCCCAAAATCAATATTTCTAAAGGGCAGTGGACTCCTGACATTATTTCCCTCGCAGCGGTCAATAAGCTTTTCTAAAGCTTACAACCCGCCTCCCCGTCCCCCGCCACCCCTTCTTACACCACGTCAGAGTAATGTCATCAGTCCATGTTCCCTCACATTCCTTTGGATCGTTAGCTTATAAGTCCCAATTGCCTACTGTCTCACGTACTTTCCTGAAGAGGGCCGGAATGTAGAATCTTCTTTTATTCGAAGTTTATTTTCTCCGACTGTGGGATTCTTGTGTGGCACACACACACACACACACACACACACACACACACACACACACACACACACACACACACACACACACACACACACACACACACACACATATATATATATATATATATATATATATATAAATGTGTGTATACACACACACACACACACACACACACACACACACACACACACACACACACACACACAGGTGTCATAATTATAGTTCAGAAATTTAGGATCTAAACACGACGCCGAAAGTAACTCCGATGCTAGAGAATTTGGCACAATCTGGGACCTCACAAAGGAGATCTTTTCAGGCCCCGTCGAAACATTTGACTGAACAATGGCGTCCTCACATTGGCGGATAAAATCAGCCGCCCTATAATGAGGATCTTGACCAGAAAATTGCACCACCGACGGATTTTGATGGAGCAACGTCAACTTGTGAGCCATTGTCTCAGATGAGCTTGGCGGACTGAGAAACGAAGGCCTCTTAGACTTAGACATGATAGGAGATGACAACCTTAACCCACTTCGTAAAAGCATATGAAAACACTGACACCAAGCAAATACAACACACTAGCATAAGCATGAAATAATGTAAAAAAAAATAATAATAATAATAATATAGAGAAATCACATGGACATGGGACACGAACGTAAGAAAATATAATTCACACAAACACAAGCATTGAACACAAACAATGCAATACATAAACCACAATGAAGAAAAAAAATATATTAAGACAGTAATTAGAAGAAAAAAAATTACGTAATTATTATTATATAAAGCACTAATACGTAAGTATACAACACACGTCACAGGCGAAGGGAGTCTAGACATTCCGGGGTAACATTTCAGAATGTAAACAAATAGTGACGTCACAAAAATGGCCTCTTGTGGCACAACCGGATATTTGAAATGATTTCATTTTATTTATCTTATTTATTTAATGTATTTTTTCACCATATATTCACAAAACTAATAAAATGACAAAACTGGTAACAAGGTCCAAGGTAGCCAAAGTCTGGCGCAGAGCGATCTCAAGGCCGTCTGGGAACGCCACGACCGGAATTTCAGCAGACGACGACGACTTGTTGCCTCTGAAGAATACACGGCACAATTATGACTGTCCAAAATCCTCCACCATCCAGGCCCAAATTAGCGCTGAGAACACACACAGGAGCACAAGGCGATCCAGTGACAGGGGCAGACGACGATGATGCCCGAGAAGAGCGGAAAAAAAAAATCACCTGGCGCAAATCTGAGATAAATGTCCCTGCTCCGAAATACAAACTGAAATCACTGTGTCCGGAGCACTATCACGTCTAATATATTAATTAAGTTCACTGAAAAACACCTGGGCTGGAAAAAAAAAAAAACCATCGCCACAACGCTATCACCGGCCGGCAATTTTCAAATGTCACACAATTCGAGTTCTGTATAGAATATATGCACAATGAATGTTTACACGCTGCCACCATTTAATGTTCTGGGTGGCAAAAGAATACTCAACGAAAGTCAAAGGCACAAGTATATTTAGATACACACAAAAAAAGAGCACTAGCACAAAATGCGTGCAACAGTTGTCAAGGCTGCTTGAAAACTGACGCCACGCTCACATTTTCGCGCCTAAACAACGGCGCGCATCGCATCTGCTAAATCTTACAATAACAAACTACATTGTACTATATACGATAAATATATAACATCATAATATAAATTATGTACACAATAAATATATTTATATACACTGTGCCAACACAGAGGTCTTGAAGAAAGCAGACATCCCTAGTGTCATCACCACCATGCGCAAGGCTCAGTTAAGGTGGACAGGACACGTCTCCCGAATGCCAGACAACCGCATCCCAAAGCAGCTCCTCTATGGCGACCTTCCTATGGAAAGCGAAAAGTAGGTGGACAGAAAAAGCGCTTTAAGGACGTTATCAAGATACAAATACAGTTCAGACAACACAATTTTATAGATACGTTACATCGTCACAGAATAAAGAAGAATGCTACACTCTTGGTGACATGCGCGACATTTAAACCTACGAAGACCTCACTCTGGTTGATCTTCTCAGAGCTTGAGGAGGAGAAGGGGTAGAGGGAGGGAAAGGTGAGGGTGGGGGAGAGTTGGGGTCGGTGTAAGGTGAGGTGAGCTATCATGCCGAGGTAGGTTAGGTACCACATGTCGCGAAGAGCTATTAAAAAGGGGGATAGCAGATATCATGTTGGACTGAATATTAATAACAGGAGACAATTCTCTTATATACACAGCCTCTAACATTTTCAGTTCCTTAATGTCGTTACATTGAGCTACAACTTCAGTGTTATGAACAACGGTTGCTCTATCCAACACAGACTTGTGATAATGTTCAAAATGGTTTTTAATGGCTCCCTGTTGGAGGTGGAGAGTTAAACGCCTGCTAAGGCTGCATGTCGTAAAACCAACATAGCTACGAGAAAAGAGCTCACAGTCTCCAAAGGTACAATTAAACTTATAAACTACATTGGTTCTCGACAGCATCCCAGAATTGCCAGACAAATCATTTCTAAGAACTAGGGAACTAGTGCGTTGTTGCTGTTGTTGTTTTTATTTATAAAATATCACCAAACGCAAGACATCATTTTCATCCACCGGTTTACAATTTCGAAAAACAATGTCTTTAATGCGCTTCTCATCTTCCCGGTATATACTACTGAAGATATTCTTATGAAAAAAAATTGATGATGTTATTGTGGTGAGGGGTATGGTTATTCAAACTACTGTCAAGCAGTTTCTTAGTAATGCTGTCAAGGTCTGTGTTGGAATAACCGTTATTCACTAACAGCTGTCGTAGGTATTGTAGTTCTGAGTGTAGTGAATGCCACGACGAGCAAACCTTAATCGTCTGTCACACTATGCCTTAATTACACCTCTTTTGTACTCAACCGTACATTCACTCTCACCGTTCATGCATTTCTCAGCATTGATGGGGTTGCGGTAAACAGTAGTGATGAAATCATCAGATGGCGCGTCTACCATTACATCAAGGAACAGGAGTTTGTTGTTATTATTTAATTTTTTGTGATATGGTTCGGACAAGCCAGGGAAATGAAACTCACGGTAACACTACGCACTCGGTTTTTATTTAACTCTAAACTCGTAAAGGGATGAGCTTGAGAGCAGAGGAGAACTTGAAGCTTGGAGATGACTGCTGCTTAGAGAGGAGTACTGCTTGTGGAGGAGAGCTGCTTGTGGAGGAGAGCTGCTTGTGGAGGAGAGCTGCTTGTGGAGGAGAGCTGCTTGTGGAGGAGAGCTGCTTGTGGAGGAGAGCTGCTTGTGGAGGAGAGCTGCTTGATGGGGAGAGGTGCTTGAAGAGAAGAGCTGCTTGAAGGGAAGAGCTGCTTGAAGATATCGTGTCCTGGAGTGAACTGATCTCTCGGTGTGTGTGTGTGTGTGTGTGTGTGTGTGTGTGTGTGTGTGTGTGTGTGTGTGTGTGTGTGTGTGTGTGTGTGTGTGTGTGTGTGTGTGTGTGTGTGTGTGTGTGTGTGTGTGTGTGTGTGTGTGTGTGTGTGTGTGTGTGTGAAGCTCCCACGGGCTTTTGATGTGAGCGGAGGGTGATTTTACATATGAGTGTGTGTGGGCCCAACCACACACACTCATACATTCACAAGATGTGCATACGTATATGAAATACGTATGCACATCTCGGTGAATGCACCCTTCCCAATGTGAACTGTATTCGGTGTTAGGAATGAGTAGTAATGTTGTTATAATTTATAAGAAAAAGGGGGCTGATTCAGTGTATGAGTGGTCGTGGTTTGGCCACGCCCACCCATACATTTACCGGATGTGCATGTCTATATGAAATACGTATGCACAGCTCGGTGAATTCACCCTTCCTGACATGAACGGAGTACAAGCGCAATAACATAAAATAATTAAAGGGGGGCTGACACTCCACCACCCGACGCAGTTCATAATCGCTTAGGTGGCGGCATAGGCGACGCATAAGACCCTCAGATGTTGTCGGAGGCCCTCTCCTCAGAAAAGCAGTTGCGGGGCAATGCTTGAGGTAGTACTTCAGGGTGGATTCAGGGTGGCTACAATGGTGGCATCTTCTTTCTTCAGGTCTCGAATCTCTCTTGATTTCCCAGAAATAACGGTCCTCCAGTCGCAGACGGAAGAGCAGAGTTTCCACTTTTCTAGGTGTGGAGCGAGGAATTACAAGGGGCTCATAGTCTGTGACTGCCCTGTACCACCTCGCCCTCTCTGACACCTCTGCCTCCAGTCTGTGCTGAAAGAAACGTTATACCTGATTAAGAGCCTTGGTGTGTAGGCGCAACTGATTTCTGCTGAGAGGGACGACAACATCGACTTCGGGTATTTGGCACGCCGCTTCAGCTGCGGCGTCGGCTAGCTCATTACCTGGGACACCTACGTGGCTCGGCACCCAGTTGAACGTAACACACCTGCCTTGCTGATGCAGCTTCAGCAGGAGTGCTAGGATGGAGGTCAGTAGGCGTACATTGTCGCTGGGCTGTATCGATTCTAAGCTGCATAGCAGAGACTGTAAATCCGTGTGGATCACCACAGGACCAGCTCGAGATATTAGAGCATGCTCTAATGCTCCTTGGACCGCTATGGCCTCAGCTTGGAGAGTGGACGCATGATCAGATATTCTCCTGCCGTAGGTCAAACCATCCGTCACGAAAGCAGCTCCCTCACTGCGAGGCCTGTTGGGGTCTACGGAGCCATCCGTGTAACAGACCGCCATTCCAGGTTCCGACAGTGCGCGGATGCCTTGTAGGGCCTGCGCTCGTACTCTTTCCTGATCACATAACTTCTTCTTACTGGGAAGCTTTGTGGCAACGAAGGTTGCAGGTATCGACAGCCATGGTGGTGGGGGCTTGAACTCTGGGTGTGGAGAGTCCCTACCCTTCTCAAGGAGAGTGCTGGTGAGCCTGAAGGAGTCCAGAAGTCCAGCCGCCTGTGATAACCAGGTATCGGAGTGGATAAGAGTATCCACCCGTCCCAGAGCTGTCACAAGGCTCTGACTCAGCTCAGTTATTATGGGGCTCTGGACTATCTTCGCAAGAAAGTCGACCTCCAGCCTTCTGACCCGTGACGTTAATGAAGGCAATGAAGCCTCCATCTGGAGGTTAACGATCTTAGTCCAAGGTTGAGCTCCAAGGATAATCCTTGCTGCGGCATTTTGGCAAGGCTCCAGGTCTTCAAGCTTGGCAGTCGCCACATTTATGAAAGCTGGGGCAGCGTAGTCCACCAAGCTGCGGACTGCGTCCACATAGAATGTGCGAAGGACCCGATGCGTGGCACCAAATGCCTTCCCCGTCATTGCTCTCATAACTGTGGTTCTTGCCTTCAGTCTCTCCTTGAGATAGGTTACTTCCTTCTGAAAGGTGAGCCTCTCATCAATCCAGACCCCCAGGTACTGATACTGGTGAACCCAGTCCAGCCTGAGGTCCTGGATGGTGAGGTGCTTCCCTTCTTTCCAGAGTCTTAATGCCATGGCCTTCGATTTTGTTGGGGAGATCTTTAACCCTAACCTGCAACATTCCGTCGCCACAGTGCTTAAACAGCGTTGAGCCCTGTTGAAGCACTGCCGTTTCCCAGTAATTATGAGCGCAATGTCATCTGCATAGCAGATGACCTTGCACCCATGTGGTAGAGGTAGTTCCAGAATGTTGGAGACGAGCACATTGAACAGAGTGGGGCTGAGGACCCCCACCCCCCTGTGGAGTGCCATTCTCCAGCATTCTGGCCTCTGATATATGACCCTGAAAGCGTACTTTCGCAGACCGGTGACTGAGATAGTCAGCAATCCAAGAAAGCAGCTTGCCTTTTACGCCCTTACGAGCAAAGGTGTCTAATATCACAAGTGGACTGGCCAGCTCAAACGCCTTTTCCAAATCCAAAAAGACCACGATGGATGGTTTGCCACTGACAGCATTGAGGAGTGTTGCTATACTGTTTGCTGTGCCAGTGCCCTTGCAATAAGCATGTATATGCTCATGCATTGGGCCCAGTTTCCACAGCAGCCTGTTTAGCACCATCCTCTCCGCTGTCTTCCCCATGCAGCTTGTCAGTCTGATGGGGCGATAAGCACTAGGTTCCTTTGGCTTTGGAATTGGCGTTATGATTGCCGTCTTCCAGGCTGTTGGTAGCTTGCCAGTCCTCCAAGACTCGTTTATCACCCGCTGGCCCAAGATGGGTCAGCATGGAGTAGGTGATGAGGTCCTCTCCAGGTGCCGTGTCTGAGCTGGTTTTGTGTGTGACCCGTAGCTCCTGAAGCGTAAAGCTAGCGTCAGTATCATCCGATCGACTCATCATGTCCTCAACACTGTGGCGCCTCACTTCTTGGAGGTCCTGCAGTGTATCTTGAACACACTGCGGGAGAGAGGTGCTGCTGGAGCGAGAGACAAACTCCTGCACCAGCCGCTGTGCCTCAGCATCAGGGGCATGATGAGTGCGTCGTGGTTGAGTCCTGCCAGTAGCCTTACGGAGCTTAGACCACAGCTCTGCTGGGGAGGTGTGAGCGTTAAAGCCCTCACACCATTCAAGAAATTGAGCTCTTCTGGCATCTGCAGCTATGACGTGAGCGTCATGAACTGCAGCGCGCAAGTTGGCCAAATTGGTCTGAGTTCGGCGCCGTCGGAAAACACGCCTAAGCATGTTCACCCGATGGTTGGCCTCTCTCACCTCGGGGGTATAGTACCAGCTGTTCTTATGTTCTCTGGGGGACTGGCGAGTCTTTGGGATGGCTCTGTTGTTAGCCACCTGAAGGGCTGCAGAAAAGTCAGCTTCTAACGTTTCCACGTCCTGTGGTGGAACGTAGGACGCTGCCCATTCTTCAACAGACCTCTCAAACACTGGCCAGTTTGCCAAAGCTCTCTTCCACCTGGGAACAGGTGATACAGCTAGTATGGGTGGTGCATTCCGTATGTGCACAGAGACACCAAAGTGATCGTTAGTGACAATAGGATGCACCTCCCAGGTTACCCTAGGGAGGAGAGTGGCCGTCGCCAAGGTCAGATCGAGTCGTCCACCTTGCACGTGCGTCGGATTTCCATCATTCAACAACGCATTGTTAGGGCATTCCTCTAGTACGTAACTTAAGTGGCGCCCAGCGACATTGGGCCCATGGAGCGACATCAATATATCATGGTGGGCGTTGAAGTACCCTCCTATGATGAGGAGCCTGTCCGCAGCAATAGCACACACTTCTCCAAGGTCCAGTTCCGCTCTCTGGCCCCTGTATATGTTATAGATGGTGTACGTTTCGTGGGCCCGATGAAGTCGAACCGCAAGAACTTCTACACCATTCCCACATGATACAGGGTCCATGATCTCACTACAGGGGATGGATGATTTGACTAAGATCATGCACCCCCTAGTAGTGGGTAAGCGAGGGAGGGAGAAGATGCGATATCCCGGAAATCGTACCTCATCGCTCAACAATGTCTCTTGGAGAAGTATGATATCGTAATCATGCTCTTGCGCAAGCGCAAGGAGATACGCGCTTTTGCTGCGGAACCCGTTTACGTTCCACTGTGGCAACCTTAAGTGATTATTGAACAGGGCGATGTTCTTCCCTGTCAGTTTCCATTACAGTCTCATCTTGTCCTCCCCGGTCAGACGACAAGATGGGTTGCGACTTTGTAACAGTGGGAGCGTTTCCCTCCTCTTCAGAAGAGGAGTCTTCAAGCCTCAATGCAAAATGACGTTGGGGGTTAGCAGAAGACACTCTCTTAGTCTTTGAAGATGTGGGTGTAGCTTTCCCAATTGTAAAAGTGGGTGTGGCAGGCTTGGGGGAAGTGGAAGGGGAGGAGGAGGAGGTTGAGGAAGAGGAAGAGGTAGTGGAAGAGGCGGGGGAGGAGGCGGGAGAGGAGGAGGTAGAGGGGGAGGGAGTCCTCTCCTTTCGCCTAGGGTTCCTCTTCTCTTTAAGGAGTTTGAGCACGTTCTTGACGGACCTATCCACCATGACTAGCATCTTGTCTGCGTCGCTCTCCCCGAGGGTCGTAGCGACTGCAGAGACGACGCCAGTCACAATCAGGTCGATATCATCCTCCCTAAGGGGGATGACATCGGACGGATATTGAGGTGGAGGGGACCGTCGGTCCTGTGCTCGTGGGGTTGGTACTGGGGGCGTGGGTTTGGCTTTAGGTTTGGGGGTGGGATTGGAGGCAGGCGTGGATTTGGAGGTGGGCGCGGGTTTAGAGGCGGGCACGGGTTTAGAGGTGAGCGTGGCTTTTTTGGGAGCTGGTGGTGTTTTCGTGTTAGTCTGTGTTGGAGCTGGGTTCAGTGTTGGAAAATGCTCCTGATTGTTCAGATCAGGAGCACTGTGTGTAGGTGGTGGTGGTGCTGTGGTAGGAGAGTGTTTCCTGCTGCCCCATACAAATGTTCCTGGGGGGGGGGGCAGGTATGAAGTCCTGTTGCTTCTCTGTCCTCTCCTTAGAGGCAATGGCCTGCACTTTAAGCACTGCGCATGAGGTATTTCAGGCGTGGTGCTTCTTACTACAGTTCGGGCACTTGGCAACAGTCTCAGTGTTAGCCTTGAACTTGTTAAGACAAGTCTCAGTGGCATGAGGCATGCTGCAAATGCCGCACTTGGGCTTTTTCGAAGTGCACCTCGCCTGGTGATGACCATAGCGCTGACACCTGAAGCAACGGAGAGGATCAGGGATGTACGTTTGTACATCATACCTGCCATACCAACCCAAGTCAATCTTGTTAAAAGGTTCGCCTTTGATCTTTATGAGTACCTGGCGTGTGGGCGTCTTATCCCAGCAACGCATTCTCGTGGCACCGATTACCTGACTGTGATCCTCGATGGCCTCAGTCATGTAGGAGGTCGGGTAATCGTGTACCACGAGTCGATGCTGCCGGTCTTCCGGGTTAAGACGCTCCAGGTTCACCGGCTTACCATCGAGCGACTTGATCCCGTCCAGCTCCTCGACGAGTTCGTATGTGCTTGGTAACAATAGCACGTTACCATCGCCGAGGGGCCGGAGGGACAAAAGCTTGCCACGGAGAGGGCCCTTTTCTAGAGCTCGCACCACCTCAAAAGCAGTGTCGTACCCCGCCGAGGGTACGACCTTGAAGGTGGGGAGCTTGCCACCCTTTGCGCTAACTGGGGCCATCACGATAGCAGCTTCATCATCCGATGGAGCCGCCGAACCTGGAGCGCAACGTCGTTTCTTCGACACGCCAGTCCAAGAGTCAGTAGCCGCCATGGCGGCACTGATAACGAGAAAAAACCTAAGTTACTCGCAACGATTCGTGAAAAAAAAACTCGTAATCTAAGGGGGCGGGGGATCGCGGGCGTTAACTAGCGCGTTGGTGCTATGTCTTATCCTGTCTACCTTGCAAGCAGTCAACGAAAACGAGGCTCGGGTGCACTAGAGCGTGCGAGACCGGGCTATTCTTGAGGTCGGGGTTCCCCCTTCTCCCGCCGTAAAAGCAATTTTTACAGAACCACACGTACTATGCGAATCGTGCAGGGAGAGTTATCTGGGGTATAATCCTGCCAGAGCGAGATTTCACAGAGAAGGGGGAATTGACTCGGGTAGCAGTACTTTACGAGGTGGTAGGCGTTAGCACGATAATCAGAGCTAGCGACTAGGGTGATTGTGGCTAAATCAGTCGAGATCCACGTGGTGAAGAAACGCAGCGGGGGTGTCCTCTTCATGTGAATAATCTTTTCTCTGCTGATCTCTCGGCTTGGTCCCCCTCCTTATAAAGGAGGCTGGTGCGGACCCAGGCAACTTGTGCTGGATCCTGATTGGCTCGTTTAATTTTCATCTGGACGCTCTTGCTCACTACGCTTGCCCACTATGGGGCATATAAAAGCTTAGGTCGGGATGCGTCGCGGTCGGTCGCAGAGATTAGATAGATTCTGATTTGAGAGCACATCCACGCTGGATTACTTCGCCACTAAATTTACGCCTTCTAGCCGTCAATTACCCTAGTCGCTAGCTCTGATTGACGTGCTACGACCATTTCACCATCGAAACGTACTGCTACCCGAGACAATTCCCCCTTCTTTGTGGAATCTCGCTCTGGCAGGATTATGCCCAGCATAACTCTCCCTGCACGATCGGCATAGCCCTTGCGGTTCTATCAAAAATTTCCTTTTCGGTCTCGCACGCTCTAGGTGCACTCGGGCCTCGTATTCGTTGACTGCTTGCAAGGTAGACAGGTTTAGACATAGCACCAACGCGTTAGTTAACGCCCGCGCTCCCCCGCCCCCTCAGATTTCCGTTTTTTTCACGAATCTTATTGTGCGTACTACGACTTAGCGTTATCAGTGCCGCCATGGCGGGTACTGACAACACTGCAGGTGTGACCAAACGTAGGCGTTGCGCTCCAGCTTCTGAGCCTTCATCCGATGATGAAGCTGCTGTGGTGGTGGCCCCCCTTCGTAACAAGGGTGGCAAGCTCCCCACCTTCAAAGTCGTACCCTCAGCAGGATACGACACTGCATTTGAGGTGGTGAGAGCTTTGGAGAAAGGCCCCCTCCATGGAAAGCTGGTATCCCTCCGTCCCCTCGGCGATGGTAACTTGCTGCTGCTACCTAGCAGTTACCAACTCGTAGAGGAGCTGGAGACGATAACATCGTTGGATGGTAAGCCTCTGAAGCTGGAGCGGCTTAACCCAGAAGACAAGAAGCATCGACTCGTGGTACACGATTACCCGACCTCGTATATGACTGAGGCCATTGAGGACCACGCTCAGGTAATCGGTGCCACGAGAATGCGCCGCTGGGATAAGACGCCCACACGCCAGGTACTCATAACCATAAAAGGCGAACCGTTCAACAAGATTGACCTGGGGATATATGGCAGGTATGATGTACGAACGTACATCCCTGATCCTCTTCGTTGTTTCAGGTGTCAGCGCTATGGTCATCACCGGGCGAGGTGCACTTCGAAGCAGCCCAAGTGCGGCATTTGCAGCATGCCTCATGCCACTGAGACTTGTCTTAACAAGTTCAAGGCTGACACTGAGACTGTTGCCAAGTGCCCCAATTGCAGCAAGAAGCACCACGCCTGAAATACCTCATGCGCAGTGCGTAAAGTGCAGGCCATTGCCTCTAAGGAGAGGACAGAGAAGCAGCAGGACTTCATACCTACCCCCCCTGGAACATTTGTATGGGGCAGCAGGAAGCACTCTCCCACCACAGTACCACAACCACCTATACTTAGCGCTCCTGATTTGAACAACCAGGAGCAATTTCCATCACTTAACCAAGCCCCCACACAGACACAACCAGCTCCCAAGAAAGTTTACGCACCCAAACCCGCGTCAACCTCCAAACCCGCACCCACTTCCAAACCCGCACCCACTTCCAAAACCGCGCCCACCTCCAACCCACGCCCGCCTCCAATCCCACCCCTAAACCTAAAACCAAACCCACGCCCTCAGTACCAACCCCACGAGCATAGGAACGGCAGCTCCCTCCACCTCAGTATCCGTCTGATGTCATCTCCCTTAAGGAGGATGACATCGACTTGATTGTGACTGGTGTCGTCTCTGCAGTCGCTACTACCCTAGGGGAAAGCGACCCGGAGAAGATGCTAGTCATGGTGGATAGGTCCGTCAAGAACGTGCTCAAACTCCTTAAAGAGAAGAGGAACCCTATGCGAAAGGAGAGGACTCCCTCCCCCTCTACCTCCTCCTCTCCCGCCTCCTCCCCCGCCTCTTCCTCTTCCTCTGCCTCCTCCTCCTCCCCTTCCACTTCCCCCAAGCCTGCCACGCCCACTTTCACTATTGGGAAAGCAACACCAACAACGACAAAGACGAGGAAAGTGCTTTCTGCCAGGCTCCAACGTCAATGTTCACTTAGGCTTGAAGACTCCTCTTCTGATGATGAGGAAAATGTCCCCACTGTAACAAAGACGCAACCCATCTTGTCTTCTGCCCGGGGAGGACAAGATGAGACTGTAATGGAAACTGACAGGGAAGAAAGTCACCCTGTTCAAATGTCATTTAAGGTTGCTACAGTGGAACATAAACGGGTTCCGCAGCAAAAGCTCGTATCTCCTTGCGCTTGCGCAAGAGCATGGTTATGATATCATACTTCTCCAAGAGACATTGGTGAGCGAAGAGGTGCGATTTCCGGGATATCGCATCTTCTCCCTCCCTCGCTCACTCACTGCTAGAGGGTGCATGATCTTAGTCAAATCATCCATCCCCTGCAGTGAGATCGTGGACCCTGTATCATGTGGGGATGGTGTGGAGGTTCTTGCGGTTCGACTCCATCGGGCCCATGAAACGTACACCATCTATAACATATATAGGGGCCAGAGAGCGGAACTGGACCTTGGAGAAGTGTGTGCTATTGCTGCGGACAGGCTCATCATAGGAGGGTACTTCAACGCCCACCATGGGGATCCATGGCGACTGTGATAATAGCGACTTTACTATCAACCGGTCAGAATGGTCGCAGACTTATGTTTCAATTGCTTGTGTTTTCGTGTTTGTATTTACGTGCTCAGTTGTGTTTATTTTGTGAGATAGGTTCAGAATGAAATATGCTCAAAAGGTTGCAGACTTATGTTTCTATCGCTCATGTTTATTTGTTCGTGTTTACATGTTTATGTTCACTTTGTGAGATAAATTCACTGAAGTGAATTTACTGGTCGGTTGCTCGGTCGTCGGTCATAGTAATGTTTGGGTTGTTAAGACTTGAATACAAATGGCAAAAGCCGACAAGAATGTGAAGAACAACACCATGTGAGGTCGAAGCCTGTATTGGTAGTACAACGTTTTGCTCGTTAGAGCTTTATCAAGATCACTGACATTGGTGCTCACAGAATGTCCCACTACTTGAATATTACTTAATTAAAATAACGGAAGGTCGGCAACAACAAAAGGAACTAACAAGAAGTCTAATCCTACCAACCAGCAACGTCACCTCCCTCCTCACCCGGACACTTGAGCCGAGTATTATTCAAGTAGTGGGGCATTCTAGCAGGACCATCAAGGGTCTGACAAAACAGCAGGACAAAAAGGACGCAAGTTGGGGCAAATCCAATCCTTCCTCCCTCCGTGGGTTGGTGTTCTTCCCCCACCCCTTACCCACCCCACCCCTCCCTTGCTCGAGACCTTCCCCCGTGGTCCCTCCGGCTGACTATATGACTTTCTGTTGTTTGGCTTGACTAGCCTTTTTCTTTTTAAATCATGTGACTTCTATAGCTAGTCCAAATAAAATGTTGTTTTCGATTCCCTTTAGGTTTCAATTTTTTTTATTACTGAACAGTTTCATGCAGTTGATGCGATAATGTCGCTGTTATGACGATTGCTCTTATAATACAATCGCTATCATGTGGTCGCTGTTGTGATAGTCGCTGTTTTAAAAGAGTGGCAGTTGTGAAGTCGCTCTATTGACAGTCGCTATTATTACAGTCGCTATTCGGAACCCGAGCCCCACCATGATATATTGATTTCGCCCCATGGGCCCAATGTCGCTGGGCGCCACTTAAATTACGTATTAGATGAATGCCCTGACAATGCGTTGTTGAATGATGGAAATCCGACGCACGTGCAAGGTGGACGACTTGATCTGACCTTGGCGACGGCCACTCTCCTTCCTAGGGTAACCTGGGAGGTGCATCCTATTGTCACTAGCGATCACTTCGGTGTCTCTGTGCACATACGGGATACACCACCCATACCAGCTGTATTACCTGTTCCCAGGTGGAAGAGAGCTTTGGCAAACTGGCCAGTGTTTGAGAGGTCTGTTGAAGAATGGGCAGCGTCCTACGTTCCACCACAGGACGTGGAAACGTTAGAAGCTGACTTTTCAGCAGCCCTTCAGGTGGCTAACAACAGAGCCATCCCAAAGACTCGCCAGTCCCCCAGAGAACATAAGAACAGCTGGTATTATACCCCCGAGGTGAGAGAGGCCAACCATCGGGTGAACATGCTTAGGCGTGTTTTCCGACGGCGCCGAACTCAGACCAATTTGGCCAACTTGCGCGCTGCAGTTCATGACGCTCACGTCATAGCTGCAGATGCCAGAAGAGCTCAATTTCTTGAATGGTGTGAGGGCTTTAACGCTCACACCTCCCTAGCAGAGCTGTGGTCTAAGCTCCGTAAGGCTACTGGCAGGACTCAACCACGACGCACTCATCATGCCCCTGATGCTGAGGCACAGCGGCTGGTGCAGGAGTTCGTCTCTCGCTCCAGCAGCACCTCACTCCCGCAGTGTGTTCAAGATACACTGCAGGACCTCCAAGGAGTGAGGCGCCACAGTGTTGAAGACATGATGAGTCGATCGGATGATACTGACGCTAGCTTTACGCTTCAGGAGCTACGGGTCACACACAAAACCAGCTCAGACACGGCACCTGGAGAGGACCTCATCACCTACTCCATGCTGACCCATCTTGGGCCAGCGGGTGATAAACGAGTCTTGGAGGACTGGCAAGCTACCAACAGCCTGGAAGACGGCAATCATAACGCCAATTCCAAAGCCAAAGGAACCTAGTGCTTATCGCCCCATCAGACTGACAAGCTGCATGGGGAAGACAGCGGAGAGGATGGTGCTAAACAGGCTGCTGTGGAAACTGGGCCCAATGCATGAGCATATACATGCTTATTGCAAGGGCACTGGCACAGCAAACAGTATAGCAACACTCCTCAATGCTGTCAGTGGCACACCGTCCATCGTGGTCTTTTTGGATTTGGAAAAGGCGTTTGAGCTGGCCAGTCCACTTGTGATATTAGACACCCTTGCTCGCAAGGGTGTAAAAGGCAAGCTGCTTTCTTGGATTGCTGACTATCTCAGTCACCGGTCTGCGAAAGTACGCTTTCAGGGTCATATATCAGAGGCCAGAATGCTGGAGAATGGCACTCCACGGGGGGGGGGGGGGGGGGTCCTCAGCCCCACTCTGTTCAATGTGCTCGTCTCCAACATTCTGGAACTACCTCTACCACATGGGTGCAAGGTCATCTGCTATGCAGATGACATTGCGCTCATAATTACTGGGAAACGGCAGTGCTTCAACAGGGCTCAACGCTGTTTAAGCACTGTGGCGACGGAATGTTGCAGGTTAGGGTTAAAGATCTCCCCAACAAAATCGAAGGCCATGGCATTAAGACTCTGGAAAGAGGGGGAGCACCTCACTATCCAGGACCTTAGGCTGGACTGGGTTCACCAGTTTCAGTACCTGGGGGTCTGTATTGATGAGAGGCTCACCTTTCAGAAGGAAGTAACCTATCTCAAAGAGAGACTGAAGGCAAGAACCACAGTTATGAGAGCAATGACGGGGAAGGCATTTGGTGCCACGCATCGGGTCCTTCGCACATTCTATGTGGACGCAGTCCGCAGCTTGGTGGACTACGCTGCTCCAGCTTTCATAAATGTGGCGACTGCCAAGCTTGAAGACCTGGAGCCTTGCCAAAATGCCGCAGCAAGGATTATCCTTGGAGCTCAACCTTGGACCAAGATTGTTAACCTCCAGATGGAGGCTTCATTGCCTTCATTAACGTCACGGGTCAGAACGCTGGAGGTCGACTTTCTTGCGAAGATAGTCCAGAGCCCCAGGTTAACTGAGCTGAGTCAGAGCCTTGTGATAGCTCTGGGACGGGTGGATACTCTTATCCACTCCGATACCTGGTTATCACAGGCGGCTGGACTTCTGGACTTCTTCAGGCTCACCAGCACTCTCCTTGAGAAGGGTAGGGACTCTCCACACCCAAAGTTC